>NC_057795.1:40887936-41201490 GCF_018294505.1 Triticum aestivum
TTTTAGTAAATGTTTAGTTGAACTAGTTGAATTAATATATATATAGAACTAGTTTATTTTTAGTAAATGTTTTGAACTAATTGAATTAATATAACTAGTTTATTTTTAGTAAATGCTTAGTTGAATTAATAGAAGTAGTTGAATTAATTAAATTGGTAAGTGATTAATGTTTTGCCTAATATGAACATAGGAAATGTCGTCTGACGACGAAAAAAATTTCATTATGTGCGAATACTGTGAAGACCAGCGCAGCCAGTGCGACAGAAATTTCCTTGTTGATGGTAGGCGATTCAGCATCAAGCTGGATGAGAATTTCGAATTCGATACAGTAAGTCACAACGACAAGTCTGTTTTCGTAATTAAGCATGACTTATATATGCTTCATTTGCCTGACTTATAATTTTTAATTTTCACTATTCTACTAGCGCATCCCGTGCCATGCAAGAATTTTTGTCTTGGATAAGATAGATTTCAAAGATATGGAAACTATGGAGGTAAAGAGAGCTTACCTGAAAACTGAGCATGATGATTATACTTTCAACGTCAAAGTATACAATGCACATACATACACCTATTTTGAATGCAAAACTTGGCAAGCACTATGCAAGGCTTATGCATTTGAGCCTGGTATGGTTATCACCTTTGATATTCGTCCGGAAGATGATATTGAAGGTAATAGACATATGGGTCGATGTGCAGACGCCTCCAGTTCTACCATTATGTGAGTTCTTCTCAACTATATTTTTGTCTTTGATATTGCTTATTCAAAAATAACCGACAACTAATTTCTATTGACAGCTTATCTCCATTCAACCAGACATGTCCGGCGCTTGGTAGACAGGACCTACTACTGCCCCGGAGCTGAACTAAACTGCGAGGAGATAAGTCATTATGTTTCATGGCTTGAGGATCTTCATACTGTCAAGACAAATTTTCTTCCTGCACTTAGAAATGTTAGTACTCAAAACGTGCGACCAATAGTGATGGTATTGAACTACGGTCACATCTATTTAGGAATGATGGTAAGATATTTACTATTTGTCCTCAGTGCATATTTTGCATACATAATTTTTTTTGCTAAACTTTCATTGCTAAGTATATTAATTAAGTACTATACAATGTTCTTCAACAGGAACTCCCGATGACAGTTGTGCCTCAGGGGATCGAGACTAAAGGTCAGATGTCAATTGTTAGCTTACGGCCAAGATATTCTGCATTGCACATGAATGCATTCAGGATTTCTAGAAGCGATGAATGCTTAATAGTGAAAGATTAGAGGAAAATTGTTAATGATCGCAGAGAAGTACTAGGGGGCAACAATGAGAAGCGCAGCCCACGATTAGGAGACAGGTTCATTGGCATGCTCCAGTATGATCAATCAGGAGAGCTATACATGTTCTATGCTATTTTACCAGAGAGAGAGTAGCTAGCAGGAGTGATTTAGCTAGTTCTTCATGCTGCTCTTAATTAGTAATTGTCCTTTCATGTCCGTGTTCTTCGTTCTGAACTTAAGTGATTTGTTTTTGTGGTGTTATATATGAACGCTTATAATATCATGACAATCATGTTGAACTCGATCGATAATATTTTTGCTTCTGGTACAAGTGAATGTTTCTTCTTTCAGCTAGTAGTGCTGGTGGTGATTAGATAGCTAGTTAATTATTATATCATTTAATGAAAGAAACCACAGATTAGTTTCAGCTGGATGGATCCTACCTAAGTGATCAAGTATATGCCATATCCGTATATATTATAGTTGATCAAGTATAATATGGATATGGCATATACTCTAGCTAGCTAGCTAGTAGAGATATCCAATAATGCATCCAGTCGAAACTAATCCGCGGTACTTTCACCTAATGATTTAACAACTCATTATAATTTAAAACATTCACTAAATTAAATTGAAAACACAAAATTAAAGAAAAACTAAAAAAACACCCAAACATTTAGTACCGGTTGATGTTACCAACCGGTACTAATGCCCTCCATGCAAACGGGCCTGGCTCGTGCCACGTGGTGGCACTTTAGCGCTGGTTCGTGACAAACCGGTACTAAAGGGAGGGGACCTTTAGTCCCCACTCTTTAGTACCGGTTGGCGAACCGGCACTAAAGGCCGGTTCTGCACTAGTGTCCCTTCGTCCCCGAGTGCATTAAACCAAAATGTTTAGCACACGGTAATGAAAGAGAAGCGACCCCCACGACAACAGTCAGCATTCTTATTCTCTCATATATGGTGGACACACTCCCTCACTAATTTTTCGACCGTCGGTGATGGTCGTTGCTCCTCCTTTCCTTAGTGCATAGAAAAGGTCTAGCACAAGGAGAAGAAGGAGAAACGACCCCCACGACTACAGTTAGGATTCTTCCTCTCTCTTATATGGTGCAGACTTTCTCCCTTACTCATTTTTTGATTGTCATGTATGGAGCCTCGACAGACTTAAAGTCAACCTGAAATGTTGTTTAATTATCTTTCAAGAAAATCAAGGCCACTCGATATTTCCTACATATTCTAGCACAAGTCATGCCAAAATTCACGGAAAAATTTGGCATGACCTGCTAAATAGAACATATTGAGCACCTGAAATTTACCGGAACGGAAATTAATCAATATTCCGGCAAAACATAGGCCACCCGGAGGTGTTACCTGCAAACATACCCACTTGGGCAAGCACATATCCTATTTGCATTCAAACTTGATGGTCATTGCATTCAAACTTGATGGTCATTGTATTTCAATGGTTTATATCTACATCATATGAGCATTCAAACTTAATGGTCACCTCAAGGTCGCAGGGGGTCGGTGACGGGGACGACGGCGGGGATGATTCAGAAGCTCCGTACATCGTCCAATATTATCACTAATAAGCAAAACTAAATATTTCAAAATTAGTATTCAAATTAGCATGCATTCAATAAGGAAAACTAAATCATCTCTTGCGTCCGTACATCGTCGAATATTATCACAAATACATCTCGAATAGTATTATACATATAATATTACTAATACAGCTACAACCCTAGTGAACGACGGGTATCGGTGCTGGAAGTGGACACCCAAAGAGAAGGAACCATCATAGCATCGTAGCTCCAGTGAGAACCCTGAAGAACCTACCATGTATTGGCGAACCTGCCCTCCAACGCAACCATGTAGCGATAGGACGTGCCCGTCGTCCTCGCTGACACGGTGACGTACCACCTCCACAGGGGACGTAAGCCTCCGCATCATCAGTAGCCCACGCGACCGCCACCAAAGAAGGTTCGGGTCAACGACGGGCTGGCTCCTCACCAAGCTGCGCCCCCGGAAGGTAGCACCTCCCAGTACCAGCCCGACGGAGCTCAGTCCCGGACATGGCCCCTCTGATCAAGTAGGCCTCCTCCGACGAGTCGACGACGTGGATGCGGGATAGGCATCATCGATGTCGATTCAGGAATAAATGCTTTAACTAAAAAATAACAACAAATGTGACATGTTCAAAATATGGCATGTCCACTTCAGAACAAATCAACCTAGAATTGTGTTAAATACACCTAAAATACCTAAATTTTATTTACTACACCTAAATTCCAAAAAGGGGTCAAAATGGTCGACATGGCTATACATAACAAGAGTTTGAATCTCTCAAAACTCTAAGTGCTTCTCCCATATAACGTCTACTGTTGTACCTAAAAATATATTTTGCTAATTTTTATGATAGAGCTATCACACACTTGTAGTCCAAATTTGTATCACTTTCGGGAATTTAACATAAAGTCATTTAAATGTGTGGAAGTAGCTAGAAAACTAGAAAACCCATGAAACTTGGTAATTGCACATAAAATATGGTCTACTTATGGTGATAATTGGAGTGGTGCCATTTTGCACCCTCGTTTCTGTACTTGCTTCACAAAAAACACCCATTTTCGACACTTACAAAGTGAAAGTTGATTTTTTTGTGTGGAAAAAATAAGGAAACTCTATTTGGCAACATTGTTTGTAATGTTAAGATGCACCCATGTGTCAAATTTGGGAACATTATAATAAACTATGCAGTGAATATGACCATCACCTTGGTCCTTTGACTTGAAAGTCATGAATGTTCATACACGATAGCCCATTTTGTGAAGGATTTTTTTTCAAATTAGTTATATTGAAAGTTGGTATTTTTCCTTGCAACTAGTACACATAAAAGGACACCATGCAAAAGGACTGCATTTTTTTAAACTTGTATTCTTTTTTCTTTCATTTTTTTCCAAAGCGGGTCAAAATGGTTAACATGGCTATTCATAACAAGAGGTTGAATCTCTCAAATTTCTAAGTGGTTCTCCCATATAATGACTACTTGTGTACCTAAAAATAAGTTTTGCTAATTTTTTATGACATAGCTATCACACACTTGCAGTTAAAATTTGAATTACTTTCGAAAAATTGACATAAAGTCATTTAAATGTGCGAAAGTAGCAAGAAAACTAAGAAAATCCATGAAACTTGTCAATTGTGCATAAAATATGGTCTACTCATTGTGATAATTGGAGTGGTGCCATTTTGCACCCTGAGTTTTGTACTTGCTTCACAAAAAACACTCATTTTTGACACTTAGAAAATGAAAATTAATTTTTTGTAGAAAAAAGTAGGAAACTCTATTTGGCAACATTGTTTATAATGTCAAGATGCACCTATGTCTCTAATTTGGAAACATTATAATAAACTATGCAATGAATATGATCATCACCTTGCTCCTTTGACTTGAAAATCATGAATGTTCATATACGATAGACCGTTTTGTGAAGTTTTTTTTTTCAAATTAGTTATATTGAAAGTTTGGCATTTTCCCTCTTAATTAGTACACATAAAAGAACTCAATGTGAAAGGATTGCATTTTTGAAACATGTATTCTTTTTCTTTCATTTTTTCCAAAACGGGGTCAAAATGGTTGGCATGGCTATTTAAAAATTTAAGTGGTTCTCCCATATAATGACTACTTGTGTACCTATTTTGTTTTGCTAACTTTTATGATAGAGCTATCACACACTTGCAGTGCAAATTTGAATTACTTTCGAAATATTGACATAAAGTCATTTAAATGTGCGAAAGTAGCTAGAAAACTAGAAAATCAATGAAACTTGTGAATTGTGCATAAAACATGGTCTACTTACTGTGATAATTGGAGTGATGCCATTTTGCACCCTAATTTTTGTACTTGCTTCACAAAAAACACCCATTTTTGACACTTAGGCAATGAAAATTGATTTTTTTGTACAAAAAAGTAGGAAACTTTATTTGGCAACATTGTCTCTAATATCAAGATTCACCTATGTGTCTAATTTGGGACCATTATAATAAACCATGCAATGAATATGGCCATCACCTTGGTCATTTGAGATTACATTAACATTTGGCATGCCAAAAAGTATAATTAATATGGCCTAAACGAAAAAGTTCTCAACATGGAAATTGTTCGTCTCGTCAAAATGAACAACCTTGATTTTTGGACCGTCTTCATCCGAGGTCGTATGCAACCTCTACGACCAACACTATGCAGTTTAACAAAGACCCCCTTTTACCGAGTGTGAAACTCGGTAAAGACCCCCTTTTGCCGAGTGTAGCACTCGGCAAAACCCTGTTAGCCGAGTTTTGTTGTTTTACCGAGCGTTTTTTCCATGACACTTGGCAAAGTGCCTACATGCCGAGTTTCGCGTTTTTGCTGAGTTAGGTACTCGGCAAAAATACTATTGCCGAGTGTCCGACATAATGCACTCGGCAAAGAGCCTAACACTCGATAAAGAGGAAAATTCTAGTAGTGATACAAAAGTGAAGTCAGGTACATGCACAAAATTCTCGCAGAAAGTATATGTATGCAAAATTAATTTTTGTCCATAAATGTGGGTGCGATAAGTTTTTTTGGGGCTCATACTGAAGGACAAAATGCACTGATGGAAGTAACTCCTATCAATGGAGACTCCTATTAATAATGTCTCCTAGCCAGCGGACTGAAATATATTGCTTTCTGCTGCACCCTGAAGGCCCAAAGCAGGCAGGCAGTAGCTATCAGTGGTTCTGATAGACGCACATGGAAGAGAGAGAGGGAGGGAGAGAGGGAGAGAGAGAGAGAGGTGGATTCCCCTTTGTTGATGGGAACGAGAGGGATCGGAAACTAGGTGGGCTCATTGCGTCCATCTGGACGAACGATAGTTGTTTTTTCTTCAGAACGTTCTACCACAGAACTCCACGCCAAGAACGATAGTGTCGGGTACCAGACAAATCAGGCTTGAAAGGTCTTACTACACTTAGCCGAAGTTTTTTGACACACTGGCGAAAAATAGGTGCTGCAACAAATTGCCTCATTTCCCGTCGTGTTCCTCTGGTGAGGCCTGACATCTAATAGAAGACGCCTTTGTTGCATATAAAGCACCAATTGATCAAAAGATGTACTCCCTCCGTTCCGAAATGTTAGTCGTTTAAGGGTTTGACGTGCAAATTCGTAACGCTACGAGAATTTTTCACTTTCCAGAAATGCCCTCCCACCATCGCTCTCACCCACTCGAGCTCAGTCTCTCATTCCCCTCTCACCCACCCCTCTCTCGCTCCTTCCAGACCGCGTCGTCGCCGGCCTCTCCTCGCCATTGTCGCCGCCGAGCCACCCCGCTTCCTCTGTTTCTCCGCACCACCGAGCCACCCCGTTTCCTCCCACCATCAGAAATCCAAAATCCGAAGGTCAAAAGCTTGATTTTTTAGGCGCCGGCGACGAGCTTCTGGGCGGCGGAGGCATTGGATTCGCGTGCACCGACGCCGGCGACAAAGCGACATAGATCCGGGTGGGATGCTACTGGAGGACTTCGGGCTGTGGGTGGACCTGGCGCGGTGCATCCGCAAGGTGCTGGCCAACTACCCAGAGGGCACCACCGCGCTGTGGGAGCTCGTCCAGAACGCCGACGATGCCGGGGCCTTGTGCGTCCGCCTGTGCCTCGACCGCCGCGCCCATGGGGCCCGCTCGCTGCTCGCCCCGCGCACACATAGTGTTCGCCAGCAACGATGCCGCCTTCACCGAGGACGAGTTCGCCAGCATCCCCCGCATCGCGGCAGCAAGAAGACCTCCCAGGCCTGGAAGAGCGGCAGCAAGATGGGCGCTAGCTACGCTCTCTGTCGCTGCCGAGCTCTGCTTCGAGCTGTTGCTCTTTCAATTTGAGCTGAGCTAGCTAAGCTCTTTCAATCTGAACCAGTATGTGTTCGTTTTCTACTCGTACGAATGCTGCTGCTGTTTTGTGTTGTCACCTACGAATGCTGCTGCTAATTTGAGTTCTACTGTTAATTTGAGTACAATATGCTTAGCAAGAACCCACTGTTAATTTGAAGTAGCAACTGTACTCCATTGAAGTACTGTTACTGTTAATTTGCAAACTGAATTTGGAGTAGCAGCATATTGAGTTTTGTATACAGAATTTGGAGTAGCAATTTGGAGTATGAAGCCGCTGTATGGATTACTATTAATTTTGCATACTGAATTTGGAGTAAAATGGACTAGCTCCGTCACTGAATTTGGTTGGTAAAGATGCAGTAGCAGTAGGAGTTTTTACTGCACCTTACTAAGATAGCTGTTGGGGTTAATTAGTTACTGCGCCTAATTAATTATCATGTGTAATCTGAACTGGTGTGTGTACCAAGTGATGATGGTTCTTATGTTTAGCGTGCATCACCATGTTAAGTGGGCGCCTTATTGCCAACTCTTTTGTGACAGGAACATATTCATAACGGAATAAAAACAACTTGCCATGTTCTTTTGTGACTGGAACATATTCTGAATTTATTTCTACTCCAGTTCATTTGCTTAATTTTCTTGGAGTACATTTGCTTAATTTGCTTGGAGTACATTTAGCTTGGAGTATTTCAATACTCCAAGATTTGCTTAATTTTTGAACTAGAGTAGTTTTCAGAATGGAATGAAAACTAATGGCAGTACATTTGCTTAATTTGCCTTGAGTACATTTGTCCTCCGGTACTCCAAGATTTGCTACTCAAACAAAATTTGAGTACTTGCACTTGCACACAACACTACTCAGCAATTTTCAATTAATTTTCTTGGATTACTCCATCTTGCTCTCTTAGGTTATCTTGCATTTTCTATTAATTACTCCATCTTGGATACTTGGAGTAATGATGATGATTGCTGCTGTTATGTTAGGACTTGCAAGCAGTAGTGCTTGCAAGCTGTAGTTTTAGTAGTTTAGTGTAGGACATGCAACAAGAGGAGAGCTACTGTAGTATACTCCTCTTGTGCCCTCCATATTTTTGCTCTCTTCTTCTATGTTCTCTTTTCTACAGTAATATGAGCCCTACAGTAATATGACTTGTGTCCTTGAATGTTTTTTTTCCATCAGATTGTTTTAAAGAAAGGCTATTGAAAAAAGATGTGTGAGGGTATCAGTCACTCTCATGCCGGCATGCCGCACTTTTCAGCTAGCAGGTTGGTATCTCAACATTTCTCCATTCAAGTCATTTCCCATAGTGTTTTTTGAAGCACTACTGCAGATTTGCAAACTAAGAACGACTGAAGTATTTTATTTACATCAAATTATGTCAAACAGTTTAGATTGTTCAGTCATACCATAGTGTTTAAATTTTTGGACATTCCGAAGATTCAAATAGAAATAGACATGTGCACAGTGTACTTGATCATGTCAAGTTACAGGTGAAAGTGACCCTCTTATGGGAATAATGAAGTACAAAAATGAGAGTGAGTTCAAAGTAAGGCTGGGGTAAAATTTTCAATGGCCATGATCTACTCCTTTCTGACATTCATTCCTACTCCTATTCCTACTCAATTTTACCTGAAATGAGAGTAGCAATTATTTCTGTTGGGTAACGCAGTAATTTCAAAAAAAAAATCCTACGCACACGCAAGATCATGGTGATGCATAGCAACGAGCGGGAGAGTGTCGTCAACGTACCCTCGTAGACCGTAAGAGGAAGTGTTATGACAACGCGGTTGATGTAGTCGTACGTCTTTACGATCCGACCGATCATAGTACCGAAAGTACGGCACCTCCGCGATTTGCACACGTTCGGCTCGGTGATGTCCCACGAACTCACGATCTAGCAGAGTGTCGAGGGAGAGCTTCGTCAGCACGACGCTGTTATGACGGTGATGATGAAGCTACCGGCACAGGGCTTCGCCTAAGCACTGTAACGATATGACCGAGGTGGATTATGGTGGAGGGAGGCACCGCACACGGCTAAGAGATCAATGATCAACTTGTGTGTCTATGGGGTGCCCCCCTCCTCCGTATATAAAGGAGTGGAGGAGGGGGAGGGCCGACCCTCCTATGGCGCGCCCCATGGGGAGTCCTACTCCCACCGGGAGTAGGATCCCCCCCTTCCCTAGTTGGACTAGGAGTGGAAGGAAGGGGGAGAGAGGGGGAAGGAAAGGGAGGGCCGGCCCCCACCCAATTCGGATTGGGCTTGAGGGGGGCGCGCCCCCTTCTATGTCTCGCTTTCTTCTCTCCCACTATCGCCCAATAAGGCCCATATACCTACCGGGGGATCCGGTAACCTCCTGGTACTCCGGTATATGCCCGAACTCACCCGGAACCATTAGGACGTCCAAATATAGTCATCCAATATATCAATCTTTATGTCTCGACCATTTCAAGACTCCTCGTCATGTTCGTGATCATTTCCAAGACTCTGAACTACCTTCGGTACATCAAAACACATAAACTCATAATACCGATCGTTATGCGAGTGGACCCTACGGGTTCGAGAATTATGTAGACATGACCGAGACACATCTCCGGCCAATAACAAATAGAGGAACCTAGATGCTCATATTGGCTCCCACATATTCTACGAAGATCTTTATCGGTCAAACCGCATAACAACTTACGTTGTTTCCTTTGTCATCGGTATGTTACTTTCCCGAGATTCGATCGTTGGTATCTCAATACCTAGTTCAATCTCGTTACCGGCAAGTCTCTTTACTCGTTCAGTAATGCATCATCCCGTAACTAACTCATTAGTCACATTGCTTGCAATGCTTATAGTGATGTGCATTACCGAGAGGGCGCAGAAATACCTCTCCGACAACCGGAGTGACAAATCCTAATCTCGACCTATGCCAACTCAACAAACACCATCAAAGAGACCTGTAGAGCATCATTATAATCACCCAGTTATCTTGTGACGTTTGGTAGCACACAAATTGTTCCTGCGGTGTTCGAGAGTTGCATAATCTCATAGTCATAGAAACATGTATAAGTCATGAAGAAAGCAATAGCAACATACTAAACGATCAAGTGCTAAGCTAACAGAATGTGTCAAGTCAATCTCATCATTCCCTAATGATGTGATCTCGTTTATCAAATGACAACTCATGTCTATGGCTAGGAAACTTAATAGTCTTTGATTAGCGAGCTCGTCAAGTAGAGGCATACTAGTGACACTCTATTTGTCTATGTATTCACACATGTACTAAGTTTCCGGTTAATACAATTCTAGCATGAATAATAAACATATATCATGATATAAGGAAATATATAAATAACAACTTTATTATTACCTCTAGGGCATATTTCCTTCAGTCTCCCACTTGCACTAGAGTCAATAATCTAGATTACATTGTAATAATTCTAACACCCGTGGAGTCTTGGTGCCGATCATGTTTTGCTCGTGAGAGAGGCTTAGTCAACGGGTCGACAACATTCAGATCCATATGTATCTTGCAAATATCTATGTCCCCTTCCGAGACTTGATGATGGATGGAATTGAAGCGCCTCTTGATGTGCTTGGTTCTCTTGTGAAATCTGGATTCCTTCGCTAAGGCAATGGCTCCAGTATTGTCACAAAATATTTTCATTGGATCCGATACACTAGGTATGACACCTAGATTGGATATGAACTGCTTCATCCCGAATCCTTCATTTGCTGCTTCCAAAGTAGCTATGTACTCCTCTTCACATGTAGATCTCGCCATGACGCTTTGCTTAGAACTGCACCAACTTACAGCTCCACCGTTCAAAATAAGTATGTATCCGGTTTGTGACTTAGAGTCATCCGGATCAGTGTCAAAGCTTTCATCGACGTAACCATTTACGATGAGCTCTTTGTCACCTCCATAAATGAGAAACATATCCTTTGTCCTTTTCAGGTATTTCAGGATGTTATTGACCGCTGTCCAGTGATCCACTTCTGGATTACTTCTGTACCTCCCTGATAAACTAATAGCAAGGTACACATCAGGCCTGGTACACAGCATTGCATACATGATAGAGCCTATGGCTAAAGCATAGGGAACATATTTCATTTTCTCTCTATCTTCTGAAGTGGTCGGGCATTGAGTCTGACACAACTTCACACCTTGTAACACAGGCAAGAACCTTTCTTTCCTTGATCCATTTGGAACTTCTTCAAAACTTTATCAAGGTATGTTCTTTGTAAAAGTCCAATTAAGCGTCTTGATCTATCTCTATAGATCTTAATGCCCAATACATAAGCAGCTTCATCGAGGTCTTTCATTGAAAAATTCTTGTTCAAGTATCCTTTTATGCTATCCAAAAATTCTATATCATTTCCAATCAATAATATGTCATCCACATATAATATTAGAAATGCTACAGAGCTCCCACTCGCTTTATTGTAAATATAGGCTTCTCCAAAAGTCTATATAAAACCATGTGCTTTGATCATACTATCAAAACGTTTATTCCAACTCCGAGAGGCTTACACCAGTATATAAATGGATCGCTGGAGCTTGCACACTTTGTTAGCATCCTTTGGATTGATAAAACCTCCGAGTTGCATCAGATACAACTCTTCTTCCAGAAATCCATTCAGGAATGTAGTCTTTACATCCATTTGCCAAATTTCATAATCATAAAATGCAGATATTTCTAACATATTCAGACAAACTTAAGTATCGCTATGGGTGAGAAGGTCCCATCGTAGTCAACTCCTTGAACTTGTCGAAAACCTTTCAGAACAAGTCAAGCTTTGTAGACAGTAACATTACCATCAGCGTCAGTCTTCTTCTTGAAGATCCATTTATTCTTGATGGCTTGCCGATCATCGGGCAAGTCAACCAAAGTCCACACTTTGTTCTCATACATGGATCCCATCTCAGATTTCATGGCCTCAAGCCATTTTGTGGAATCTGGGCTCATCATCGCTTCCTCATAGTTTGTAGGTTCGTCATGGTCAAGTAACATGACCTCCAGTACAGGATAACGTTACCACTCTAGTGCGGATCTTACTCTAGTTGACCTATGAGGTTTCGTAGTAACTTGATCTGAAGTTTCATGATCATTATCATCAGCTTCCTCACCAATTGGTGTAGGGATCACATGAACTAATTTCTGTGATGAACTACTTTCCAATAAGGGAGCAGGTGAAGTTACCTCATCAAGTTCTACTTTCCTCCTACACACTTCTTTCGAGAGAAACTCCTTCTCTAGAAAGGATCCATTCTTAGCAACGAATGTCTTGCCTTTGGATCTGTGATAGAAGGTGTACCCAACAGTTTCCTTTGGGTATCTTATGAAGACACATTTCTCTGATTTGGGTTCGAGCTTATCAGGTTGAAGCTTTTTCACATAAGCATCGCAGCCCCAAACTTTCAGAAATGACAACTTTGGTTTCTTGCCAAACCATAGTTCATAAGGCGTCATCTCAATGGATTTAGATGGTGCCCTATTTAACGTGAATGCAGCCGTCTCTAAAGCATAACCCCAAAATGATAGCGGTAAATCAGTAAGAGACATCACAAATCAAACCATATCTAATAAAATGCGGTTACGATGTTCGGACACACCATTATGTTGTGGTGTTCCGGGTGGCGTGAGTTGCGAAATTATTCCACATTGTTTCAAATGAAGACCAAAGTCGTAACTTAAATATTCTCCTCCACGATCAAATCGTAGAAACTTTATTTTCTTGTTACGATGATTTTCCACTTCACTCTGAAATTCTTTGAACTTTTCAAATGTTTCATACTTATGTTTTATCAAGAAGATATACCCATATATGCTCAAATCATATGTGAAGGTGAGAAAATAACGACACCCGCCGCGTGCCTCAATATTCATTGGATCACATAAATCAGTATGTATGATTTCCAACAAATCTGTTGCTCACTCCATTGTTCCAGAGAATGGAGTTTTAGTCATTTTTCCCATGAGGCATGGTTCGCAAGTACCAAGTGATTCATAATAAAGTGATTCCAAAAGTCCATCAGAATGGAGTTTCTTCATGCGCTTTACACAAATATAACCCAAACGGCAGTGCCACAAATAAGTTGCACTATCATTAACAACTCTGCATCTTTTTTCTTCAATGTTATGAATATGTGTGTCACTACTATCGAGATTCAATAAAAATAGACCACTCTTCAAGGGTGCATGACCATAAAAGATATTACTCATATAAACAGAACAACCATTATTCTCAGATTTAAATGAATAACTGTCTCGCATCAAACAAGATCCAGATATAATGTTCATGCTCAACGCTGGCACCAAATAACAATTAATTCAGGTCTAAAACTAATCACGAAGGTAGATGTAGAGGTGGCATGCCGACTGCGATCACGTCGACTTTGGAACCATTTCCCACGCGCATCGTCACCTCGTCCTTAGCCAATCTACGCTTAATCCATAGTCCCTGTTTCGAGTTACAAATATTAGCAACAGAACCAGTATCAAATACCCAGGTGCTACTGCGAGCATTAGTAAGGTACACATCAATAACATGTATATCACATATACCTTTGTTCACCTTGCCAACCTTCTTATCCGCCAAATACTTGGGGCAGTTCCGCTTCCAGTGACGAGTCCCTTTGCAGTAGAAGCACTTAGTCTCAGGCTTAGGTACAGACTTGGGCTTCTTCACTTGAGCAGCAACTTGCTTGTCGTTCTTCTTGAAGTTCCCTTTCTTCCCTTTACCCTTTTTCTTGAAACTGGTGGTCTTGTTGACCATCAACACTTGATGCTCCTTCTTGATTTCTACCTCTGCAGCCTTTAGCATTGCGAAGAGCTTGGGAATTGTCTTGTTCATCCCTTGCATATTATGGTTCATCATGAAGCTCTTGTAGCTTGGTGGCAGTGATTGAAGAATTCTGTCAATGACAGTATCATCAGGAAGATTAACTCCCAGCTGAATCAAGTGGTTGTTATACCCAGACATTTTTAGTATATGTTCACTGACAGAACTATTCTCCTCCTCTTGCAGCTATATAACTTATTGGAGACTTCATATCTCTCAATCCGGCATTTGCTTGAAATATTAACTTCAACTCCTGGAACATCTCATATGCTCCATGACGTTCAAAACGTTGTTGAATTCCCGGTTCTAAGCCGTAAAGCATGGCACACTGAACTATGGAGTAGTCATCAGCTTTGCTCTGCTAGACATTCACAATGTTTGGTGTTGCTCCTGCAGCAGGTCTTGCACCTGGCGGTGCTTGCAGGACTTAATTCTTCTGTGCAGCAATGACGATAATCCTCAAGTTACGGACTCAGTCCGTGTAATTGCTACCATCATCTTTCAACTTAGCTTTCTCAAGGAACGCATTAAAATTGAAAGGAACAGTAGCACGGCTCATTGATCTACAACAACATTGACATGCAAAATACTATCAAGTACTAAGTTCATGATAAATTAAAGTTCAATTAATCATATTACTTAAGAACTACCACTTAGATAGACATCCCTCTAATCATCTAAGTGGTCACGTGATCAAAATCAACTAAACCATGTCCGATCATCACGTGAGATGGAGTAGTTTTCGATGGTGAACATCACTATGATGATCATATCTACTATATGATTCACGCTCGACCTTTCAGTCTCAGTGTTCCGAGGCCATATCTGCATATGCTAGGCTCGTCAAGTTTAATCCGAGTATTTTGCGTGTGCAAAACTAGCTTGCACCCGTTGTATGTGAACGTAGAGCTTATGACACCCGATCATTACATGGTGTCTCGGCACGACGAACTTTCACAACGGTGCATACTCTGGGAGAGCACTTGTACCTTGAAATTTAGTGAGAGATCATTGATGAGCATATAGACCTAGGGTAGGGTCATACGCCTGACCTACGTGCCCTACCCAAGGTCACTATCCCAGAAGCAAAGAAGCTCAAGAGATAACAGGGAGTACCCAAGGAAGACATCGAGTGTTAGACCACTCGACCAACCATATCACTCGGATACCCCAACTTTCTCAGGACCACTCGACCACACAAGAAACCACTCGACCTATGGAGACCAGGAGTCAGACGAAACTACAACGGTCGGACATTTACTCTGTAGTCTTCATGGACATTGATGGCACTTATGGCTGGCGTTATCAGTAATGCCCCTCCATTATGTACATTGAACCCTCTGTAACGGAGGGGATCTGGGGTCCTGGCTCACTCTATATAAGCCACCCCTTCCTCTGGGATAAGGGTTCACACCCCCTGTAACACACATGCATATACTGAAATCGAGTCGACCGCCTTCGGGCACCGAGACGTAGGGCCACCTCCGAGAGGGGCCTGAACTCGTAAACACTTTCGTACAACCTCACCGTAGCTAGGGCCTTGCCTCCCCCTACGTACCCCCTATTCTTACTGCCAGTCTTAGTACCATGACAGTTGGCGCCCACCGTGAGGCAAAGCATCTTGGCGACTTCCGGCGAGGTTGCAGTTTCTTCAGTCTTCATCAACATCGTTTCCGACGGCGGTTTGATCATGGGCCAAGAGTTCTGACTCGGAGCGCTCACGTTCGTCGCCGACGATTCGGCCTGGCTCCAGGAGGCCCCCTCGATGTCGAGGCACTGCCGATCCGAGGTTCGTCACACTTCTGCGCGAGTGCTCGAGGCGTCCTCCTCCGGCAGCGGTCTACTCCGTATCAGTCGGCACCCGTATCGACTTCTCGCTCCGCTGGACGCACCCGCAAGCGGTCAGGCCGCTCACGGCTCCAGCGGTGGGTGAAGCACACGCTGGCTTGGCATGCGTTCACCCCCCAGGTTGCGGCGATCGAGCTCGTGTGACACTCCAAAATTTTTGGTGGTTTGTTTTTCAAAAGAGCCTTGCTTGGTTTGAAAGAAGGTCATTTAAACCCTTCCTAAAATTCATCTTCTAGGTTTGCCTTCTCAAAAATATTTTCTTGGATTTACTTTCTTTTTAAAAGAAAACCCCTTTTTAGTTTGGGCTTTTATTTGGTTTGGATCTTTCAAAATTTTACCTCCTATGGTAAAATTTTCCCAAGAACCCCTCCTCCCACCTTGGTGCAACCCAAACATTCTGTCCAACCTAATAAAATCCATTTGTGGATTTTATTCCAACTATTTTCTTCCCCAAAATAATTCTGTCTCCTCTTTTGAACCTAGGTGGATTACAAAGCAAGTACCCTAATGCTCTTGAGTTTTGACCTCAACTCAACACCCCTGGATAGTCCCTTGAACCCACAACCCAGAACCATCTTGATCCACTCTTCTCCTGTTCAAATTTTTCAAAATTCATCCACTGCAAGTTTGGACCAGATTTGCCAAATTTGGTGAAATTCATATCTACACCCCTCCAAAAATTCCACACATATTCAGGCAGCCTCTAGGTGCAATGAGAGGCCCCTCCACCAAAAACCAACTCAAAGAAAAATCCCTACATGCCTGAAACATTCTATCGAACACCTTGCATGCACTGTTCAAGTCATATTCAGTTAACTTCAGAATTCAGTGTCGATCTTCGTCAGTGACTTCAGTCACGAGCTCACAGTGCGCTTGTCACGTAGCTCACGGCCAGGCTTGCTTGTCCAGAGCCTCACATGCGCGCTTGGCGCCTTCCTGGCGTCGGTGGCGCCCTGGCCCGCCTGCGCCGGCGTGTCTTGCGGCGGCCGTAGCGCTGTAACGGCCAACAGGAGCAGAACGGCGGCTCAACGCTGTTTGGCGCCGCCCAAGCGACCTGGTGGCTCCACGTGGACACCCCCTCGCTAGCGCACGCATGCGGCACCGTCTCCGTGGCGCAGCACACGCAGAGAGCGCTCCCTGCCGCCGACGGGCCCGCGCCGCCCCGTTCCGTTGAGCTCCCCCTTAAACTCCATATCCCGATGCGCTTAGCACCAAAACGGAGTCAGTGGACCCACACGACGGTGCTCAACCCCTAAACCACCCCGACCAATGCCTTGCGCCGCCGTAAACTTCGCCGGAGAACCCCGTTCTCGGCCACCGCCTCGGACCGCCTATATAAAGGGCTCCCGAGCCCGCCCTCGAGCACACACCCCCTTTGCTCCTCACCAGCACCCTGCCAGGCCACCAGGGGGACCTCGAGGGGGTCCTCTTCCCCGGCTCCGGCCGCCCCGTTCCGCCTCGTCCTCCACCACGATTCACTCCGGTGAGGCCATCTCCGGCGCCCTAATCACGTCAACTACCCCCACATGCTACCGCAAGCCTAACCCCCTCCTCAATTTCATCTCCGCAGCACTCTCCGACAAGACCCACGACTGCCCGAACCGCCGTCCGCCGGAGCTAGGGCCGCCGTCGACACAGTACTCGCCGGCGACCACCACCACCTCCCATAGACGCGGAATGGTGCCCTGATCATGGAGGTACATTCCGATCTCCCTGCCTTGCCGTAGATCGCCGCCGGCGATCACCGCGGCTCTCGGGCGCCGACGAGCCCCGACTCCCCTGTTTGAACTTTCAAACCTGACGGGTGGGACCCGCCCGTCAGCCTCTCTTTTGTTTTTTTAAATCGTTTGCAGAAGGCGTACTCTGTCAAATACGCCTCCTCTCTGAACCGTTTTTTTTTGGACTTTTCCGCAGAGCCCCCTGGAGACTTTCTGTTTCATTACAGATGGGTCCTTGGACCAAAACTCTTATAACTTGTGATCAGAAAAGTATTTTTTGATTAATTCTTTTTCTGTTCTCTTTAGATTTTTGTCTAGTTTTTTATCATATTTATTTGAAAAATATTTGGAACACTTTTTTGTACACTCACGGTATTTACATTGCATACGTATTTTTCTTATACCGTAGATACCGGAGGAGGTGACGGAGCTGCAAACTTTGCACAGTTAGACTCCGACTACTCCGAACCAGGCAAGCATGTTTGAACTCTTGATATGATGAGTGTTGTTGCAATGTTTGCATTTTAGTATAGACATGGCATGTTAATGAGCATCACCTTGCATGATATACCTCATGCACATTATCGGAAAGTATGTTTCAGAAAGCATTATGTTGTTGGATACATATTTGCAAAGCCATGTGTTGGTATGAGGATGGGTAAGATGGCAGTGTTGTGACATGCCAGTCTTATGCCAGATTATTTGACTTCCGTGTCGTCAGGACACAATTCACATTCCCATTCATTCCATCCTATACTGTCACATGTTTTCCGAAAGGAATATGGCATAGTAAGTTGCAAATCGTTTTCCTGGTACACACCAAGTGGAGAGGCCGGGATGAGGGTTCCATGGCCCTAGATTAAAGCCCGTCATCCGGTCAGGGGGCATGGGTGTTTCCGGTTGGGACCGAGAGGGGGGCACCCCTTAGAGCACGCGTATAGAAATTTGATCCCATGCTATTCGAGGTTGTGGCCTCCCCGTCTCAGAGTTTTTCTTGGACGTTGGCCAAGGTGATTCCTGGCAACGTGAGGTGAAATGGGTGTGTACTAGTTAAATGTGTTTCTACTGAAATACCGTAAACGGAACTAGTCCTTCGTGACTACAGAAATCCGTTGGCTGTGTTCAGTTCTTCCAAACTCTGCAGAGTCTCAATCTTTCAATTATCTTGTACCTTGTTCAAGTACTATAATTATCTCATCTTGTCAGGTGTTTAGCCTCAGTGAGAAAACTCCGGTGGGATTTATGTGTAATAAATCCGGTTAAAAGATTATTCTTGTGGATGGACTAATCTCGTTATTTACATTTATTAGAAAGCCCTGTCTGTGATGTCGCTCAGACGTCCGACGGTGGTATACCTGTTATTTACTTTGTTATAAGCCCTGTCTGTGATGTCGCTCAAACGTCCGACGGTGGCATACCTGTTATTTACTTTTGTTATAAGCCCTGTCTGTGATGTCGCTCAGACGTCCGACTGTGGTATTTTTTTTAAAAACCATGTATGTGATGTCGCTCAGATGTCCGACTGTGTTATTTCTTTTAAAGCCCTTTATGTGATGTCGCCCAGACGTCCGACTGTGGCATTTCTTTTAAAGCCCTTTATGTGATGTCGCCCAGACGTCCGACTGTGGCATTTCTTTTAAAGCCCTTTATGAGATGTCGCCCAGACGTCCGACTGTGGCATTTCTTTTAAGCCCTTTATGTGGTGTCACTTAGACGCCCGACTGCGGCATGCATTTTATTTATTCACCTTTCGAGGCGTCGCTCCAGACACCCGATCGGTTTTTCAGCTATTTATTTTATTTATCAAGTCCTGAAAATCTTACCATTGTTTTATGAGCATCATCCTTTATTCATGACGCATTCATGCATTCATTGATTATATCTTTTGTTCGAACTGTCTTGCGAGTACTTTCAAGTACTCACCTGGCTTGTTGATTTGGCCAGATGCTGATGAAGGCGATCTCTTGGATGACGAGTTTGATAGCGAGTCCGACGCCTAGAGGAGTCCCAGTCAGTCCCGTGCGATCCTGTCCTGATCATTGTATTATCCGCTTCCGCAACCCCGAATAAATTCATCGAGCCTCACCTCGACGCTCGATGTACTGCCAGTAGAAGTCAAGTTATCCACCACCGCTTTTCCCCCGAGCTAGTAGCATGCCACCCCACCCCTGAGTCATATACGCCCATATGTATAATATTGGCGAGTCTGTAATAAATTGTTGAGCAACCTCAGCTCAACCCTGTAATATATTTGATGCTACTGGTTCTCTGTTTATCAAGCTTTTGTCTACCAGAAAGGATGACTTTTCCTATACTGGGATTTAAAGATTGGTTTTCTCAATAAATATTTTTATTGAAAAACCGGTCGTGACAGCTCGACGTATATCACTATGGACCAGTCGACTTGTCGACTGACTTTGCAGACATACTTTTCGAGAGCGGGAGTTGTAACCCTGCGGCGGAGGTTCTCATGGTCGATTCCCATCATGGCCCGCCTGGTTTCCGCCACAACGACGAGGATAGGTACGGCGGAGAGTCACTCGGCCACGAGGAGTACCAGCCTCAGCCTCTCAGTTCGCAACAGAGGGAGGAGCTACGCCACCGCAATGAGGAGGCTCTCCATATCCCCATCGTAGGGGAAACCGCCAAGGCTCGGGCCTTGGAGGAGGTTTGCTCCTGGCCACGCTGGCCGAGTGCGCCCGTTTTTACAATCTCAAACATTCTCTCGACGAACGCGCCCTTCGACTGATCCCTGGATCCAGTCGGCACATGCGACAACTATTTCCACCGAAAACTCAGGTACTCCGCACACCGATACAGAATCTCGCGGAGGCTACGCGTATTGCAGAGTCCATCCAGCCGTCCCGCTCGGAGGCCGGGACAGGTCTGGAACAGATCAGAGTGCTACTCCGAGCAGTAGGAGATCAGAACTCCGTGGTGTCCCAATCGTGGAACAGAATTCACAGTCGGTCGGTAAGGACAGAAACCGTTCAGTCGGCACACAGTCCTAGATCACTGCTGAGGCAAAGAGATCGTGAGCACCGTCATGATACGCACTTGGGAGGAGTTCACAGGAACGATGACCGTGAGTACGCCCACGACAACTACTGTCGAGTGCCTTCTCCCCTCCCGAGGGGCGGGTCGTATGCGCCCCGGCGGTATGACGACAGGCATCCATTCGGTAATAACCGCAGGGTTCCGGTCGACCCAAGGGAGCCTGGGTTCGACACAAGGTTAGTCCTTTTTTAGGGCTTAGTCGACCGGAACAGAGCATAGAGGGAGGGGCTGAACAGAGACAGACCCAACAGCAGCAGGGTCCACGTATCTGGCCCCGAATGCTTCGGAAGGGCCATCAGGGCCGCGGAGATCCCCCACAACTTCAGATTGGCAGCTGGTGTCAGCAAGTTCATGGGAGAGCTGAAGCCGACACTTGGCTTGAAGATTACCGAGTGGCTGTGCACATCGGCGGCCGCAACGATGAGGTGGCCATGAAGCACCTCCCTCTGATGCTTGAAGGTTCTACCAGAGCTTGGCTCAACCAGTTGGCCGCTGGGAGTATTTTGAGTTGGGATGAGTTGGCCCGAGTGTTCACCAGAACATTCGAGGGCACCTACAACAGACCAACCGGTCTTCCAGAGTTGCAACATTGTGTGCAAAAGCCGAATGAAACCTTGAGGGACTATATCCAGAGATGGATCACTCTGCACCACACAGTGGAGAATGTGTCAGACCACCAAGCAGTATGTGCCTTCAAGGAAGGCGTTCCCTATAGAGAGCTCAATCTGAAGTTCGGTTGGACAGGATACATGACTTTGAATTGGATGATGGAGATTGCCACCAAATGTGCTAATGGTGAAGAGGAGGACCGACTCCGGAGTGGCAAGCATAAAATAGCCACCCAAGACATCGGAGCAGGGAATTCCAGTCGGAAGCAGAAGCAAAAGGCTGAGGCAGCAGGGCCTGCTGAGGCAGCAGTGTTAAACCAAGGGAAAGTTCAAGGGGAAGGCCAAGGGGCCCTAGAATCCCAAGAAAGTGAAAGATCAAGGTGGGAACGATGCGATGCATTTGCCGTGTCATATTCACACCAAGAAAGATAAAGAGGGAAATCTGATCCTCCCCAAGCATACCACTCGACAATGTCGGCTCCTGATTCAGAGCTTCCAGAAGAAGGGTCAGCATAGTGAAAAGGATAAGGACTCTGAGCAGGAGGAAGATAAAGAAGAAGAGGAGGGTGGATACCCCCAAGTTAACACCACCCTGGTGATTTTTGCTGATGTCGAGAGCAAAATTCGACTGAAAGTCATTAACCGGGAAGTGGACATGGTCGCTCCGGCGACACCCAGGTATCTGAAATGGTCAAAGACTCCTATCACATTCGATCAGTTGGACCACCCGCCGCGAGTGGATACCCCTGGTCGGCAGGCGCTGGTGGTCGACCCAGTTGTCGGAGGCACCCGATTGACCAAAGTACTGATGGATGGAGGCAGTGGCCTCAATATTCTGTACGCGGAGGCTCTGAAAGGAATGGGCATTCCGATGTCTAAACTGAGTGAGAGTAACATGAGGTTCAATAGAGTCATCGCTGGAAAGAAAGCCGAGTAACTCAGCCGGATAGCTCTCAATGTGGTTTTCAGCGATGAGAAGAATTACCGCAAAGACAAGTTGACGTTTGAAGTTGTGGATTTTGAAAGTGCGTATCATGCCATTCTGGGCGGACATACCTATGCCAGCTTCATGGCTCGACCATGCTATGTGTACCTCAAAATGAAGATGCCTGGCCCCAAAGGCATGATTACCATATGTGGTAGCTGGACGAAAGCGGAGGATTGCCTCCAAGATGGTGCAAAAATAGCAGATGAGCAGATGGCAACGGTGGAGTTCCAAGAGCACAAAAGAACGGCAGATCCGAGTGATTTGATGCGTGCCAAAAGGCTTGCCTCGTAGTCCGCATTCCAGTCGGCCGGGGAAACCAAACCGGTTCACATCCACCCGACCGACCCCAATGCCGCTCCGACTCATATTTCCACGACGCTCGACAACAAATAGGAAGCCTCAGCCAGTTCCTCCATGAGAACTGGGACATCTTTGCATGGAAGCCGTCTGACATGCCACGTGTACCTAGGGAGCTGGCTGAGCACCATTTGCGCGTCGACTCAAAAGCAAAACCGGTCAAGGAGCATCTCTGTCGATCCGCCACGGAGAAGAGGAAGGCCATTGGCGAAGAAGTGGCTCGACTCCTGGCCGCAGATTTTATTCGCGAGATCTACCACTCGGAGTGGCTCGCCAAGGTTGTTATGGTTCCTAAGAAAGACAAATCCCAACGGATGTGCATTGACTTCAAGCACATCAATCGGGCCTGCCCAAAGGATCATTTTCTGCTGCCCCGCATCGACCAGATAGTCGACTCGACTGCAGGGGTGCGAGCGACTGTCCTTCCTGGATGCCTACTCCCGGTACCATCAGATCCGACTGTTTGGACCCGATGAAATTAAGAATGACTTCATCACCCCGTTTGGGTGCTTTTGTTATGTCACCATGCCCTTTGGCCTCAAGAATGCTGGCTGCGCATGATCCAGAAGTGCCTGCTCACTCAGATCAGTCGGAACGTGGAAGCTTACATGGATGACATCGTGGTTAAGTCACGCAAAGGTTCCGACCTACTGACTGACCTCGCTGAAACCTTTGCCAACCTGAGAAGGTACGATATCAAGATCAATCCATGAAAATGCACATTCGGAGTCCCAGGCGGAAAGTTACTCGGTTTTCTCATTTTCCGAACGAGGAATCGATGCAAATCCAGAGAAGATTGGCACAATCCTCCGAATGAAACGCCTAGTGCGAGTGCATGATGTTCAGAAGCTTACTGGTTGCTTGGCTGCATTTAGTCGATTCATCTCAAGACTCGGTGAAAAGGCATTGCCTCTTTACCTACTGATGAAGAAGTCAGACAAGTTCGAGTGGAATGATGAAGCCGAAGCAGCATTTGAAGTGCTCAAAGCCCCTCTTTCCACCCAGCCAGTGTTTGCTGCTCCAGTCAGCAAGGAGCCTCTTTTGCTTTACATCGCAGCCACGGAACAAGTTGTCAGCACAGTGCTCACGGTCGAGCAGGAAGAGGAAGGCAAAGCCTTCAAAGTTCAGCGCCCAGTCTATTACATTTCAGAAGTTTTGACCCCATCCAAGCAGAGATACCCTCACTATCAGAAGCTTGTTTACGGGATCTACTTAACCATGAAAAAGGTTGCACACTACTCCTCTGATCATTCAGTTTCAGTCGTCAGTGATGCCCCTTTGTTAGAGATTCTAAATAACAGAGATGCAACTGGTCGAGTGGCAAAATGGGCGATTGAACTTCTTCCATTGGATATCAATTTTGAGGCAAAGAAGGCCATCAAGTCTCAAGCAATTGCAGACTTCCTCGCAGAGTGGACAGAACAACAATAGCCGAGTCAAATCCAGTAGGAACATTGGACCATGTTCTTTGATGGGTCCAAAATGTGGAATGACTCTGGCACAGGAGTGATTTTAGTATCCCCATGAGGAGACAAGCTCAGTTATGTCCTTAAGATTCACTTTGATTCTTCCAACAATGAAGCTGAATGCGAAGCACTTTTATATGGGTTGCGTATGGCCATCTCACTCGGTGTCCGGCACCTGATGGTCTACAGCGACTCAGATTTAGTGGTAAATCAAGTGATGAAAGAATGGGATGTCAGGAGCCCTGCAATGACTGGTTACTGCAATGCAGTGAGGAAGTTGGAGAAGAAGTTTGAGGGGTTAGAGCTTCACCACATACCCCGACTCAAGAATCAAGAACACTACAAGAAATATGTCAACTAGTGACCTTCTGTCAGTGACCCTAGAAGAATTGGTCATAGATCTATGACCATTTGCGACCAATTGGTCAAAAGCTGTTCGGGGGGCTCCAAACCCTAAACCATTGCGACCATTTTGGTCAGAAAGGTCATAATTTCCTTACACCAAATGGTCACAAAGCAAACAGGGCTGGTCCGCTCCCTTATTTCTAGTTGTTAACGACCAAAATAGATGGTCATAGCCTTGTAGATTGTGGTTGGTTGTGATGACTAGGCGCCACCTCATCAGTTTTGCCTATGTGTCATGTCCATGTGGTAGTTTTTTCCCTAGGTTGTGAAGCAACCTATATTTCTGTCATTCCAAATTTTCCAAAAAAAATCTCATAAATTGTTTCGATCATATCTTCATCAAATATGTCAAAAACCTTCCTTGCCTAGTTCAAAAATAACTCAACAATATTCATTTTCTTATTCTGTTCAGAGCAGCACTTTGTGAAGGAAGTGTTATTTATATATTCTTGATTTCCCTAAAAATTTGTGAAGACGGTCTTCTTAGTAACTGATCATCCTCAGCCAAAACTCATGCCCATTAGCCATGTGCATTTCTCGTACCGCAAATCAAACACTTGGCTGCTTGTTCATGTTTGAGCATCGATCGTTCTCCTTGTGAGAATGTTATGTTATAATTTTCATCCTAGCATCTACCTGGGGAGTGAACAACCCACTAGACAAGCCTAGGCCTCCCAGAACGCATGGCAACACCACGGTCACGCGGTGACCACGCGGCGGGCATGCAAGCTTATGCGCTCTAGAGTTGGGGCCCTCAGCCACCGTCCAAACCTCGATGTCTCGCCATCAAACCATGCATTTCTGATTAAATAGATACTTATTTACCTAGAAATGATTTTTGGAAAAAATAAATAGCAAATTATGAGGCACCTGCAGTTCAAATTTGACCCGCTTCCAGCTGAATCGGCGGGAATTTGTCTTTTTCACCACAGGTGGATCAAAACTTCTGACACCCAACCATTTTGCCAATTGTGCATTATATATGGCCTAGTATTTTATAAAATTGATTAAGTCCAATTTTGCAACAAATATATGGTAGGTCCTTCACAAAAAAACTCATTTCAGGCACTCAGAAAATGGAAAATGGTTTTTTCGTCCAAAGAAAATGAAAACTTCCATAGGAAACATTGTTTGCCAGTCCAATATGCACCCTTGTGCACAATATGAGATCATTTGAACAAACTATGCCAAGAATGTGGCCATAAGATTGATCATTTGGCTTGATAGCCATGAATCTTCACACGTGATAGCTCGTTTCTGAGAACACTTTTTTAAAATAATTGTCGTATTACAAGTTTTTTATTTTTCCTGGGAACTTGGCCACATATAATGACACAATGCGAAGGTTTTCCAATTTTTTGATTTTTTTTGAATTTTTTATGCCCGTCCCAAAATGCGGTCAAAATGGCGGGCTTGACCGTTCCAAGCTAGTGGTTGAATCATGGAAATTTTTTGATGTTTCTCTGATTAAATAGATACTTATGTACCTAGAAATTATTTTTGGAAAAAATAAAGAGCAAACTATGAGGAAGCCGCAGTTCAAATTTCACCCGCTTCCAACTGAATCGGCGGGAATTTGTCTTTTTCACCAGAGGTGGATAAAAACTTTTTACATCCAACCATTTGGTCAATTTTGCATTAAATATGGCCTAGTATTTTATAAAAATTATTTGGTCCAATTTTGCAACAATTATTTGGGAGGTCCTTCACAAAAAAACCTCCTTTTGGGCACTCAAAAAATGGAAAATGGTTTTTTCGTCCAAAGAAAATGAAAACTTCCTTAGGCAACATTGTTTGCCATTCCAATATGCACCCTTGTGCATGATATGAGATCATTTGAACACACTATGCCATGAATGTGGCTATAAGATTGATCATTTGGCTTGAAAGGCAGTGATCTCCACACGTGATAGCTCGTTTCTGAGAACACTTTTTCAAATAATTGCCGTATTGCAAGTTGGTTATTTTTCCTGGGAACTTGGCCACATATAATGACACAATGCGAAGGTTTTCCAATTTTTTGATATTTTTTGAATTTTTTATGCCCGTCTCAAGATGCGGTCAAAACGGCGGGCTTGACCGTTCCTAGCTAGTGGTTGAATCTTGGAAATTTTTTGATGTTTCTCTGATTAAATAGATACTTATGTACCTAGAAATGATTTTTGGAAAAAATAAAGAGCAAACTATGAGGTAGCCGCAGTTCAGATTTGACCCGCTTCCAACTGAATCGGCGGGAATTTGTCTTTTTCACCAGAGGTGGATCAAAACTTTTTACACACAACCATTTGGCCAATTGTGCATTAAATATGGCCTAGTATTTTAGAAAAATTATTTGGTCCAATTTTGCAACAATTATTTGGGAGGTCCTCACAAAAAAACCTCCTTTTGGGCACTCGAAAAATGGAAAATCGTTTTTTCGTCCAAAGAAAATGAAAACTTCCTTAGGCAACATTGTTTTCCATTCCAATATGCACCCTTGTGCACGATATGAGATCATTTGAACAAACTATGCCATAAATGTGGCCATAAGATTGATCATTTGGCTTGAAAGCCATTGATCTCCACACGTGATAGCTCGTTTCTCAGAACACGTTTTTTTAAATAATTGTTGTATTACAAGTTGGTTGTTTTTCCAGGAAACTAGGTCACATATAATGACACAATGCAGAGGTTTTCCAATTTTTTGATTTTTTTTTGAATTTTTTATGCCTGTTTCAAAATGCGGTCAAAACGCCGGGCTTGACCGTTCCTATCTAGTGGTTGAATCTTGGAATTTTTTTGGTGTTTCTCTGATTAAATAGATACTTATTTACCTAGAAATGATTTTTGGAAAAAATAAAGAGCAAACTATGAGGCTGCTGCAGTTCAAATTTGACCCGCTTCCAACTGAATCAGCGGGAATTTGTCTTTTTCACGAGAGGTGGATCAAAAATTTTGACACCCAACCATTTGGTTATTTGTGCATTAAATATGGTCTAGTATTTTAGAAAAATGATTTTATACAATTTTGCAATAAATATTTGATATGTCCTTCACAAAAAAACTCATTTTGGGCACTCGAAAAATGGAAAATGAATTTTTGTGCAAAGAAAATGAAAAGTTCCTTATTACTATTTTGTTATTTTTTTATTCTAAAAACTAGGTCACATTTGATGACATGATGAGAAGGTTTTTCATTTGTTTCATTTTTTTTCCAATTTTCTAGGTCAAGTAAATAGCTGAGATGATCTAACATCTTATTTCTAAATTTATCACGACCAATTTAATTGGTCATAATATTGTATTGCTTCTGATTGGTCCGTGGACAAGGCACACGGATCATGCACGAAACACCGTTGGATCCTCCCGGATCCAACGGCAGCCGTCACTCCTCGCCCCCCCCCCACCTACCCGACCTGAGGCGAAACCCTAGCTGGCATCTTCCATCCACCCCCTGCCTCCTTTCTTTCTTTCTTTCTTCCCTCCGCCCTCAGATCCTCTCCCCTCTCCCCTGATGCAGATCCACTCCTCTCTCCCCTTTCCCCGATTCAGATCCATTCCCGCCGCCGTCGTCGCCCCCGCCCCCTTCTCGCCGATTCAGACCACATCCTCCCACCATAGCTCGCCGCCGGGCCTCACCCTCCCCTCCTCGCAGATCCAGAGCTGCGAGATTCATCTCTCTCCTACCTCGAGGTCGACTGGGAGCAGCGGGCTACAGGCTGGCGGAGCCGCCGCCAGTCTCCTTCGCTTCTCCGAAGCACGCCGAGGAGCACCTGATCCGTCTCGGCGAGGTGGTGCTAGGAGGAGGAGGAGGAGGAGGAGGCTAGGAGGAGTAGGAGGCAGCGATGGGCAAGGTGGTGCTCATCTCCCGCCCCGGCGACGGCTACGGGGGAGGCGGGGGCGTGGGGGAGCGGAAGGCGGACTAGCAGGAGCGGCAGGGGAAGGTGCTGGAGCTGCTGCTCGCGGTGCTGCGCAAGTCGGTGGCGCTGTCGTGCTAGATGGCGGACGCTGACGACCCGGCCGCCGGCGCGGGGGTCTAGAGGATGGACATCGGCTGGCCCACCGACGTCCGCCACATAGCGCATGTCACCTTCGACCGCCTCCAGGGCTTGCACGGCCTCCCCGTCGAGTTCGAGCTCTAGATCCCCTGCCCAGCCCCCAGCGCCAGGTAGCTTCCTCCTCTTCTTCTCCTCAAACCAACCGGCCAGACTCTGTCCCTTCTTCTAGATTACTGCTTGCCTGCCGAGCCGCGCGTGCTCCCGCGCGAGGATGAGGATTCGGTTCGGATTTCAAATGCGTGTGCATTTCGGCCTGCAGTGCCAGCGTGTCCGGGGTGTCGCCGGAGTCGATGCAGTGCGGCTACAACGACAGGGGCAACTCGGTGCCCAAGATCCTCCTGCTCATGCAGGAGCGGCTCTACTCCCAGGATGGCCTCAAGGTAGCACAACTGCGCAAGCACATTACTCTGTTCCTCTGTGCTAGCTGAAACTTCATCTAATTTGTAGCCGACAGCCGAGCAAATATGTAACATGAGTCATTTATACCCCCTGTATCTCAAGGTTAATGTTCGTGTGACTCCATTTGTTCAGATAGAGTCAACAAAGATGGTGCTGGGAACTCAAAAAACCTGCAGTAGCAGTGTTGATGATGCTCCAATTTCAGAGAAAGGTGATTCTGAATAATGTGTTCAACATACTCGCAACTCAGGGCTGCAGTGGCGATGCCAGGGCTGCACTACTGTGCCTTGAAATACTCTTAAGTTTTCCTAATATTTACAGTACATATTTTCTACAATTATGGTGACGGCTATTCAGCACTTCTGTACACATTTTCTCATTGTTTGCGTCTATCGCGCTCCTCTTGGAGCCCTCGGTGCATAGGTTACATATATGCATATACCGATCTGGTTTGCTTGAGGGTGTTCTCCATCATGTTGCTTGGTGGTGTCCCATGGTCTTTTGCTGCTTCGCTAATCGCGGGATCTCAGCGTCCATGTGTTCTACTCCCTTCGTTGAAAATTCCACTACAAACTAGTACATACGAATGTAATAGACATATTTTAAAGTTAGATTTACTCATTTTGCTTCGTATGTAGTTCATACTGGAGTCTCTAAAAAGACTTATATTTAGGAACGGAGGAAGCACAAATGTTTGTTTCTTTGTGTGTTCACCTGTGATTTTAGTGAAACGACAACACTCTTCCTGGTTTGGTCTTGAAAAAAAGGAGCGGGGGGACATATTACATTCACTTAAGTGCTTTTGTTGTGCATCGGCAACCTTGCTTTCCTTCTCCTGCTAGTTATTTTGCACTCCTGGTGGTTGGAGATCTATTGCCATTCATGTCAGATATGCGCACCTCTGATTCATAGGCCTTCCGTTGACAGATTTGCAATACGGACTTAAGTTCCTTACTTCTGCTTCTTTGATTGATGTTGCAGGTAATAACATGTTCAGTGCTCTGAAGGTTCCAGAGTCATAATTCCAAGTCAGCTCAATGACCTCATTTGGTGTAAATGCACTAGGTATAAATTAGCCACATTGACTATCTGCGTGCCTGCCTAATTGAACGAATCAATCTGATTAGTATGTTTGCTGCCATTTTGTTAGTCTGCAGAAGCATATCTAGTTTGTTAGTCAGCCACTTTTTTGCTAAAACCATAAATCCTGATGCATGCTGATTATGGTCTGGTTTGTTAGATCTGTTCTGCTGTTGCTTAAAATTTGACTGGATTCTGAATGTGTATCTGCTGTGTATCTGCTGGTGTGTATCTGCTGTTACCTGGATTCTGAATGAACATGTCAGTATACTATATACCCAAAAAAACATGCTTACAGTTCTTTTCATTTCCATGATCAATTTAGTTAGAGTTGCACATGTCAGTATACTATATACCAAAAAAAAGTCCTAGCTAGTGAGAACATTTGTCACTCCATGAACACATACTGGTTAGTGTTAGTCATACTATTTATCTACATGGCATTTGATGTCAATTCTTGCTTATAAGTTATTGGATCACTCCATGAACACATTCTTATTCTTATATTTTCATTCTTATTCTTTGCACAGGTGAAGTGTGAATCCAAGGCCGAAGCTGTGAATCATATCAACAAAGACGAGCATATTATGTGTTGTAATTGTACGCATATCTGGATTGTAGTATACTGAATTGTAATAGACTAATGTAGTCTTGTTTTGGACGAATTTCATTTGCTCTCTAGTCTGTTCAAAACAATGATTGTGTATGTGATTTGAATACCCGTGAAATGCAAACCTGACAAGAGGGTCCAAGTTATAATGGTTGTTTGACAAATTTCGAAATTTTTGACATGTGGGACATATTTTGAGATAAGCATAACATGTGGGGCTGGCTTACTAGTGGTACCCCAATGTATAATGGCTCAAAGTAGAAAAATCAATGGACTAAAAAGGCTACGGCCCAAAAATAAAATGGCTTAAATGTTGGGCCTGGCCCATGTAGCTACCGAAAATTAACAAGAAAAAAATACATTAAAAGGCCGAATTGTTGGGCTAGGCCCATGTAGAAAACCAAATTGGACCGGGCTGAATCTTGTGCCACATCAGCTTGCCACGCTGGATGCCTACGTGGACTGGGGAGGCTACTAGTGACCAAAACGCCACAGTAGGAATATTTTGGTCGTAAACGTCCACGGCCTTCTCACAGAGAAGGTCGCTATAGTCAGGTTACGACCCTCAGATTTTGACCTTCTGTTTTTGGTCACAAAAAGGTCACAAATGAAAAACTATGACTTTTCAGTGACCAATAGTGGAGGTCACAAGATAACATATTTCTTGTAGTGGAAGCGGATGAGCTAGCCAAGATAGGTTCCACTCGGAAGCCTATTCCCAGTAATGTGTTCTTGGAACATCTCCATACTCATCCATAAAAGATGATCCCTTTAAGGAAGAGTCCCCGCAACCGATAAGTTCAACCAACCCGACTGAGATTGAGATTCCAGCCGTGGTCGACCTGATCATGGAAGTTCTATTGATCATGCCCGACTAGACTGTTCCGTACATTGCATACATTCTCAGAAAGGAGCTCCCAGAAGACGAAGACGAAGCCCGTCAGATAGTCCGCCGATCCAAAGCCTTTACAATGATGAAAGATCAGCTGTACAGAGAAAGTGTCACAGGAGTAGCCCAACGCTGCATCGCCCCTGAAGAGGGTCGAATGATCTTAAATGATATCCACTCAGGAACCTATGGTCACCATGCGTCCTCTCGGACCATCGTGGCCAAAGCATACCGAGCGGGATTCTATTGGCCTCGGGCAAACGAGATGGCAAAGGATATAGTCGACAAGTGTGAAGGCTGCCAGTTCTATTCCAGCATGTCCCACAAAGCATCCGCCTTGAAGACTATCCCTCTTGTCTGGCCATTCTTAGTCTGGGGGTTGGATATGGTCGACCCCTTCAAGAACGGCGCGAGTGGTTTCACCCATGTGGATTGAAGCTAAACCCATCACGAACCTCAGCGCTAGCACTACTGTCGGTTTTGTCATGGAGTTGATATTCATATATGGAGTCCCTCGCAGCATTATCATGGACAATGGCTCCAACTTTGATTCTGACGAGTTCAAGGCGTTCTGCGCAACCCAAGGCACTCGAATCAACTATGCATCTGTCGCGCACCCTTAGTCGAATGGACAGGTAGAGAGGGCGAACGGTTTGGTTCTCCAAGGATTAAAACCCCGCCTGATGCGCGATCTCAAGCATGCTGCTGGTGCCTGGGTAACCGAGCTGCCTTCCGTCTTATGGGGGCTAAGGACAACACCAAATCGGTCGACTGGCCGCACTCCTTTCTTCTTGGTGTACGGAGCAGAGGCCGTGCTCCCGAGTGATTTACTGCACAATGCCCCCAGAGTGGAACTATTCACCAAAGCTGAAGCGGAACAAGCACAAGAAGACGTCGTTTATCTCCTAGAGGAGGAGTGCGAGATGGCTTTGATCCGGTCGACCATTTATCAGCAAGACCTGCGTCGACTCTATGCCCGGAACATCAGAGGACCAGCATTCCAAGAGGGAGACCTGGTTCTTCGAGTGGATCAGAAGTGACCTCATAAACTGGCCCCGTCTTGGGAAGGCCCCTTCATCATCACAAAGGTGCTTCACAATGGAGCTTACCACATCTACAACATAGCCAAGAAGATAGATGAGGCACGAGCATGGAACGCAGAGCTGCTTCGTCACTTCTACACATAGATTACTCGACCTGACGAGTTGTAATAAAAGTGTTTCAGTCTGCTTTTCCAAGATAAGATTTTTCAATGTCATAATGATTAGTTTCCCGTAGACATCCGTGTCTGAAATCCCCCTGTGGGTGGCTTAGCCACGAATCCGGTTCGCCTAAGTAAAAAAATACTCCGAGGGGAGAGCAATCCTCCCACTCGGGGGTTTAGATGGAACCCCGTAATCGCCTAAGTTAGAAAATACACCGAGTGGAGAGCAATCCTCCCAGTCGGGGGCTTAGCTGTGACCCTGAAATCGCCTAAGTTAAAAACACTCCGAGTGGAGAGCAATCCTCCCACTCGGGGGCTTAGCTGCGACCCTGAAATTGCCTAAGTTAATAACATTCCGAGTGGAGAGCAATGCTCCCACTCGGGGGCTTAGCTGCGACCCCGTAATTGCCTAAGTTAAAAACTACTCAGAGTGGAGAGCAATCCTCCCACTCGGCGGCTTAACTGCGACCCTGAAATCGCCTAAGTTAAAAACACTCCGAGTATAGAGCAATCCTCCAACTCGGGGGCTTAGCTGCGACCCTGAAATCTCCTAAGTTAAAAACACTCCGAGTGGAGAGCAATCCTCCCACTCGGGGGCTTAGCTATGACACCGTAATCTCCTAAGTTAAAAACTACTCTGGGTGGAGAGCAATCCTCCCACTCGGGGGCTTAGCTGCGACCCCGTAATTTCCTAGGTTAAAAACATTCCCGAGTGGAGAGCAATCCTCCCACTCGGGGGCTTAGCTGCGACCCCATAATTGCCTAAGTTAAAAGCACTCCGAGTGGAGAGAAATCCTCCCACTCGGGGACTTCGCCACAAATACAACGTGCGTTCCGTCCCTTTCCATGGGGACGACGAGGTGTCGACTGAACACCTCTGAGCTACGCCACAAATACAACGTGTGTTTCATTCCTATCCGTAGGGGCAGTGAGGCGTCGACTGAGCGCTACCTCTGAGCTACGCCACAAATACAATGTTCCATCTCAACCCGCAAGGACGACAAGGTGTCGATTGAACACCGCAACTGAGCTCCGCCACAAATACGATGTACTTCCGTTCAGCAAATGGTGAGAAGATCAAGTCGTCTCGGGCCCAAGGGACAATCAGGAACAGCTTGAGAAACCTAGCAAAAGCCGTGATATTCAAAGAAATCCAAGTTCGAATAAAAACCTGCAAAAGTTCGGAACTGTAGCAGGAAAGAGTACTCGAGCATCAAGCCCAAAAGAGTTTAACGATTACACGATCACTCAGCATTCCGAGGCAAATAAATGTGGGGCATAATGTTTTTCGGTCACTCGTCTGGAAAGGGGCTGGTTGGATCGCAGAAACTGTCAAGGTCAATGCTGTCTGCAATGTGAGTGGCGGCCTCGAGGAAGGTGTCCATGAAGGACTGGAAGCTATGCTTCTTGGTGTTCACAACCTTGAGGTCCGCCAGCTTCTCTTCTCTAGCGTCCTTGCAGTGCACTCGGACCAATGACAGGGCAACGTCAGTGCCACATCAAGCAGATGATTTCTTCCATTCCTGCTCTCGGCCAGGGATCTGATTCAGTCGAGTCATCAATGACTCGAGATCCTGTGAAAGTTCTGCCTAGGGCCAGAGTTCGACATCTACTCGAGTCATCGTAGCCTTCAGACGAGCTAGATAAGCAACATCACTGTCCATGCGTGATTCCAACCGCAGCAAGTTCATCACAACATCATCTTTAACAGGACAATTGATGGGGTCGAGACCCGTCTCAACCCGTCCAGTCTCGGCCTCAAAGTCCTGGCAAAATTCTGCACACAATCGGGGAAAATAGTGAGTCGACAGTACAACAAGATATTCCAATTGATTACAATCAATCAATCGAACTATGATACCTTCAGGCTTCAGTACTAGTTTTGCAGCAAGTTGTCCCAGATAGGACTCCAGCTCGCTCGTCTTGGCTCTGAGGCTTCCGACTTCATTGGTAAGGTTCTCCTTGTCTTTCTTCAGTTGCTCAACCTCCTGATTGGCATCAGAGATGCCGGTCTTCAGCTTCGAGTTCTCCTCTTCCAACTTGCTGACCGAAGCCAGCTTCTTGTCTGCAAGTGCTATCTTGTCTCGCGCATCCTTCTGAGCAGCAGCGAGGTCCAGATCCTTCTTCTCTAGAGCTTCCTTCATTTTCTGTAAAGAAACAACACTCTTCAGATGAGCTTGAAGCTGACGATTTTCACTACGCACATATGTTCGTGTGAAGTCACTCGGTTCAAAGAGACTGAAAGAAAAAACACTGAAAGGCGTGAGCCACAAGGTGGACAAGTGTCGATTGGTTACCTCCCATGATGGATGTTTCTTCTTGAGCAGTCTTGAGGTTCTTCCTCGCTAGTTCAAGATCAAGATTGAGGCTGATTTGCTGCTTGTTCAACTCAGAAAGTTGAGCCCCAAGATCACAAGATCTCTGTAGTGAGCAAGAGAGAGATATCAGTCGACAGAAATACGATTACAGTAAAAGTTAATCTAAGACTACTACCAAATCAAACATTCAACAGTAGTCTCGGGGAATACACCCAGTGGGTGCACTTAGCGTGCCCCCACTGGTTTGGATCAACACTCAGCATGGTATGCCCAGCTTGAGTCAAAAATAGAGAGAGAGAGAGAGAGTAGATTATCAGACCACAGTCGACTGCCAGCAGTCGACCGTGGTCTCAGGGAATACACCCAGTGGGTGCACTTAGCGTGCCCCCACTGGTTCGGACAAACACTTGACTCAGCAACAGTCGAGTGGAGTGGAAGACATATTAAACTCTAAGGAAAGCACACCCCAGTGGGTGATCATATACGAAACACAGACCCATGATAGTAGATGCACATATGGGCAGCAAAGCAACAGTGGCAGTTTTTTATGATTCAAAAGTTTAGTCGGGAGTTAACTGACCTTGACATTGGTCTGCAGAGCGGTGCTGGCGTTATAGGCCACCTGACTGGCCTCGTGCATCACCTTCACTTGTTCCATAACAATATTCACTTAACGAAGAGCCTCCCTGGCGGCAATCGGCAAGTCGTCTGGAATTTGGTATACAACAAAGAGTGATGGCGCCAGGGCGGCCGAAGCACCCACTGGGTCGGACGCATGGAGTTGCACTGGGGCAGCAGGAGTTGGAGCAGTTGATCCCGATGGGAAATCAGTCGTTCGTGGGTCGGTGAATGTGACGCTGGTCCGAACCGGATCTCCAGACCGCTCGACCAACGTCTCAAGCACCGGTGTCGTGTGTGGGGCTTGAACCTCAAGCACTCTCCCGCTCGAGCCCTTTCCTTTCCTCCTCCTCTCCCTCAAAGGCGCTTCTTCTTCTTCTTCATCATCAGGAAGCACGGCAACGTGTCGTGGTGCTGCAGCAAAAAGGGAAAAACGTCAGAAATTCAGCTGGCCGGCAACTCAATCGACAGATTAAGTTTTAGTCAAGTAGACTTACCAGCTCGGGAGGTGGTCGCATTGTCGGTTTCCTCATCTCCTAGGGCCTTGTCAATGTCCATGTCAGTCGCAGCTGAGGTTGGGCTGGAAACATGCATGATCCATTTGATAACCAACAGAAATGCCAATCAGAAGAAAGGAACGCAGAGAGATAAAATTCTCATCTAGAGGAAACTGGAACATCAATCTTGATCCTCGGCAGAGTCTTCCGAGCCTTAGGGGGCACAACCTTGGGCTACTTAGCCACCTTCTCAGTCGGCTCAAGAGTCGACGTTTGAGTCCGCTTCTACGTTTTGGTACTAGAAGCCATGGCCTTTCCCCGCTCGCCTGCTAGATCGTGATGCTGTTTGGATCGGCGCTCCAAGCGTGGCGGCAAGTCGACCTCCTCCTCGTCGTCAGCCTCGTCGCTCTCCTCTTCGTCGTCGCCATCTGAAGACTGATACTCGCCACTCTCGTCTATGTTGTCCTCCCCTTCCTGGTCCTGCTCCGAGTCTGCTCGCCGTTGGGCATGGAATACATCTAAGTATAAACCTACAAAACAAGAAGTCGAGTGAATTCCAATCGGTGCGAGAGACACATATAAGAGACACAAGAAATCAGTCGGAGGCAGAAGTTCGAACCTTGTCGGGTGGATTGCTGTCACTGAAGGGAACAACCCTCCTCCCCCCCCTCCCCGGGGTTGTCCTTGTTGCCCGTGATGCTCTTCAGCCACCCAGCCACCGTCTTGGCCGAGACTTCCTCCGGATGAACCCGAGTGGTGTCATTAGCACCGGAGTACATCCACATCGGATGGTCCCGAGCCTGAAGCGGCTGGATGCAGCGACTGAGAAACACCTCCAGTAGGTCCATCTCGGTCACACCCTGATTGATCTGCTGGACCACCCTCTCGACCAGCATGTGCGTCTCCATCTTCTCTGCAGCAGTCACTTTCAGCGAGGAAGGAGTTTGAATGCGATCAAAGGAGAAAGGGGGAAGTCCAGTGGACTGGCCCGGGGTGGGGACGTCCTGGCAGTAGAGCCAGGTCGACTGCCAGCCCCTGACCGACTCAGGAAGGGTCATGGAAGGAAAGGAACTCCTCTTCCTCTTCTGGATCCCCAAACCACCACACATTTGGATAACGTGCGTTTTCTCATCACTCGAGTTGGCCTTTTTGACCGACTGGGAACGGATGGTGGAGATGTGTTTGAAGAGGCCCCAGTGCGGTTGACAGCCAAGGAAGTTTTCGCACACGAACACAAATGCCGCGAGATAGATGATGGTGTTGGGAGAAAAATGGTGAAGTTGGGCTCTGAAGAAATTCAGAAAACCCCGGAAAAAGGGTTGCAGAGGAAGCGAAAACCACGGTCGACGTGGGTGGCGAGCAAGACACACTCACCCGGTTGCGGCTGCGGCTCCGTCTCCCCAACCGACAACCTCGCGGCGCCGTTGGTGATTAGCCCGAGCTCGGCCAGCTCGTCCAGGTCTTATTACCGGAGCGAGGACCGGATCGAGTCGGCCTAGATCCATCTCGTCAGCAGCATCGACCGCGACGACGACCCACACTGGGTCTTCTTACCCTTCGCTGCCCCCGCCGCCTTCTTCATGTGTTCCAGCGCCACCGTCTTGTCCTTCACCATTGCGGCAGAGCGGTGGCATCGAGAGCGGAGGAGCTGTGTGCGGTGGAGAAACGGAGGAGAAAGGGGGAGATTGGGAACGCACAGTGCAACGCCTTGGCCTTGCTGCCTTTTAAAGGACCACTTCCGAGTGGCTGACGCACGGGCCCAGGTGATCCCGTCAAATCCCCGCAGCAGTCGCGCGCCGGATACGTGGCGAAAAAGGTTGCGCGGGGATCGAGGCGTTCCTACTTCTCCGTCCCGATTACCGTGGCACACTCCGTCCCGCGCGCTTCCCCGAAATTTCGAATCCCGCCGAATTCGGGATACGCAATAACCGATCGCGCCGGAGATCTCACAACAGAAGACAACAATTGACAGATGATGTTATTAATCCACTCGGCAACTTCTGAATCGGTCGAGGCAACTAGTGAATTGATCAAGGCGACTGAAACGAAGCTGAAGTTCCAATGCGAACCTCCAGTTCACTACAAGTAATTGTGAAGCAGAAAGGTTGAAGCGAAATCCACTTGAATCTTCTTTCCACTCAGTCCTCAATGCATTCAGGGGCTAGTGATGAGGATATATACCTAGGGTAGGGTCATAGGCCTGACCTATGTGCCCTACCCAAGGTCACTATCCCAGAAGCAAAGAAGCTCAAGAGATAACAGGGAGTACCCAAGGAAGACGTCGAGTGTTAGACCACTCGACCATACAAGAAACCACTCGACCTATGGAGACCAGGAGTCAGATGAAACTACAACGGTCGGACATTAACTCCTTAGTCTTCATGGACATTGATGGCACTTATGGTTGGCGTTATCAGTAACGCCCCTCCATTATGTACATTGAACCCTCTTTAACGGAGGGGAGCTGGGGTCCTGGCGCACTCTATATAAGCCACCCCCTCCTCTGGGACAAGGGTTCGCACCCCCTGTAACACACACGCATATACTGAAATCAAGTCGACCACCTCCGGGCACCGAGACGTAGGGCTTTTAACTCCTCCAAGAGGGGCCTACACTCGTAAACAATTTCGTACAAGCTCACCATAGCTAGGGCCTTGCCTCCTCCTACGTACACCATATTCTTACTGTCAGTCTTAGTACCACGACAATCATCTTATAATGCTACCGCCGAACTAAGCAAAATAAGATGCATAAGGGATAAACATCACATGCAATCAATATAAGTGATATGATATGGCCATCATCATCTTGTGCCTTTGATCTCCATCTCCAAAGCACTGTCATGATCACCACCGTCACCAGCGCGACACCTAGATCTCCATCATAGCATCGTTGTCGTCTCGCCAACTATTGTTTCTATGACTATCGCTACCGCTTAGTGATAAAGTAAAAACAATTACATGGCGATTTCATTGCATACAATAAAGCGACAACCATATGGTTCCTGTCAGTTGCCGATAACTCTGTTACAAAACATGATCATCTCATACAATAAAATTTAGCATCATGTCTTGACCAAATCACTGTTGGGGAACGTAGTAATTTCAAAAATTTCCTACACACACGCAAAATCATGGTGATGCACAGCAACGAGCGGGGAGAGTGAGTCCACGTACCCTCGTAGACCGAAAGCGGAAGCGTTAGAACAACGCGGTTGATGTAGTCGTACGTCTTCACGACCCGACCGATCAAGCACCGAAACTATGACAACTCCAAGTTCTAGCACACGTTCAGCTCGATGACGTACGTCGAACTCCGATCCAGCTGAGTGTCGAGGGAGAGTTCCGCCAGCACGATGGTGTGGTGACGATCTTGATGTTCTACCGTCGCAGGGCTTCGCCTAAGCACCGCTACAATATTATCGAGGAGGACTATGGTGGAGGGGGGCACCGCACACGGCTAAAAGATCCAAGGGATAAATTGTTGTTGTGCCTAGAGGTGCCCCCTGCCCCCGTATATAAAGGAGCAAGGGGGGAGGGGGTGGCCGGCCTAGGAGGGGGCGCTCCAATGGGAGTCCTACTCCCACCGGGAGTAGGACTCCCTCCTTCCTTGTTGGAGTAGGAGAAGGGGAAAGAGGGGGAGAGGAAGAAGGAAAAGGGGGATGCGCCCCTTGTCCAATTCGGACCAGATGGGGGGCGCAGGCCTAGTTCCTTTTGGCCTCTCTCCTCTATTCTCGTAAGGCCCAATAAGGCCCATATACTCCCGGCGAATTCCCGTAACTCTCCGGTACTCCGAAAAATACCCGAATCACTCGGAACCTTTCCGAAGTCCGAATATAGTCGTCCAATATATCGATCTTTACGTCACGACCATTTTGAGACTCCTCGTCATGTTCCCGATCTCATCTGGGACTCCGAACTCCTTCGGTACATCAAAACTCATAAGCTCATAATATAACTGTCATTGAAACCTTAAGCGTGCGGACCCTACGGGTTCGAGAACAATGTAGACATGACCGAGACATGTCTCCGGTGAATAACCAATAGCGGAATCTGGATGCTCATATTGGCTCCCACATATTCTACGAAGATCTTTATCGGTCAAACCGCATAACAACATACGTTGTTCCCTTTGTCATCGGTATGTTGCTTACCCGAGATTTGATCGTCGGTATCTTAATACCTAGTTCAATCTCGTTACTGGCAAGTCACTTTACTCGTTACGTAATACATCATCCCGCAACTAACTCATTAGTTGCAATGCTTGCAAGGCTTATAGTGATGTGCATTACCGAGTGGGCCCAGAGATACCTCTCCGACAATCGGAGTGACAAATCCTAATATCGAAATACGCCAACCCAACATTTACCTTCGGAGACACCTGTAGAGCTCCTTTATAATCACTCAATTACGTTGTGACGTTTGGTAGCACACAAAGTGTTCCTCCGGTAAACGGGAGTTGCATAATCTCATAGTCATAGGAACATGTATAAGTCATGAAGAAAGCAATAACAACATACTAAACGATCAAGTGCTAAGCTAATCGAATGGGTCAAGTCAATCACATCATTCTCCTAATGATGTGATCCCGTTAATCAAATAACAACTCATGTCTATGGTTAGGAAACTTAACCATCTTTGATTAACGAGCTAGTGAAGTAGAGGCATACTAGTGACATTATGTTTGTCTATGTGTTCACACATGTATTATGTTTCCGGTTAATACAATTCTAGCATGAATAATAAACATTTATCATGAAATAAGGAAATAAATAATAACTTTATTATTACCTCTAGGGAATATTTCCTTCAATCACATCACAACATGCCCTGCAAAAACAAGTTAGACGTCCTCTACTTTGTAGTTGCAAGTTTTATGTGGCTGCTACGGGCTGAGCAAGAACCGTTCTTACCTACGCATCAAAACCACAATGATTTTTCGTCAAGTATGTGATGTTTTAATCTTCACCAAGGACCGAGCATAGCCATACTCGATTCAACTAAAGTTGGAGAAACTGACACCCGCCAGCCACCTGTGTGCGTAAGCACATCGGTAGAACCAGTCTCGCGTAAGCGTAGGCGTAATGTCGGTCTTGGCCGCTTCATCCAACAATACCGCCGAATCAATGTATGACATGCTGGTAAGCAGTATATATGACTATTATCGTCCACAACCCACTTGTGTTCTACTCGTGCAAATAACATCTACCATAAACCTGGCTCGGATGCCATTGTTGGGTAACACAGTAATTTAAAAAAAAATCCTACGCACACGCAAGATCATGGTGATGCATAGAAACGAGTGGGAGAGTGTTGTTCACATACCTTTGTAGACCGTAAGCGGAAGCGTTATGACAACGCGGTTGATGTAGTTGTACGTCGTCATGATCCAACCGATCCTAGTACTGAAAGTATGGCACCTCCGTGATTTGCACACATTCGGCTCAGTGACGTCCCATGAACTCACGATCCAGCAGATTGTCGAGGGAGAGCTTCGTCAGCACGACGGCGTGATGACGGTGATGATAAAGCTACCGGAGCAGCGCCTACACACTGTAACGATATGTCCGAGGTGGATTATGGTGGAGGGGGGCACCGCACACGGCTAAGAGATCAATGATCAACTTGTGTGTCTATGGGGTGCCCCCCTCCTCTGTATATAAAGGAGTGGAGGAGGGGGAGGGCCGGCCCTCCTATGGTGCGCCCCATGGGGAGTCCTACTCCCACCGGGAGTAGGATTCCCCCCTTCCCTAGTTGGACTAGGAGTGGAAGGAAGGGGGAGAGAGGGGGAAGGAAAAGGGGGGCCGGCCCCCCACCCAATTCGGATTGGGCTTGAGGGGGGTGCCCCTCCTTCTTTGTCTCCCTCTCTTCTCTCCCACTATGGCCCAATAAGGCCCATATACCTCCCGGGGGGTTCCGGTAACCTCCCGGTACTCCGGTATATGCCCGAACTCACCCGGAACCATTCCGACGTCCAAATATAGTCGTCCAATATATCGATCTTTATGTCTCGACCATTTCGAGACTCCTCGTCATGTCCGTGATCATATCCGGGACCCTGAACTACCTCTCCGAGAGAGCCAAGAGATACCTCTCCGACAATCGGAGTGACAAATCCTAATCTCCATCTATGACAACTCAACAAACACCATCAGAGACACCTGTAGAGCACCTTTATAATCATCCAGTTATGTTGTGACGTTTTGTAGCACACAAAGTGTTCCTCCGGTGTTTGGGAGTTGCATAATCTCATAGTCATACGAACATTTATAAGTCATCAAGAAAGCAATAGCAACATACTAAACGATCAAGTGCTAAGCTAACGGAATGGGTCAAGTCAATCTCATCATTCCCTAATGATGTGATCCCGTTTATCAAATGACAACTCATGTCTATAGCTAGGAAACTTAACCTCTTTGATTAACGAGCTAGTCCAGTAGAGGCATACTAGTGACACTCTATTTGTCTATGTATTCACACATGTACTAAGTTTCTGGTTAATACAATTCTAGCATGAATAATAACTATTTATCATGATATAAGGAAATATATAAATAAATACTTTATTATTGCCTCTAGGACATATTTCCTTCAATTTCTGCCCGTTAATTCATACTCCTACTGATTTGGAGTATTGATAAAACTAAGTCCAAACCTGTTCTAAGTTGATAGTACTTGTTCATCTTTTCTATTGAGAGTACCGGTCCAGACCTGTATTGATTGATAGTACATGTTCTACTCAGTGTTCATCTTTCACTGTTCAATATCATAGTTCAGTTTCAGTGTTAAATTTCAGTATTACTCCAAGATTGTACTGCATGCAGTTATTCAAGACAAATGATTACAACAAGTTTATGATAATCAAATTGTTTACTCAGATGCAGAGCGAGTACTGGGCGAGGAGATGAACCTAGGCGAGCAAAATTGAGAACTCCGGCTCGAGCAGCTCCTGTCCAGCGGTGAGGACTTCAGCGGCAGCAGCACCTATGCGTGGGGAGGAACAACCCTTGGGCGTGTGCAGGCGGTAGCTCGCCTCCACCAGCGCTCGCCACCACTAGCGGCCGGCAGTAGAGCACCAACATTTATCATGAAATAAGGAAACAAATAATAAATTTATTATTGCCTCTACGGCATATTTCCTTCAGTCTCCCACTTGCACTAGAGTCAATAATCTAGTTCACATCACCATGTGATTTAACATCAATATTCACATCTGTATGTGATTAATACCCATAGTTCACATCGTCATGTGATCAACACCCAAAGGGTATACTAGAGTCAAGTTCACATCGCTATGTGATTAACACCCAAAGAGTACTAAGGTATGATCATGTTTTGCTCGTGAGAGAAGTTTAGACAACGGGTCTGTCACATTCAGAGCCGTATGTATTTTGCAAATATTCTATGTCTTCAATGCTCTGCACGGAGCTACTCTAGCTAATTGCTCCCACTTTAAATATGTATCCAGATTGAGACTTAGAGTCATCTGGATCAGTGTAAAAGTTTGCATCGATGTAACTTTTACGACGAACTATTTTATCACCTCCATAATCGAGAAACATCTCCTTAGTCCTCACTAAGGATATTCTTGACCGCTGTCCAGTGATCTACTATTAGATCAAAATTGTATTCCTTTGCCAAACTCAGAGAAGGTATACAATAGGTCTGGTATACAGCATAGCACTTTATAGAACCTATGACTGAGGCATAGGGAATGACTTATCATTCTCTTTTTCTATTTTCTGCCATGGTCGGATTTTGAGTCTTACTCAACTTCACACCTTGCAACACAGACAAGAACTCCCTCTTTGACTGTTCTATTTTGAACTACTTCAAAATATTATCAAGGTATGTACTTTATTGAAAAATCTTATCAAGCGTCTTGATCTATCTTATAGATCTTGATGCTCAATGTGTAAGCAGCTTCACCGGGGTCTTTCATTAAAAAACTTTTATTCAAGTATCCTTTTATGCTATCCATAAATTCTATATCATTTCCAATCAACAATATGTCTTGCACATATAATATCTGAAATGCTACAGAGCTCCCACTCACTTTCTTGTAAATACATGCCTTTCCAAAAGTCTGTATAGAACCATATGCTTTGATCAACTCATCAAAGCGTATATTCCAACTCCGAGATGCTTGCACCAGTCCACTGATGGATCGCTGGAGCTTGCACATTTTGTTAGCACCTTTAGGATTGACAAAACCTTCTGGTTGCATCATATACAACTCTTCTTTAAAGAATCCATTGCGGAATGCAATTTTGACATCCATTTCCCAAATTTCATAAAATGTGGCAATTGCTAACATGATTCGGACAAACTTAAGCATCGATATGAGTGAGAAAATCTCATCGTATTCAACACCTTGAACTTGTCAAAAACCTTTCGCAACAAGTCGAGCTTAGTAGATATTAACACTACTATCAGTGTCCGTCTTCCTCTTGAGATCCATTTATTTAACATGGCTTGCTGATCATCGAGCAAGTCAATCAAAGTCCATACTTTGTTCTCATACATGGATCCCATCTCATATTTCATGGCCTCAAGCCATTTCGCAGAATCTGGGCTCATCATCGCTTCCTCATAGTTCTTAGGTTCATCATGGTCTAGAAATTGACTTCCAGAACAGGATTACCGTACCACTCTGGTGCGGATCTTACTCTGGAAGACCTACGAGGTTTTGTAGTAAATTGATCGGAAGTTTCATGATCATCATCATTAGCTTCCTCACTAATTGGTGTAGGAATCACTGGAACTGATTTATGTGATAAACTACTTTCCAATTCAGGAGAAGGCACAATTACCTCAACAAGTTCTACTTTCCTCCCACTCACTTCTTTCGAGAGAAACTCCTTCTCTAGAAAGGATCCATCTTAGCAACGAATATCTTGCCTTCGGATCTGTAATACAAGTTGTACCCAATAGTTACCTTTGGGTATTCTACGAAGATGCACTTCTCCGATTTGGGTTCGAGCTTATCAGGTTAAAACTTTTTCACATAAGCATCGCAACTCCAAACTTTAAGAAACGACAACTTTGGTTTCTTGCTAAACCACAGTTTATAAGGTGTCGTCTCAACGGATTTTCATGGTGCCCTATTTAAAGTGAATGAAACTGTCTCTAACGCATAACCCCAAAACAATAGTCTTAAATCGGTAAGATACATCATAGATCGCACAGTATCCAATAAAGTGTGGTTACGACGTTCGGACACACCATAACGCTGTGGTGTTCCAGGTGGTGTGAACTGTGAAACTATTTCACATTGTTTTAAATGAAGGCCAAACCCGTAACTCAAATATTCTCCTCCACGATCAGATCGTAGAAACTTCTTATTTTCTTGTTACGATGATTCTCCACTTCACTCTAAAATTCTTTGAACTTTTCAAATGTTTCAGACTTGTGCTTCATTAAGTAGATATACTCATATCTGCTCAAATCATCTGTGAAAGATAGAAAATAATGATACCCGCCACGAGCATCAACACTCATTGGACCACATACATCGGTATGTATTATTTCCAATAAGTCAGTAGCTCGTTCCATTGTTCCGGAGAACGGAGTTTTAGTCATCTTGCCCATAAGGCACGGTTTCGCAAGCATCAAATGATTCATAACCAAGTGATTCCAAAAATCCATCTTTTATGGAGTTTCTTCATGCGCTTTACACCGATATGACCCAAACAACAGTGCCACAAATAAGTTGCACTATCATTATTAACTTTGCATCTTTTGGCATCAATATTATGGATATGTGTATTACTACGATCAAGATTCAATAAACCATCAACATTGGGTGTATGACCATAGAAGGTTTTATTCATGTAAACAGAATAACAATTTATTCTATGTTTTAGATGAATAATCATATCGCAACAAACATGATCTAATCATATTTATGCTCAACGCAAACACCAAATAACATTTATTTAGGTTCTACACTAATCTCGAAAGTATAGGGAGTGTACGATGCTGATCATATCAATCTTGGAACCACTTCCAACACACAGCATCACTTCACCCTCAACTAGTTTCTGTTTATTTTGTAACCCCCTTTTCAAGTTACTAATCTTAGCAACCGAACAAGTATCAAATACTCAGGGGCTACTATAAACACTAGTAAAGTACACATCAATAACATGTATATCAAATATACTCTTGTTCACTTTGCCATCCTTCTTATCCACCAAATATTCAGGGCATTTATGCTTCTAGTGACCATTTCCTTTGCAGTATAATCACTCAGTTTCAGGCTTTGGTCCAGCTTTGGGCTTCTTCGCGGGAGTGACAACTTACGTGCCATTCTACTTGAAGTTCCCTTTCTTTTCCTTTGCCCTTTTCGTGAAACTAGTGGTCTTGTCAATCATCAACACTTGATGTTCTTTTCTTGATTCCTACCTTCATCGATTTCAGCATCACGAAGAGCTCGGGAATCGTTTACGTCATCCCTTGCATTATAGTTCACCATGAAGTTCCAGTAACTTGGTGATGGTGACTAGAGAACTCTGCCAATCACTATCTTATTTGGAAGATTAACTCCCACTTGATTCAAGCGATTGTAGTACTCAGACAATCTAAGTACTTGCTCACTAGTTGAGCAATTCTCCTCCATCTTTTAGGCGAAGTATTTCTCAGAAGTCTCATACCTCTTGACACGGGCATGAGTCTGAAATACCAATTTCATCTCTTGAAACATCTTATATGTTCCATGACGTTTCAAAAATGTTTTGTAGTCCCGGTTCTAAGCCATAAAGCATGGTGCACAAAACTATCATGTAGTCATCATATTGAGCTAGCCAAACGTTCATAACCTCTGCATCTGCTCCTGCAATAGGTCTGTCACCTAGCGGTGCATCAAGGACATAATTCTTCTGTGCAGCAATGAGGATAGACCTCAGATCACGGACCAAGTCCGCATCATTGCTTCTAACATTTTTCAACTTAGTTTTCTCTAGGAACACATAGAAAAACATAGGGAAGCAAAAACATAGGGAAGCAACAACACGAGCTATTGATCTACAACATAATTTGCAAAATACTACCAGGACTAAGTTCATGATAAATTAAAGTTCAATTAATCATCTTACTTAAGAACTCCCACTTAGACAGACATCTCTCTAGTCATCTAAGTCATCACGTGATCCAAATCAACTAAACCATGTCCGATCATCACGTGAGATGGAGTAGTTTTCAATGGTGAACATCACTATGTTGATCATATCTACTATATGATTCACGTTCGACCTTTCGGTCTCCGTGTTCCGAGGCCACACCTGTATATGCTAGGCTCGTCAAGTTTAACCTGAGTATTCCGCGTGTGCAACTGTTTTGCACCCGTTGTATTTGAACGTAGAGCCTATCACACCCGATCATCACGTGGTGTCTCAGCATGAAGAACTTTTGCAACGGTGCATACTCAGGGAGAACACTTCTTGATAATTTAGTGAGAGATCATCTTAAAATGATACCGTCAATCAAAGCAAGATAAGATGTATAAAGGATAAACATCACATGCAATCAATATAAGTGATATGATATGGCCATCATCATCTTGTGCTTGTGATCTCCATCTCCAAAGCATCGTTGTGATCACCATCGTCATCGGCGTGACACCTTGATCTCTGTTGTAGCATCGTTGTCGTTACGCCATCTATTGCTTCTACAACTATCGGTACCGCTTAGTCATAAAGTAAAGCAATTACAGGGCGTTTGCATTTCATACAATAAAGCGACAACCATATGGCTCCTACCAGTTGCCAATAACTTCTGTTACAAAACATGATCATCTCATACAATAAAATATAGCATCACGTCTTGACCATATCACATCACAACATGCCCCGCAAAAACAAGTTAGATGTCCTCTACTTTGTTGTTGCAAATTTTACATGGCTGCTACGAGCTTTAGCAAGAACCGTTCTTACCTACGCATCAAAACCACAACGATAGTTTTTCAAGTTGGTGCGGTTTTAACCTTCGCAAGGACCGGGCGTAGCCACACTCGGTTCAACTAAAGTGAGAGAGACAGACACCCGCCGGTCACCTTTAAGCAACTAGTGCTCGTGGTGGTGAAACCAGTCTCGCGTAAGCGTACGCGTAATGTCGGTCCGGGCCGCTTCATTTCACAATACCGCTGAACCAAAGTATGACATGCTGGTAAGCAGCATGACTTATATCGCTAACAACTCACTTGTGTTCTACTCGTGCATATGACATCTACGCATAAAACCAGGCTCGGATGCCACTGTTGGGGAACGTAGTAATTTCAAAAATTTCCTACGCACACGCAAGATCATGGTGATGCATAGCAACGAGCGGGGAGAGTGTGTCCACGTACCCTCGTAGACTGAAAGCGGAAGCGTTAGAACAACGCGGTTGATGTAGTCGTACGTCTTCACGGCCCGACCGATCAAGCACCGAAACTACGGCACCTCCGAGTTCTAGCACACGTTCAGCTCGATGACGTCCCTCGAACTCCGATCCAGCCGAGTGTCGAGTGAGAGTTCCGTCAGCACGACGGCGTGGTGACGATCTTGATGTTCTACCGTCACAGGGCTTCGCCTAAGCACCGCTACAATGTTATCGAGGAGGACTATGGTGGAGGGGGGCACCGCACACGGCTAAGAGATCCAAGGGCTCAATTGTTGTTGTGCCTAGAGGTGCCCCCCTGCCCCCGTATATAAAGGAGCAATGGGGGAGGGGGCGGCCGGCCTAGGAGGGGGCACGCCAATGGGAGTCCTACTCCCACCGGGAGTAGGACTCCCTCCTTCCTTGTTGGAGTAGGAGAAGGGGAAAGAGGGGGAGAGGAAGAAGGAAAAGGGGGATGTGTCCCTTGTCCAATTCGGACTAGAGGGGGGGGGCGCAGGCCTCCTTCCTTTTGGCCTCTCTCCTCTATTCCCGTATGTCCCAATAAGGCCCATATACTCCCCGGAGAGTGAACTCTCCGGTACTCCGAAAAATACCTGAATCACTCGGAACCTTTCCGAAGTCCGAATATAGTCGTCCAATATATCGATCTTTACGTCTTGACCATTTTGAGACTCCTCGTCATGTCCCCGATCTCATCCGGGACTCCGAACTCCTCCGGTACATCAAAACTCATAAACTCATAATATAACTGTCATCGAAACCTTAAGCGTGCGGACCCTACGGGTTAGAGAACAATGTAGACATGACCGAGACATGTCTCCGGTCAATAACCAATAGCGGAACCTGGATGCTCATATTGGCTCCCACATATTCTACGAAGATCTTTATTGGTCAAACCGCATAACAACATACGTTGTTCCCTTTGTCATCGGTATGTTACTTGCCCGAGATTTGATCGTCGGTATCTTAATACCTAGTTCAATCTCGTTACCGGCAAGTCTCTTTACTCGTTACGTAATACATCATCCCGCAACTAACTCATTAGTTGCAATGCTTGCAAGGCTTATAGTGATGTGCATTACCGAGTGGGCCCAGAGATACCTCTCCGACAATCGGAGTGACAAATCCTAATCTCGAAATACGCCAACCCAACATTTACCTTCGGAGACACCTGTAGAGCTCCTTTATAATCACCCAATTATGTTGTGACGTTTGGTAGCACACAAAGTGTTCCTCCGGTAAACGGGAGTTGCATAATCTCATAGTCATAGGAACATGTATAAGTCATGAAGAAAGCAATAACAACATACTAAACGATCAAGTGCTAAGCTAATCGAATGGGTCAAGTCAATCACATCATTCTCCTAATGATGTGATCCCGTTAATCAAATAACAACTCATGTCTATGGTTAGGAAACTTAACCATCTTTGATTAACGAGCTAGTGAAGTAGAGGCATACTAGTGACATTATGTTTGTCTATGTGTTCACACATGTATTATGTTTCCGGTTAATACAATTCTAGCATGAATAATGAACATTTATCATGAAGTAAGGAAATAAATAATAACTTTATTATTGCCTCTAGGGCATATTTCCTTCAATCACATCACAACATGCCCTGCAAAAACAAGTTAGACGTCCTCTACTTTGTAGTTGCAAGTTTTACGTGGCTGCTACAGGCTGAGCAAGAACCGTTCTTACCTACGCATCAAAACCACAATGATTTTTCGTCAAGTATGTGATGTTTTAACCATCAACAAGGATCGAGCATAGCCATACTTGATTCAACTAATGTTGGAGAAACTGACACCCGCCAGCTACCTGTGCGTGTAAGCACATCGGTAGAACCAGTCTCGCGTAAGCGCATGCGTAATGTCGGTCTGGGCCGCTTCATCAACAATACCGCCGAATCAATGTATGACATGCTGGTAAGCAGTATATATGACTATTATCGCCCACAACCCACTTGTGTTCTACTCGTGCAAATAACATCTACCATAAACCTGGCTCGGATGCCATTGTTGGGTAACGCAGTAATTTAAAAAAAATCCTACGCACACGCAAGATCATGCTGATACATAGAAACGAGCGGGAGAGTGTTGTCCACATACCCTTGTAGACCGTAAGCGGAAGCGTTATGACAATGCGGTTGATGTAGTCGTACGTCTTCATGATCCAACCGATCCTAGTACCGAAAGTACGGCACCTCCGTGATTTGCACACGTTCGGCTCAGTGACGTCCATTGAACTCATGTCCAGCAGATTGTCGAGGGAGAGCTTCATCAGAACGACGGCGTGATGACGGTGATGATAAAGCTACCGGCGCAGGGCTTCGCCTAAGCACTGTAACGATATGACCGAGGTGGATTATGGTGGAGGGGGGCACCGCACACTGCTAAGAGATCAATGATCAATTTGTGTGTCTATGGGGTGCCCCCTCCTTCGTATATAAAGGAGTGGAGGAGGGGGAGGGCCGGCCCTTCTATGGCGCGCCCATGGGGAGTCCTACTCCCACCGGGAGTAGGATTCCCCCCTTCCCTAGTTGGACTAGGAGTGGAAGGAAGGGGGAGAGAGGGGGAAGGAAAAGGGGGGCCGCCCCCCACCCAATTCGGATTGGGCTTGAGGGGGGCGCCCCCCCTTCTTTGTCTCCCTCTCTTCTCTCCCACTATGGCCCAATAAGGCCCATATACCTCCTGGGGGGTTCCGGTAACCTCCCGGTACTCCGGTATATGCCCGAACTCACCCGGAACCATTCCGACGTCCAAATATAGTCGTCCAATATATCGATCTTTATGTCTCGACCATTTCGAGACTCCTCGTCATGTCCGTGATCATATCCGGGACTCCGAACTACCTTCGGTACATCAAAACACATAAACTCATAATACCGATTGTCACCGAACGTTAAGCGTGCGGACCCTACGGGTTCGAGAACTATGTAGACATGACCGAGACACGTCTCTGGACAATAATCAATATCGGAACCTGGATGCTCATATTGGCTCCCACATATTCTACGAAGATCTTAATCGGTCAAACTGCATAACAACATACATTGTTCCCTTTGTCATCGGTATGTTACTTGTCCGAGATTCGTTCGTTGGTATCTCAATACCTAGTTCAATCTTGTTACCGGCAAGTCTCCTTACTCGTTCTGTAATGCATCATCCCATAACTAACTCATTAGTTACATTGCTTGCAAGGCTTATAGTGATGTGCATTACCGAGAGGGCCAAGAGATACCTCTCCGACAATCGGAGTGACAAATCCTAATCTCGATCTATGACAACTCAACAAACACCATCAGAGACACCTGTAGAGCACCTTTATAATCACCCAGTCATGTTGTGACGTTTGGTAGCACACAAAGTGTTCCTCCGGTATTTGGGAGTTGCATAATCTCATAGTCATAGGAACATTTATAAGTCATGAAGAAAGCAATAGCAACATACTAAACGATCAAGTGCTAAGCTAACGGTATGGGTCAAGTCAATCTCATCATTCCCTAATGATGTGATCCCGTTTATCAAATGACAACTCATGTCTATAGCTAGGAAACTTAACCTCTTTGATTAACTAGCTAGTCCAGTAGAGGCATACTAGTGACACTCTATTTGTCTATGTATTCACACATGTACTAAGTTTCCGGTTAATACAATTCTAGCATCAATAATAACTATTTATCATGATATAAGGAAATATATAAATAACAACTTTATTATTGCCTCTAGAGCATATTTCCTTCAATTTCTGCCAGTTAATTCATACTCCTACTGATTTGGAGTATTGATAAAACTAAGTCCAACCCTGTTCTAAATTGACAGTACTTGTTGATCTTTTCTATTTAGAGTACCGGTCCAGACCTGTATTGACAATACATGTTCTACTCAGTGTTCATCTTTCACTGTTCAATATCATAGTTCAGTTTCAGTGTTAAATTTCAGTATTACTCCAAGATTGTACTACATGCAGTTATTCAAGACAAATGATTACAACAAGTTTATGATAATCAAATTGTTTACTCAGATGCAGAGCGAGTACTGGGCGAGGAGATGAACCTAGGCGAGCAAAATTGAGAACTCAGGATCGAGCAGCTCCTGTCCAGCGGCGAGGACTTCAGCGGCAGCAGCACCTGTGCGTGGGGAGGAACAGCCCTTGGGCGTGTGCAGGCGGCAGCTCGCCTCCACCAGCGCTCGCCACCACTAGCGGCCGGCAGCAGAGCACCAACTCGCCTCCACCAGTGGGCGGCAGCAGAGCACCACCTGGGCACGCGCGGGCTAGGAGGGGCCCCTGGGCGTGGGAGAGGAGGAGCGCCTGGGCAGGGATGGAGGGCGGGTGGCGGAGGCGGAGGTGGAAGGCGGGCGCGGAGGCGGAGGCGGAGTTGGAAGAGGCCGAGGAAGAAGACATGCTGATTGAAAGTTTGAACTGGGGGCATAAAGGTCCATTTGCCCATTTTCACCTGGTGGGAACATATTCCCCAGCGACTTACATTTCGGCACAGAGGGAGTAGGCTACAAGCTTTGCGGACCTTCTACATATGCAGGGTCATGCCCAATACCGTGGATCATGAGAGACGATACATGAAAATGTCTTTCTGGTACTGGGAGAGCATCAAACGCTGGCTATGGACATCTTGGGTTTCCAACTGTTCAGATTTCACATTGATGTACTGAGTACCTAAGCCAAACTCTTTCTGAAATCATAAAAAAAAATTGAAGCAGTTTGGCAAGTACAACTCTGGCTTTTTTTAAGACAAATCATTTCTAAGCTACCCTAGGCATACCCAATAAGGTAAGTGTCAATGCAGTCTAATACTTGGACACCGATGCTATGCAGAGTTTCGTTGATAAATACTATATCAATTTTTTTAGGCAATTGTTGCTGGGAAGGGTGAAATGGCTCCTGGCTGCATGTCCTGAATCGATGAACAATAAACATCAAAGCACATAACAGTTTAACTTATAAATGGAAGTAATAAGGACTCATTGAGGAAAACGTACTGCATGGCCAACCATGCCAGCAACAACACGAAGATAAAGCAGGGAGTGGTAGGACTCCGAGGAAGATGAGAATGACCAGTTTTACCACTTGGCAGGCAAAGACAGGGGCGACAGCAAGCGGCGTACGTTGAGCTCACCAACAGGCGCAGGGGGCAAGTTAGAGGGAGAGAGTGCTCACGATTCTGTCGTATTGATTATGGCAACTGTTACAGAGGTACAAATAGCCGAGGCCACCCAACGTCTCCCAACATACACGGCACGCAGGCCCAACGTGGAGAGTGATTGTGATCCTCAAAGCTAGGAAGTAGTTACAACAATATACAAGGTCTACATACATGCAATGACCGAGTTTAACACCCCCCCCCCCCCCCCCCGCAGTCGGAACGCCGCCGGGGTGGATGTTCAGACTGGACCTAAAGTCGGTGAAGACCGCGCTCGGGAGCCCCTTGGTGAAGACATCGGCATATTGGGATGCGGAGGGAACATGCAGAACGCGTGCTTCGCCCAAGGAGACACGATCACGCACAAAGTGAAGGTCAATTTCGACGTGTTTCGTGCGTTGTTGCTGAACGGGGTTCGTCGACAGATACGTGGCGCTGATGTTGTCACAATACACAAGTGCGGCGTGAGTGGTAGGGCACCGGAGCTCTTGGAGAAGCTGGCGTAGCCAGGTAGTTTCAGCGACACAGTTGGCAACAGCCCGATATTCAGCTTCAGCGCTGGATCGGGACACCATGTGCTGCCGTTTAGATGACCAGGATATAAGAGGAATTGGTTTGCGGTAAGCGTATGCTTCGTAGCAGGGACGCGTGCGTGTTTATATGGCACAAGGATTACATGCGGCGGCAGGTTGTTGGAGTCTTGACCCACCCTTCAAACTATACAAGAGATAGGATCAAATCTTCCTAACAACCTGACTTTGTTACAAGATACACAACGCACACATTACACGCAATAACGTGACACATGTGTCACATCTATACAAACTAACTAACAAGCCTTATAATTTAACATCCTCCCTCAATCTTAACATGTGAAGGTTTAGATTGTTTTTGAAGGCTTGAAGTTGTCGAGCTTGCAAGGGTTTTGTAAAACCATCAGCAACTTGATCACCTGTTGGAATGAACCGTACTTCCAACAACTTTTGTGCAACTCTTTCTCAAACAAAGTGATAATCAATTTCTATATGCTTTGTTCTTGCATGAAATACCGGATTTGCAGAAAGGTAAGTTGCTCCAAGATTATCACACCACAACTGTGAGACATGTGACCTTCCAATACCCAATTCATTAAGTAAAGTTTCTATCCACATTACCTCAACGATTGCATTTGCCAGAGACTTATACTCTGCTTCTGTGCTTGACCGAGACACAGTTGCTTGTTTCTTTGCATTCCAGGATATGAGGTTTGAACCAAGAAAGATAGCGAAACCACTAGTGGACCTCCTATCATCAGGACATCCAGCCCAATCTGCATCTGAAAAGGCACTCACTGCTGTTGAAGAAGACTTACGTAACCTCAGCCCTGTTTCAACACTTCCTTGAAGATACCTCAAAATCTTTTTTACAGCTGTCCAATGCACTGTGGTAGGAGCATGTAGAAACTGACAAACCTTGTTAACAGAGAAGGAAATATCTGGCCTTGTTAAGGTTAAATATTGTAGTGCACCAACTATGCTTCTATACTTTGTTCCTTCCTCTGGACTCAACAACACTCCTTCATGCAACGACAATTTTTCAGTTGTAGACATGGGTGTGTTGGAAGGTTTGCAATCTTTCATACCTACACGCTTGATTACATCTCTGGCATATTTTTCTTGAGTTAGTACTATACCATCATGCACCTTTTTAACCTCAATTCCTAGGAAATAATGGAGCTCTCCTAGGTCCTTAAGAGCAAACTCATTTTTCAACTGTTTCAACAATGCTGAGGTGTCTTCTGAAGACAAGCTAGCAACAATTATGTCATCAGCATAAATTAACATGTATCTTATCACCTTTCCTTTTTTAAAGAAGAACAGAGAAGTATCTCCCTTGGAAGCTCGAAACCCAAGTTGTTGTAGTTTAGTGCTCAGCCTCGAATACCAAGCTCTAGGGGCTTGTTTGAGTCCATATAAAGCCTTGTCCAGCTTGCACACATGATTAGGTTTAGAACCATCTTCAAACCCAGGTGGTTGTCTCATATAAACCTCCTCTTCGAGAACGCCGTGTAAGAACGCATTCTGCACATCCAGTTGCCGAAGATTCCATCCCCTGGAGATAGCAACAGACAAAACAAGTCTAATAGTAGCAGCTTTAACAACTGGACTAAAAGTGTCCTCATAATCAATACCGTATCGCTGTTTAAAGCCTTTAGCTACTAACCTAGCCTTGTATCTGTCTATTGTGCCATCAGGTCTTTTCTTGATTTTATAAACCCATTTACAATCTATAACATTCCTCCCTTGCTTGTAAGGAACTAGGTGCCATGTTTGGTTTTTTATGAGTGCATCATACTCAACATTCATAGCATTTTTCCAACTTGCATTGTTCAATGCTTCGGACAAAGTTTGTGGTTCTCCAGTGGAAGCAAAATTTGCAAACTTAAAGTTTCTTTCATACCTGACCGTTCCATCCTTGTATGTTGAAGGCTTTAAAATACCTTTTTGTGACCTTGTTGTTACACGTTGTGGCGCAGAGTCAACACGCGCAGAAGATCCCAATCCGCTACCTCGTACTGGAGCAGACCGATCCGCAGACAGATCCTCCTCGACTGCTGCGCGCCTGGGCTGGCTCGGATCCTACGCCTGTGGGCCTGAGGAGGGCGACCCGCCGCCTGCCGACAGCACACGGTCCACTGACTGACCGCCATCATTGCCTCGGGCGACAGAGCCGCTGCCCCCATCTGATCTGCGACAACTGTCACGTGAGGGGGAAGAATCCACCACGCCACCCGACCGGGGACCGGGCCCAGATGACGTGTCGCTCGCCGAGTGGGCCGGCGCGGAATCTGAAGAAGGCGGCGTCTGTGGGGTCGCCAGATCCTCCTTGGGATCGTTTTGCGTGCCGAATCCGTCGGGATCAGCGTCAGCAGGCGGATCCTCCTCGTGTCCTGCGCCTGGCTGTATATGAACATGTTGCTGCTGCATAAAATCACGGTTTGGGGGCTGCATTTTTTTTACTGCTGCCACCATTCTTAGTAAGGCCATCACACAAATGATCATCAGTACTATTTTCACTCCCCTGATCAGTTGAATTCAAGAGTTCTGGAGGCAGCAAAAGAATTTCAGCACGTAGTCTGGCTCCGGCATTGGGATGTAAAATGGAGAAGGGAAATATATTTTCGTCAAAGACTACATCCCTGGAAATATACACACGTCATGTAGAGATATCAAGACACTTAAAACCCTTATGAAGATTGCTATATCCAAGAAAAGCACATTGCTTGGATCTGAATTGAAGCTTATGTTTGTTATATGGCCGAAGATTAGGCCAACAAGCACAACCAAAGATTCTAAGAGCTGAATAGTTGGGTTTTTCATGATACAATCTTTCAAGAGGGGTTTCGAAGTTGATAACTTTACTAGGTAGACGATTGATCAAGTATGTGGAAGCAACCGGAGTCGAGGATCCAGTCAGCTCCGTGGTGAGGAAGGCCCTGCTGGCTGTAGGCATGCTGGAACATGGCGGCGTGATCCCATGAGGGTGGGCCGGCCTGGGATGGTGGTGTAGACAGAGGCGGCGGCGACGACCCGGACAGCATCAGTGGATACGCCTGAGAGTGCACACCAGGACGAGGTCCGAGCACACCTGCAGCATTAGGCGGAACCCACCCGGAGCGAGGGGCGGGGAGGGCCATGCCGTACGGAGCGAAGTACCCGGTCCAAGGGGACGACTGAGGCGGGGCAGACCCGCGACCACCCGACGCAGATCTGCCGCGCCCACGACGGCCACCGCGGCCACGGCCACACCCGCGGTCGCCGCCGCCAGCGCCGTGTCCATCGTTACCGCTAGAGCCGCGACCCGATGGGGGGGCGCGATCGGTGCGGTCGCCGCGGTCACCGCGGTCACCGCGGTCGTTGGTGGAGTGGAGACCGCCGGAGATGGTGAGGGCAGCTGAGCCGGCCTCCGCCGCCCGGAGGTTGATGTTGTACTCGGCGAGATCCAGGCGGGAGCGAGCGACGTGGAACGGCGGCAGGGGGACCGTATCGCCGAGGATGGTGCAGATGGTGTCGAAGCGGGCATCCAGGCCATGAAGGAGCTGCATGGTGAGGTCGTGATCCTCAACCGCATGACCGGTGTCCGCGAGGCCGTCCGCGAGGGCCTTGAGGCGGCGAGCATAGTCAGAGACAGAGAGATCTCCTTGCTTCAGGTTCCGGAACATGCGCGTCGGATGGAGGTACTGGGCGCCTTCGTTGGCCAAGAAGTAGTCCCGGATGTGACGCCATGCGGTGAACGCATTGACGGCGCCGCCCATGACGAGCTCGAGAATGGAGTCGGCGAGGGTGAAGTAGAGCCAGAGGGTGAGGCGATGATCGACCGCGAGCCAGGCCGCATCGGGGTTGGGAGGAGGCGGGCGATCCACGTGATCTTGCACGCGATACTGCATGAGAACGCAGTAGAAGAAAGTGCGCCACTTGATGTAGTTGTTCTCGGCCGGATCGAGTCTGAATTTTATGTGGTTGGAGATATGATCATTGTGGAAGGAGATGAGGAGGGCGTCGGCCGGTGGTACGACAGGGGGAGCGGGGGCAGACGGGATTGGGGCGAGATCGGAGGAGAGGGCAGCGGTGGTGCCGTGGGAAAGGGAAGGAGAGGTCCTGGAGGAGGACGGGGTGATGGCCGGAGATGGCGGCTCGCCGAAGATGTCCTCGAAGGCCATGGCGACTGATACCAAGTTAGAGGGAGACACTGCTCACGATTCTGTCGTATTGATTATGGCAACTGTTACAGAGGTACAAATAGCCGAGGCCACCCAACGTCTCCCAAGATACACGGCACGCAGGCCCAACATGGAGAGTGGTTGTGATCCTCAAAGCTAGAAAGAAGTTACAACAATATACAAGGTCTACATACATGCAATGACCGAGTTTAACAGGGCATACACGAGATGTTGTCTTTGCGACGCCAGCCAGAGCATCATCATGCGAAGACCTCATATCTTGTGGCTTCCTGGACGATCTCGGTTTCAGGTACGGAATGGAACAACAGCCTAACCGGCACCCCAATGGACAGAGAGTAGCCAGAGGTAAGGGGGGCCTGCAGGCATGCCGGAGGAGGTCATGGGCAGAGGAGCGACGCGTACAGGCCAATCAGGATGCGTCTTCCTCGACAATATGTGAGTGGCCCGTGTTAGAAGTATTAGCTAGAGGGGAGTGTCTATCTCGCGCGCGCGCGTTGCAGCGCTCGTTTTCGGACAGGCCTAATTTGGAAAGTGCCTTAGTTACACGGATTAATTAGGGGTGGAATAATTAGCAGCGGCCCCCCTGAAAATCAGGGGGGGGGGCGATTAGTGTTGATTTGGGGTGGGGCCGACTCCCAGCCTTCGCATGTGTGCGCGCACAAAAGTCTCATGTGGTGGGCCCTGATAGAAAATCTGGTCGGCTGAAGTCTTGCGCTGGATTGGTTTCGCTCGTTGCAGCGGCCGAGCGTGAAGGAGTCTTCTCGTAGCTAGAGATAAGGAGACAGAGATAGACTGAGTTTAAACACACAATATCTTGCCTTGTATTCCAAGCCTCTTCTATATTGGACTCTATATATACCCCTACGAGGGCCAGATCAATAGAACACATAATTCTAGGGTTTCATATTACTTACAAGGTATTAGAGCAGTTAGTCTCACGACGTCAATTTTAGGACTTTCCATCACTTCCGCAGCGCGCCGCCCCCGGGGAGATTAGTCTCCTTTCCCCGGAGGCGTGGCAGCCGATCGTGTCAAAGATGAGATCGGTTCCATAGATTAGATCGATTCATAGGTTACATTACACAAATTTCGAATTCGCTAGATTACTTTCCTTTAGCCACAAATAAACCCGCAGCCAGATCAAATTCGGTGGAAAAAAATACGTGCAGATCAGAACATCGACGGCAGCTTTGCCGCGAATCAACCTTTTGTTGGATGGTTAGAAGGACTGTGGTATACCGAGCCCATCAGGGTTCAAATCCTGATGCATGCATTTATTCCTGGATTTAGAGGTGCTCATAGGGGTAGGATGTGCGTGTGCGCGTTTATAGAGGTGAGTGTATGTGCGTGTATATGAGCGAAAAAAAAGACGGCAGCTTCGCCCAAGCGTGTGCAAGTGCAACCGGCAGACTCCATCCACGCATGCAGCAGCGGCTCCGCCTCTCCACGGGCCTCCATCCGTGCGTACGTATCGACACGAGGTGGGCCTCCATCCGGCGACAAACTGCAGCCACGAGCGACTCTGCATCCAGATCTCAAAGACCGATACATACATGGGGACCTGACCTGCAGGTCAGCGGATCACACAACACGTCCCGATCACTGGAGGGCGTACGTACACGGATCTCCTGACGGCCGGCATCAACTCGTATCTCCGTCTACCCGTCTACGGTAGACTTAACGCGCGACCGCGTGTTCCAGGCTTCCAGCAGCCGAGATGAAAGCCCATTGGCTGCACCGCCCGGCCGCAGCTTTCTAGCGCACGCCTCGACCCCAAGCAACAGGGACTTCATGCAGCAGATCGATCTATACTACGAGCAAGCACGGGCATGCGCACGGTATGTACATGCAAGTCCGGGGGCCATCCTGTATGTGCATGCATACTGCTGCACATCTGACTTTCCCAGGCCACATCTGTGAGCTCTTCAGCGATAGGTGCCACGCCCGCTCGACTCCAGCACTTGCGCGCGGGACATGAGCAACGACGCGCAAGACCTGCCTCATCTACACCGAGCCGCCGACCCCGCACTGAGGACGATCCACTCCTTCGCCAAGCCGAACAGCATCTCCATTAAGCTGTACGACTACGGTCAGGGTACGAACCACATACTTCGTCGAGTATATTCACAAGAAGCATCAACCGCACGCAGATCGGTGAGGAACATGACTTTATCTCTGACAGCAAGGCATCAACACACTTCGCGAGTAAGGGACGCCTTCAAGCGACACACTAAACACTTCATTGCCAACATCAACGTGGTCTTCATCAACATCTTCGTCAACACACCGCCGCTGCCTCGTCCATAACATGGATACCTAGCGTCCTCTGGCAGACTTTCTGCAAGACGTGACCACGACGACGGCAATGACCGTGTCACGACGACGACATCGACCGCGTCAACCACGACGGCACGACTGCATCGACACGGTGTCCCTACAGTGACGACCCTACACAGCCACACGGTTCTGACAAAACTGATGTGTGCTCGATGGCCTTCCTCCGGTCTTGGCAAAACCAGCGGACTCATCGCCGACGGCACCCTCTGACATCCGCAAGGTGCATCGTCCACGTCTGCAGCTTCGTCATAGCGCATTTTTTTTGCGCCTCCGGCTTTGTGCGGCTTCATCATTCATGACGACTACACCATCGACCACGATTATCTCGACCACGGCTACATCATGATCGGCTACATCGACATCGACACACACGACCACGTCTACAACAACACATCGGCGACAACTCCAGTCAATAGCGTCCGCGTCGTCACCAACATCCACGACACTCCCGCTGTGACTACAGGAGGGAATAGAGGAGAGACAAGGGAGGCACCAGAATGGGACGCAATCACCGCCCTAGGTGTCGACCCATCAGAGACGCTGTTGATGACACTACTAGGAAAAGGCCTACTAATGGCGCACCTAATTTGGCCATTAATGGCGCATTAGTGGTTCGCCATTAGTGCCACGCCATTAGTATATTTTACTAATGGCGCACCACTGGTGCGCCACTAGTATCTGGTATACTAATGGCGCACCACTGGATGCGCCATTAGTATATACAACAGTGCGCCATTAGTATGCCTCCCAGGGGGCCATGTATACCCAGGTGCTTTGGCATACTAATGGCGCACAACAGCAAGATGCGCCATTAGTAACTTCGGCATACTAATGGCGCACTGTCTAATGATGCGCCATTAGTATCCTTTGGCATACTAATGGCGCACTGTGGTGTGATGCGCCATTAGTATGAATATTAGGTTTTTTTTATTTTTTTATTTTCTGTTTTTTGCACAGGTTACAAAATGTATAATTGGACAAAATATAGACAGCACACATCAACAACAGATTCATCGAATACAATAGAAGATTAGTCTCTGAATACAATTCATCATATTAGTCTCCGAATTGAAAAGACCGAACAAAGATAGAACATTATATTACAAGTCTCGAGACCGCGAGTAGCGAGTTTGTCTTCACATTACAAGTCGATATCGATCATCTAAACTACCATCACATAGAAGGGAGTTGCGGTCATCACGATGAGCATCATCACGATGAAACTCGTCTTCATCCGGTTCCTCCAACGCTCCCTCCCCTCTCCCGCTAGATAGCGGGCGTATCTAGATTCGGCCTCGGCCCTAGTGGTGTACCCTTTGTAACTGTTACCGCTGAATCGGTGAACCTGTCTCCGACACTCCTCCCAGTCGTCGTAGACTCCGGGAACCTTACCCTTGTACACGACATACGTCGGCATCGCTATGCACTAGCCAAACGAAACGTTAGTACCAATTCACAGACAATACATAAGCAATATATAAGTATGCAACAGAACGATCGGAAGAGAAAAGCAAGACATTAATAGCATCGATTACATCTAAGTTGAACGACTCTCGAAACCAAAGAGACATACTACAAGTTCATTAAAGTTTAATTACAACATGAGCCAATCGATGTTTCAGAACTAGACACAGCATCACTGCTTTCGACTCGACTCAAGGGACCGAAGCGTGGATGAAGCCGCCGTCTATCGTGGGAGTCATGAAAGAACGGGCGTTGTCAGCCTGCATTTGTAGCATTGTGTCGATGTCACTGTTGGACGGTTGATTTCTGAGGTAGAACTGCCCCGAGGTACGAAGGACATCTTGATGGATGATTTCCGCAAACTCCGACTGGATGCGAAAGAATTCTTGTCGGAGGTCCGCGTCCTGGATTGCCGACACGCTCTTTGCCCAATCTTTGAGTTTACTCGGTAGCAGAAGTTGATGATGGTCCCGTACGATCGCCCGCATGTGATGGATGGCGTAGTAGGCACCCTTCTGACCGCCAGGCGGCTGCTTGACGCAGCAGAACGTCGTATTGTGGGAGAACACGTGCTTGCCGTACTTACGAATAGGCCTGGTGAAGGTGCCTCCAGATTTGGCGTAGCCGGGGAGAACATCATCAAGAACCTTCTTGACATTTGTGTAGTCTACGTTCGACTGACGGTCCGGGTCGAAATACGTGGCCATGGAATATTTGGGGCTTAGGAGGATGAGCGTGCAATGTGTGTCACTGCAGAAAACACGGAATGTTAAAAGAAAAACGATCGAAATCTAAGAATTCATATGTTACGGGCCGGTTGAGGGGGGGACTTACTCGGGAAAGTAAGGCACGAGGAAGTTATCCTTATCTTGGTTTGCCAGAATGACGCCTTCGAGGTAAGAACTCGCGACTTGCCGGTCCCCAGCGCTGCCCAAGATCTTGGCACGCATGTAGAAGGGGTCGACTATCACGATGTCCGGGGTCTTGTCGCGAATGATCCGCATCTCCATACTCAGCGAAAATAGCCGAACGAAGGTGTAGTGCAGCGGATGAAGGTTCATCATAGCGTGGATGTCATCAAACCGCAGGACGATCGTACGCCCGATGGAGTTATCCACAAAGCCCTTGCCCTCTGGCACCTTGGCCGCGAAAACCGGGTATGCCACATCCTTCTCTCTGAGACGCCGCTTCTCCAAAGAAAGAACACTGTCATGCAGACTCCGCATAGCACCGGTTGCAGCATTGAGCATATTTGTCGGTAGCATCGCCCTACCCGCCACATGCACCCTCCTCGAGATATCCTCAGGTGAAGGTGGCCCGTCCTGAGCACGGATCGTACTCGGTGCCGGCTGGCTCGCACCCTTGTTAGTCTTTCTTTTGCGTGCCTTCTTCTTCTCCTGTAATGGGACCGAGTTCTGCTCACAGACCGCCTTCTTGAGTGTATTTGGGCTGATAATATTTCGCACCTCGCCTATCTGAGGCTCGGTGAAGTCGGCAGCTGGAGGCGTCTCCTGAGAGCTGAACGGCAGACGACGCCTGTTGCAACTTGGCTTCTCCGCGGTACCAGCTAGATCGCGCACGTCTTTTGTTGGGTTGGGTTCTTGAGAAGGAGCCCCCATGAAGTCGCCATCGTACCCATGTTCGGCAAAGTACTGATCGACGTTGCCAAATGTATCGTCGTCGTAGTCGTTCTGATCCTGTGCCATATGCATGTTTGGATCCAGTGGCATAGGGATGTCCGGCACCGTTGCGGCGGTCTTGCCATGGGGCCGACTTGGCGCCGGCACGACTGGCGGTGTTGTCTTTGGGGTGGTGTCCCCCGCCCCCAAACGAATCTGGCTCTTCGGCCAAAGCAGGGGCCAGCTCAGGCAGGCGCTGAGGGTCATCACGTCATCATCGTCGGCCCCGACGGGTCGAATCGGAGGTAACAACTCGTCGCAGCCTGGCAGCACCCGAACCAGTTGAACCCTAAACAAGTTGGGTGGCATCTGGGTACCGTGGAACAAGGGGTTGCCCGGTTGAACGATTTGGCCCTTGGCGACATCGACCAACTCGTTGTTCACGAAGTGCAGGAGAGTGCACGGAACGTCGGCGGCGCCCTGCGAAAACATGTAGGGCGTCAGGGATGCCCAGTCAAAGGCAAGGAGATGAAGTCCTCGGCCGAGAGAGGCTTAATTAGTTACCGTGATGATGGCGTCGAGCTCGGCTAATGTCGAGGCACCGCCAACGGCGGGCGTGCAGTTGACGGAGGGGCCGCTTGCTGCAGAGGTGCCGGCCGGCGTACACCCGGGTGCATTAAGCTCCCGTGCCGGCGTCGGAGACACCAATGCCGCCTCCGCCGGAGACACCAATGGCCCCGCCATCGCATTCTGCGAGTTGCTGGCCGTGAAGCTAGGAATCGGGGGCGGCCCCTGTTGGCCGCCCGCAATCCACGCACTCAACCCCTGGATCAAGGTAGGCACAATGGCGGTGATCGTCGCTCCGAGTCGTTGTTCCACTTGCTCTTGGACAATCTCCGGAATCCGCGCCACCTGTGCCTTGAGTTCTTGAACCTCGCGCGCCTGGCTTTCCGAGCTGGTCTTTTTCTCCTTCCGCACACCAGCGGTATAGTATGACCCCCATTTTGTGGACAAGCCTTTGCCGGCCACACGACCAGCTGACGTCGGCTTACTGAGCTTATCCTTGTTCTTCATTACATTCAACGCCCTATTTAGAGTGGTGTCCCAAGGGTTGCTCGTAGTCGACCCCGCGCTACTGCTTTCAGTCGCCTGCGGAAGGAATGTGAACCATTTAGAAATTTGGCTTCATTAATTAGAATGCAACCATATGGAGCTAATTACGCGGGGGTGTATTCCTTACCAGAACAAGCTCAAGCGCCCTGGTCTTCGGATCCGTGGTAAGCTCCTTTGTTATCGGGTCCTCCTTGTACCGGGCCCTGACAAAGTTCCTGGTCTGCTTGTTACCGCTGTATTTCTCGAAGCGGGGCGGTAGGCCTTGCTCGGCACGCTCCGCGTCCTCCTTGTCCCATATAGGCTCCGCCACTCTGTAACCGCCGGGACCGAGTTTGTGTTCCCCTAAGTTCAGCTCCCGCATTTCTTTCCCCCACTGACTTGATTGGGAGTTTGCGGTGCTCGAGCAATTGATCTTGAAGTCGTTGTAGTCATCTTCGGTGATCGAAGGATTTTTCTCCTTGATCTTCTCATAACTCTCACCTTTCTCGATCATTCTCTTCACATTGCTTTTCCAAGTAGACAGGGCCTTGCTCATCTTCGTGAGGGCAGCATTGTTCACTTTATTCCCTTTGAGGCTTGTGTTTTCAAAAGCAGCGGGGAACTTGTATCGTTCGTGCAGCTTCGTGAAGAGGAGGTTGCGCAAATTCCCTCGGTCAGGATGCCTCAGGTTCTCGGTGTTGATCGAGACGGTGCTCCGGAGAATGCACCCGAGCTGAAGCGAGTACCCCTTGACTATTCGTTCGGGCGCCGTTGGATTCCCGTCGGAGTCCACTTCAGTAACTTCCTCCTTGAGGGTGCGGAGCACGGTCGGGCGCCGGTCCTTCCGTTGCCTCTTCTGTTGGCTGCCATCTGTGCGTGCGCCGCCATCATCAGTGGTGGCATCCTCGGCGGCACCATCAGTGGTGGCATCAGTGGGGTCATCCTCGGCGGTACCATCAGTGGTCTCAGGATCGGTGGGGAAGGCGGCGTCCTCATACAAGTGAGGTTGTTCCTCCATCTCCTGGGACAGCTCCCAGAATGCCTTGCCGCCCGAACCACCGGCCTCATCGTTGTTGGCCATGTTTCTCTCTAAATAGGAACAAAGTTTGGTCAAAAAGTTGGTTATTGTCAAGGAACAAGATCATGGTCTCATCATTTAGGGTTTGTCGACACCGAGGCATCCTAAAAGCTAAGCTTTTATCATTGAGGGTTTTCGACGCCGAGGCACCCTAAAAGCCTAAGCTTTCATCATTAGTCACAAGTACCCCATATGTCCTATTTTTAGCAAAGTCATGCTAAAATTCACGGAAAATTTCAGCATGACCTTTGCTGAAAATAGGACATATGGAGTACCCGAATTTGCTGGAACGGAAGTTAATCGACATTCCAGCAAACTCAAGGGCCTCTCGGGTGGACAAGGCAAAAAAGGCCTCCATCACAACATGGAAAATACATTGGCATGTGAAGAGGTGAAACAATATATGCATCTCCAAGAAGCATTGGTCAACCCAAGATACATCAACTACTGCACTGTCCTGCCTAATAAAAACAGTGAAGTGAAGTGAACGTATTTTCCTAATAATCTAATCACACGGCAACAAATCCGTTCTCTATCCGGACACGGACAAGTTTTGGTTTATTCCTTTCCAACAGGCTGAGGTACTACTATATAAGGAAACGTTGCATACAAACTAACCCAAGCACCTTTTCTGGCATTATATTCAACATATATGAGATCAAACAAATCGTACGACGCATAACTAGTCTGATGGGATGCTAAAAAACAGACATCTGATTCCTAGCAGTCAGATCGATTATTTTGCTTCTAAGGTCAGAGGATCATGCTGATTAAGGTTCTGTTTTTATACTGCAAGTTCCAGGTAATTAGAGTATGTGGCACTGTCTTGTGTTGACTAACTCATAAATGATATTATCATCTTTACTCACCGTTATGTGTATCATGGCTGAAATTCCACCGTTATAATACATGCCTGCTTGGCTAATTAGCAAGTAAGTAACTCTTACATTATCAAAGCTTGCCAGTTTCTGAAATCAATTACTGACAGGGAATAGCACAGGCACACAGCAAACCTATAACTTAATGATGGTTATTAGGGAAGACAAGAAATGAGGATGGACAGAACCATATGTTTGGGAAATGCAAATAGAAGTAGTGCTATGAGAGTAAATTTTTTTCAATTTTCATTGATGTTTCAAATTAGATCGGTGCACATGTGGCTGCAATTTCTATTGGTCATCCAAGATGGGTGTTCATAGTAAAGTACTATATAGTGGCACTAACATAACCAAGGATTGCTTTAAAAAAACATAACCAAGAATCACCTTCCACGTGGCTTCTTCTCTTTAGCCTGGCTTCCTTCTGCAAAGTGGGCAAATACTTCTGTCTGCTGCAGTAGGTACTTCAGTCGCCCTTTCCCTTCTTGTTCTGTGATCAAAACCACGATGAGAATGCAATACACACCAAAGAATATCATATACAAGAATTGCAGAAATTAAACAAGGTCAGACCCACACTATCTATTCTTTCTTCATGGCAGAATATCATATACAAGCACGAATTTTGTTCACATTTATATAGCAACAAATATTTATACACTCATATAGCAGCACTAATCTTGTTCATACACTAAAAAAAGTTAGCAAGCATTTACTGTCAGACACCTATACGCACACACGCGTCAGTATACATGTTGTCCGAAATCTGCAATTGTAACTGAACGCATTCAACAGTTGGTCAACCGCAGCAGCTAGCTAGCTCTAGCAGGGAGCAGCGGCAGCGGGCGTTGGGAGGCTGCGGTGCAGTGAAGAGCAGCAGCAGTTGGTCAACCGCAGATGCGAGCACAACGGCAAGGAGCAGCAGGGACCACGGGCGCGCGCGGTCATGGCGCGGCGGGCACACGCGTGGGCAGGCGCAGGGCACGGCCAGGGCGCGGGCTAGCGGGCAGGGGCGCACGCGGATGCGGCCATACGCAGGCGAGCGCGCACGGACGCGAAGCTTCGGTCATGGCGGCCGGACTCGCGGGGATGACGATACGGCGACGGATCGAGGGGGAAAAGCTAGGGAATCGGGGAAGGAGCTCACTGCGGTGCCGGAGAGGAGCTCGAGATGGCCGGGGATGGACCGGAGATGAGGCAATCGACGACGACGGCCGGCGATGTACGCGGCGGCGTCGGGAGAGGAGAGGGTGGCGTCGCGGCGTCGGGGCGTCGGGGCGGAGACGAGGACGACGGGGCGGCATCGCGGCGGCGTCGAGGCGGCGGGGCAGCGGCGTCGGGAAAGGAGAGGGGAAGGGGACCGAGGGCGAGGGAGAGAGATAGGTTTGGGCCGCCGGGGAGGAAATATCGATGGGGGCACAATACTAATGGCGCACCACCCCTCGGTGCACCATAAGTACATCCATACTAATGGCGCACCTGGGTGAGGTGCCCTATTAGTATTTTTTTTATTTCTCCTCGAGCCAACAGGTTATCTTCCACCTGACCTGATCCACACCAAGTTCCCTCTACTAGCTTGACTGGTCAGCAGCCAGTTCTCACACCAGGAGGTCCTGGGTTTGATTCCCAGCCTCCACAATTTTTTTATGCATTTAAAATGCTGTTTGATACTTATTTGTGTTTAAATATGTTCAAACTTGTTGAAATCATAACAGTAATATTTTTTTATAAGACAGTAATAATTTTTTTAAAAATATCATCAAACAGTAATGTCGGTGGAGCGGGGGAGGGTGCGCGGGGTGCGGGGGGTCGGCGGCGGCGGTTGAGTAGGGGAGGGGTGCGGGGGGTCGGCGCCGGCGGAGGGTGCGGGCGGTCGGCGGCGGCGGCCGGTGGACCGGGGGGTGCTCGGCGGCGAGGGGGACTGGATCTGGCGAGGTGGGATAGCGATCGAGATGGAGGGGGATCGAGATCGAGTGTCCATGAAATTAAAAAATATTCATGATAGTTCAAAAAGTGCCCATGAAATACAATCGAGAAATGAAGGCTACGATTTAAATACAATCGATCTTAGCTAGCTATCTGTTCACATTCTTCTTGCCCTTCTTTTTCGCAAATGGAGTTCTTCTGTGGAACGGACGTCCTTTAGGTAGGGTGGTCCTGCTTCTTCTTGTGGTGTATGCTGCTACTTCATCATCGTCGTCATGTTCGATCCTCGGGTCGCCGTACTTGTCGAAGTCTTGCTCATTGGCTACTCCATCCATTCCGATGATCTTCCTTTTGCCTCTCCTCACGACAACACGACTGGGCTTTGACGGGTCGGTAATGAAGAAGCATTGGTCCACTTGGGAAGCCAGTACCCATGGCTCATTTTTCGCGGTGACGTTTGCGCCCGCGGTCTTGGATTTGGCTTCGGGTATAACCATGGTGGTGAAATACCTGTCTTCTTTTAGGACGCTCTTCGCCCATCTGACACGGAACATCGGGACCTTCTCTCCAGCGTAGCTCAGCTCCCAGATCTCCTCGATCCTTCCGTAGTATCTGTCCTTGTCGTTACCGGTGTAGGATTCCATCGTTACCCCGGAGTTCTGATAACCATCGCTCTTCATGTCCTTGGCCTCGGTGTAGAATGTGTAGCCGTTGATATCGTACGCCTCATAGGTCATCAGGTTGTGCTCGGCGCCCTGTGACAAGGCGAATATGAGTTGTTCTTCCGCGGAAGAATCCTCATGTAAAGGGTACGACAGAAGCTTCTGCTTGAACCAACGCGTGAAACATGAGTTGTGCTCTTTGATTATATCTCCGTCCGTCCTCTGTTGGCCCCGGTCATTGTACGTCTTCTTAATAAAGGTTTTGTGCTCTACCACCCAAGGATCGACCACGTCTATGTGTTGTAGCGCGACTAGGTTTGCTCTTTCAAAGTCGGCGAGTCGACCCTCTAAGTCGACATGCATTTCGCGGCGACCCTCACGGTGACCCCATCCAGCGAGCCTGCCGAGGTGCCTGTTGACGGGCAGACCAACGGGGTTCTCGATGCCTAGATAATTCGTGCAGTAGGAGATGCACTCTTCGGTCAGAAAGCCCCTGGCTATACTTCCCTCTGGACGTGACATGTTGCGAACGATCCTTTGATGACACCATTCATCCTTTCGAACGGCATCATGCTGTGCAGGAACGTCGGCCCGAGTTGGATGATATCCTCCACTATATGGACCAGCAGATGCACCATAACGTCGAAGAATGCGGGCGGGAAGTACATCTCAAGCTCGCATAGTATCACCACGATCTCTTCCTGTAGCCTTCTTAGTTGCCTCACGCCAATCGACTTCCGAGAGATGACGTCGAAAAAGTTGCATAGGCCAAATAGCGTTTCACGGACGTGCGCGTCCATGATCCCACGGATTGCAACTGGAAGTATCTGCGTCATCAGCACGTGACAGTCGTGAGACTTCATCCCACTGAACTTCTGCTTCGCTGGGTCTAGGTATCTGCTTATCTTCCCCGCGTAACCGTAAGGAAGTTTTACTCCTAGGAGGCAGGTGAAAAACTGCTCGATCTCCTCCTGACTTAGAGTGAAGCACGCGGGAGGGTAGTCATTTCCGGTCTTCTTGGCCTTTTTGCCTTTGCGACGACTTTCTGTGTCCTGCTTCGCCTCATCATCATCATCATCATCATCATCATCATCATCATTAGCGTGAAGCTCCTGCCTGATGCCCATTGATTTCAAGTCTGCCCTTGCTTTCGGCCCATCTTTGGTCCTCTCTGGCATGTTGAGCAGGGTACCAAGCAGACTCTCGCACACGTTCTTCGTGATATGCATGACATCAAGGCTGTGAGGCACACGGTGGATCTTCCAGTACGGCAAGTCCCAGAAAACAGACCTCGTTTTCCATACCTTCAGCAGCGGCTCTGGCGCCTTTCGCTTCTTTCCCGGCTCTGGCGCCTTTTGCTTCTTTCCCGGCAGTGGGCAGTCTTTCCAATTTTTCAACAGCTTGTCTATTTCCTCGCCGCTCCTCGTACACGGGCGTTTTCGGGGTTCGGTTTCACCATCGAACAGATCCTTGCGTTTCCTCCACGGGTCATCGTCGCGAAGCCACCTTCGATGTCCCATGAACACGGTTTTCGAAGACCCGGGATCTCTATCTAGCTGGCGATACGTTGTGTCATCCATGCACCTTACGCATCCAGAAAATCCGTGGACTACCTGCCCCGCGAGATATCCGTAACCGAGATAGTCGTGCACCGTCGTGAGCAGTGCGGCTCTCATAGGGAAATATTCTTTCTCTGCGGCGTCCCACGTATTGGCTGGCGTTTTCCACAGCGTGTCAAGCTCCTCTTTCAGCAGCCCCAGATACAGATTGATGTCGTTCCCTGGTTGTTTCGGCCCTTCAATTAGCATACTCATGTGAATGTACTTCCTCTTCATGCACAACCAGGGGGGAAGGTTGTACATCCACACAAACACAGGCCAGGTGCTATGTGTGCTTCTCTGGCTGCCAAACGGATTGACTCCATCGGTGCTCGCGCCCAGCACAATGTTCCTTGGATCGTTCCCAAATTCTGGGTATTCGAAGTTCAACGCTTGCCACTGGCTCGCATCCTTAGGGTGACTCAGCATCTTGTCTTTTTTATCTATCTCCGGATCATTTGCGTCATCTTCTCGCTTCTTCTCCTCCCTATCCGCGTGCCAACGCAGGAGCTTTGCTACCTTAGGGTCCGCGAAATACCGCTGCAGACGAGGAGTGATCGGAAAGTACCACACCACTTTTCGAGGAGCTTTCTTCCTCTTCTTGTATCGAGTGACGCCGCACACCGGACATATGGTAGACTCCGCGTGCTCGTCCCGATAAATGATGCAATTGTTCATGCACACATGGTATTTCACGTGCGGTAAATCGAGAGGACACACGATTTTCTTCGCCTCCTCCAAACTGGTCGGGCACTTGTTCCCCTTGGGAAGACGTTCGTGCCAGAATGACATGTTCTCGTCGAAGCATGCGTCGGTCATTTTGTGTTTTACCTTCATCTCCAGAGCCATGAGCGTTACTTTCAGGCGGGTATCCTCGGGCCTGCATCCTTCATACAATGGAGTAACCGCGTCTAACTCAAGTTGATCCATCTTGGCTTTCTCTCGGGCGGCAGCTCTTGCGTTATCCGTCTGCTTGAGAAGCAGCTCTTGAATATGAGGGTCCTGCACCCAGCCCATCGATGGTCCAGCGTCGTCTGCTCCGCCGGCATCATCATCTTCATGATCATGCCCGTCGTCTGCTCCGGCATCTTCCTCATCATCATGTCCTGCATCTTCTACATGATGACTGTGTACAGCATCACCGTCGTGATCATCTCCTGGGGATTCTTCGTCTTCTCGCCCGCCCGAGCCGCGGTGGTTGTCTTGCTGCCCTTCCTCATTTCTTGCCCGGCCCCCATGGACGACTTCGTAGTCATCTTCATCACCTTGCCACCGATAGCCATCCATGAAACCACACAAGAGCAGGTGGTCCCGCACCTGCCCGGAATCCGGGTCCGCAATAAGGCTCTTCAGCTTGCATCTTCGACACGGACATCTTATCTCCGTCTCGTTCTTTTGAAGCATCTCGGCCTTCGCGGACCTCAAAAACCTATTCACGATGCCTTCGGTCATCGTGCGGACCATGGTCACCTGCGGGGTAGAGCAAAACGATATTTTAGAACCAAGAAATTTTTTGGCATGACTTTCCCTAAAAATAGGATCAAAAAGAATGCTTAATGCCAAAATTCTCGCCGAAACGGAAATGAATCAACATTCTGGCAAAATATTGGCAACTATCGCATTTCAAATACCGGCACACCTCCAAACACAAACACATATGCAACACCACAAACATATGCAACACCACGAACATACATAGATCTAGCTAGCTAGGCCATAAAAAGTGCATGTGCACATTGTTGTAGGGAGAACAACATAAATATAGCTTCCCCCTTACTTACCTATCAAAACAAGGTAATTTAACCACTTAATTTGAATGAATCTATGGTGGAAATGAGGTGAAAAAGAGGAGGCACCCGAGACAAGGAGGAGGCGGTGTAGAGAATGAAGTGGGGAGAAAGTGAGTGTGGGAGGAGAGGCTGTCCAAAATATCTTGTTGCTGCCCACTTACTAATGGCGCACCAACCATAAATGCGCCATTAGTAATCTAGGTTACTAATGGCGCACTCTCCCTCGGTGCGCCATTAGTAGTTTTGCAAAAAAAAAAAACATGCTAATGGCGCACTGTCCCACGGTGCGCCATTACTAGTTTAAACTAGTAATGGCGCACCATGGGACAGTGCGCCATTACTAGTATTGCAAAAAAAGGAATAAAAAAATAATAAAAAAACAACATTAGTGGCGCACTTACTGACAGGTGCGCCATTACTAGTTACAACTAGTAATGGCGCACTTCCTCGGGATGCGCCATTAGTATGTTTGGACAGGCGCGCTAGTTCAAAAAAAATTGATACTAATGGCGCACCTTGGGCCAGGTGCGCCATTAGTAGTTTCAACACTAATGGCGTATCAGAAGGTGGTGCACCATTAGTATATACTAATGGCGCACCACTTGTCTGGTGCGCCATTAGTGTCAATCCCATCTATAGCCCTTTTTCTAGTAGTGTGATGGCGCAGCGGAGAAGACGACGGAAGCACAAGAGTTCAAATTCAGTCGTCATCGTCCGCTTCACTCCCTCTATGGCTGAGGGGAATTGTAAAAGTATAAATGTGATTAGCTAGAGGTAAGGAGACATCGATAGACTTACTTTAAACACACAATATCTTGCCTTGTACTCCAAGCCGCTTCTACGTTGTACTCTATATATACCCATACAAGGGTCAGAGCAATACAACACATAATTCTAGGGTTTCATATTACTCACATCCCGCAATAGAACCACGGCCGGGCCCGCGATCTAACCAAAGTGAGGCCTTGGAGGCCAGGCAGACCGACGGCTGGTGGTCGTGAGGAAGGATCACCCTCCCTAGATCCTAACAATGGTGAACCTATTTTAAGGTCTGACCTATTTTTAGCAGGGTGCATAACTCATTGTTGATGAAAAAATTGCAAGGGCTCGAAGCTTGTATATAAACAACGTGTGCAGAAAATAGGACTCAAATCATTTTATATTTTATAAATGAAACATGTAGTGGTCACGATGGCTGTTGAGGGGCCGGGAGTTTGCTTAAGTATGCACACATAGGGATGGCAACGGGCCCCATACTCGCCAAATCCGTGGGGATTTCATCTATTAGGGGATGAGGATGGGCGAAAAACATTTCCATGAGGATATTTACAAAACTAATTTATTTTGAATAGGGTACAACGGGAATGGGGACGATATCCTATTCCCCGAACCCAATACCCATCGGGGACCCGGTTAGTAACTGTGACGCTGCGGTCAATCTTAAAATATTCACAAACAAACTTGCGAAAATAAAAAAAGTTATGAAAAAACCTTAAACCTATCTCACATCCTCACCTCAACTGCCACCATGACCAAGAAGTCAATACGACCTAGATAGGCATTAGCAGGACAAGGACAACACCATGTATGTATGTTGATTATAGGGTGTCATATTATGTATATGAGTATTTGTTTATGAGGATGGGGACCCTAATATGGGCCTGTTCCCCGGTGGGGCATGGCTATGGGAAAATTTCATCCCCAGTCATGTAAACGGGGGATGGGATGATAGGGAATACATGGTGATCAGAGTGTTGTAGGTATCCCCATAGGGAATTATCCCCATTGCCGTCCCTATGCACACACGTAGAACGGTGACCAGCGAGTTGCTTCACTTTAGTGTTTGCCCCTTACTTTATTTTTCTGTCTATGGGACTACTATTCCCGTGCATTATAAACTCTCGTTTATTGGTCAGTGCATCCTCACTTGTAGAGATCAGGAGATTGAACTACTTCACAGTGGTATTGGCTTGGTATGCTCATAATATCACTACATATAGATACTTTTTTCTTTTTGCGGGTGATATGGATGAAATAATTAAAAACGCAGTCAGTGTGCTTGAATAGAAAGCTCGTTGCACCTATATCTCTTTGTTCCTTTATTGCTTGCATACATTAAACCCATTAATGTGTGGTAGAATGGTGGCCAACCAGCTACGTCACGTGGCGCATGCTGGTTGGTCACGGTGAAAATGTTTTAGTTTTTTAGTATTTTTAAATGGCAGTGAGATTTTTTTTCTTTTTCTTTTTAAAAAAGTTCTTATAGGCCTTTTTTAGATGGATGTGATATCTATGTGTCGCGAGAATGTTTTTAATTTCACATTAGTAGAAAAAGGACATAATGTTCAGCCCTTTAGTCCCGGTTTGTAAATTAACCGGCATTAATGTGATCATTAGTGCCGGTTCGAATGGCTATGCATTAGTCCCGGTTCTTGTTGAGCCTTTAGTACCGGTTCGTGGCACGAACCGATACTTAATGGGTGGTGGCAGGCTGGCGTCAGGCCGGGGCCTCACAAGCCTCTTTAGTCCCGGTTTGTGATACGACCCGGGACTAAAGGTCTAACCTATAGTACCGGTTCGTGTCACAAACCGGGACAAAATGGGTCTAACCTTTAGTCCCGGTTGAAGACACAAACCGGGACTAGAGGTCAATTTTCAAACTCTACCCCATCCCCCCCTTTATCGCCATTTCAGTTTTGTAAAAAACAAAACAAAATGATAAAAACTTCAAAAATTAAAATCCTACTACATCTACTAATTAGGAAAATTAAAAAACTTAAATTTGAACATGTTTTGCAAAAAAATGTTATGAAAAAGTAAAACAGACATATCTTTTACATACGATGTCGAAAAAAACGTATAATATATCAAAAAAATCAGCACGAAAATCCACATCCGATGAAAACTGCCTACGTCATGTTTGCAAATTTTTAGAATCCTCAAATTCTAAAAGGAAAAAAGATATGCTCAAATTTCAGTTTTTTTAAATTTTCGTTAAATCTGGTCAAATTGTGTTCAAGCTATGGTCAAACTAATTATTCAAGAAATATTAGTGTTAATAAATAATTATTTTAGTTTTTTGACTTTTGGTCAAACTATGGTTAAATCTGGTCAAACTATGGTCAAACTATGGTCAAACTACTTATTCAAGAAATGTTTCAGTTACTAAATAATAAAAAAAATTAGAATAATAGTTTTAAACTAGAACGGTGAAACATGTGACTTCATGCTCAAGCTAAATTCCTGAGGGTTAATAGGATTGACAGCTTACTATTGTGAGGTAAACAACACGTGCAAACTTGGAAACTAGGGGGAGTAGAACTCGGAAGTTAGGCGTGCTCAGGCTGGAGTAGTGAGAGGATGGGTGACCGGCCGGGAAGTTAGACGATTTGAAATGATGATGGGTGATTAGAGCAATGATGAGCGGTGATTAAAGAAAAATTGTCAAATAATTCAGAAATTTGAAAATCGAAAAAAAATTCAATTTTTTTGTTTGAAAAAAATAAAAAAATAAAAAAATAATATCGTTTAGTACCGGTTGGTGTTACCAACCGGGACTAAAGTTCTCCCAAACCACCGCACGGGCTCATGCCACGTGGTGGGCCTTTGGCCTCGGTTCGTGCAGAACCGGTACTAAAGGGGGAACCTTTAGTCCCCACCCTTTAGTGCCGCATAACGGGACTAAAGGCCCTTACAAACCGGTGCTATAGCCCGGTTTTACACTAGTGTCAAGATGAAAGTGAGATTTGCACAGCTTCCTTTAAAGCGGCCCACAATGTCGGGCCTCAACCACTAGTATAGTGTAAAGTCTGGTAGGTTCAAACTTTCCCGCAAAAGACATACGTGCAAAATTAATGTGTGTCATACGCAAGAGCAAAATGCATTCGCGGAATTAACTCCCACCCAGAGGAAAAAAAGACTCGTCTTAGGGCTTGTTTGGTTTCACGGGATCCCTCGGAGATCCCCGTCAAAAACCGGGGCATCCAACCCGCGGGGCAAGTCAGCCCGTGTAAAACTGTCAATGCATTTGGTTGCCCATTGACCAGGGATTCCGCATCCCGATCCGTGTCGCTTCCACGTGGGCACTTTCCACGTCTCGAGGGGTCGGGGAGGAAAGCCTCGGCTCGCCCTCTCTCCTCCTCCCTCCTCTCCTTCGACCAAGTCAGCCTCTCCTCCTCCCCCTCCTCTCCTGTGTGACTGTCCAAACAACAGCATGGCATTTTCCGTGGTTTTTACAGGGATCTCATGCGAGCAGGGAAATCCCCGCCTGTGGCTTTATTGCCCAGGCTTTTCCAGCACCAACAACCAAATGAGCCCTTAATATCTTCTAGCTAGCAGATAGAAATATATTGCTTGGCGCAACACCCGGACACCCCAACGCTCAGAGCACCGAGGTAGCTACCCGTGACTCTCGTAGAGGCACACAAGGAAAAGTGTGTGGATCGTTGTTGTTCGTGGGAAGGTGAGGGGTCAGAAACTAGATGGGCGTTGGTGCAGAGAATATAACTTGCAGTGTTGCAGAGCGCTCCACTATAGAACTTCATGCCATGGATACTACTCTCGAGTACCAGACAAATCAGACTTAAAAATCTTCTGGTTCTGTTACTACCACACGAGATAGCTTGCCGTTGCATGAACACGCGTGTATGATATTCTGAAGTGGACTGCTCACTAGCTCTGGACATCTTTTGGCTCCAAAACTATCTACATAAACCCATTGACAAGTGTTAACAGAGCAGGTTTGTTTTTGGTCGGAGGTAATTAGACCTTTTCAGAAAGACCATTATTCCCTGTACTTCTTTGGCAGTTCAGACATCACAAGAGAGCTCCGCTCCATCTCGTCACTTGACCGCGAGAATTGCAACTATCAAACCTTTCTTCCTACAAACAAATCAAACATGCATAAGCCCAAGCATGTACTTGCAGAAATTAGGCTATCTTCATGCCATTCGCAGATTGAAATGGAATCCAAATTGTTACTTTCAGTAACATGATATGAGCACAACATCCAGTAAAGAAAACATTCAAACATTACACCTAACTGATAGATTGTCAAGTTTGCAGTTTCGGGTAGACAACAAGCCATACAAGACCACCATGCAGGATGGCATCAGTAACATTGTCCACCATGCAGTGTCGGTGGGGCACTTGGAAAAGGAAGTCAAACCTAGATCTAGGTTCTCATTTTACCGAGAGCCACACACGGAAAGTGAAAACCTGCCGAGAGGAACTCTCAGAAAAGGTCGACAACTAGATCTAGGTTTTCCATTTTACTGAGGGCCACTCTCGGAAATGACATCTATACCGAGTACTGCTCTCGGCAAAATGAGTAATTATCATCATTTGTGCCTCTTTCATCAAACCTTGCATCACATAGGGCGGAGGTCACGGCGGCCACAGTTCAAATTCTTGATCCGACGTCTACGGCCGTGCCTGGTCAGACTTGAGACCGGACGAATCCTGGAAGTCCACTCCGTATGGTCAATCTCAGTAGTTGGCTTGGTCACTTGTGGAATCGGGCGAAGCAGGCAGCGAACCCTAAGTTCACTCGATCCTTCGTGGCCGTCGTCCGCTTTCCAGCAATGACGCGTGGTGTGTTGGCTTTTGAACTTGCTAGATCAATTCACCAAAAGCTGATACAGCGTACGTGCAAAGCTAGCTGCTTGATTAATCTACAGTAGCAGCCTCGTGCGTACGTGTGTCTAGCCTTGACAGGATCGACTCTTCTCGGCGGAACTCTTGCGGCGACTTGCGGAAAAGACAAGAAATACGAATCGATGGATCGCCAAAGGCTCCTATCGAGCCTTGCTTTTCTTTTGTATTGATCTTTTTCGTTGGTACAGGTTACAGGGGTTATATGTAGCTATATATAACAACTTAGCTAGCACCATCCCTAGTCGGTATCTAATACTAGTCCTACTCGGACAGACACATGTACGTGCAATTCCACGTACACCTAGGAGTACTAAGCCGTGTTTACCTCTTTGACATTCACCCCCTAAACACGACGTGCTCTTTTCTTTGACCCGGATCCCAGATACGACTGCTTGCATGCTCTAACCTTGGCATTGTCTTCGTCGTTCCTCGTAGCATACCAGTCATTGACTTTGCTACCGTCGGCTTATCCTTAGCTTGACACCAACGATTCTTCATTGCCGTGTCTTCAACCTTCACCTGTTTTTTGGTGCTTGGTAGACCGTCTTTCGGATCGTTGAGGGGACATCTTATGAACTCGTGCGAGACCAAACTTCGGTTTAACTTTGAGTTCCAAGCTCCTGGTGCTTGCTTCAGCCCGTAAAGTGCCTTCTTGAGCTTGTACACTTTCCTTTCTTTGCCTTTCTTCTCGTAGCCGAGGGGTTGTTCCACGTACACTTCTTCTTTGAGCTCGCCGTTGAGGAAAGCGGATTTCACATCCATATGATGAACCTTCCAATCCTGTTGCGCTGCCAAAGCTAGGAGCACTATCACCGTCTCGATTCGAGCAACCGGTGCAAACACCTCCTCATAGTCAACTCCTTGACGTTGTACATAGACCTTTGCAAGGAGTCTTGCCTTGTACTTCACAATGGCAACCTTCGTGTCCTTCTTCAACTTGTAAACCCACTCCGAACCTAGCCAACATGGTGATCCATCTGCGCCGCCGGGACTCACCACCGCTCGCCAGCCCCATCCAACTTCGAGCACCTCCGAGGCACCTGATCCTTCTCCGTTGGGAGGTGCTCCAGGTGTCGCGCCAGAGGTTTACCAGCTGGTGCTGCCAACACAATCTTATGCGCCACAGGGCTCCTTCGCGCCAGTGCAGCAGCCGCCAGTGCATCAGACGACGGTGCAGTAGACGCAGGCGTACCAGGTGCCGTTCCAGCAACAATTCATCGGTAACTCGGGTTAGTTCTTGCAGCAGCCGCCATATGTTCTTCATCCTTCGAGTGGCTTCATGTAGCAACATTAACAGTCGATAGTTTTCTCCTTTCAACCCGCAGGGAACACTTACGTGCATCAACATGGTCCTCCCGCCGGCGTGCAAACGACTGCCAGCTTCAACGCCAGGCCGACCTACAACTTCGCTGCCACCGGGGTCCTGCCAATGCACGCCCTTGCAAGCCGAAGGGCGGCAAGGGTAGCCGTTCTAAGAATCACCAGGGGGCAGTGATACCATCTACTGCTCCCCCGCCTGCTGCCCCTGTGATGCCGCCACCGGCACATGTGCCCGTCTTACCCTCTACGTCGACAATGGCAGTGGGTCATGGGCAGTTCACCCTAATGCAGTTGGGCCCCATGCAACATCAGCCACCACCTACGGCTCAATTTTTAGGGGCAGCCGAAGTTCCAACAGTGCCTAAAATGTTGTGGTGCTCTAAGTGTCAATCTGTAGGACACATATCTGATGATTGCGAGACACAAGAATATTGGTTCATTTGCAACTAGATAAATCACCCGATGACCATGTGTGTCGGTGTCCCGCTCTCAAGATGCCAAAGCCGATGGTCATGCTTTGCAGATATGGAACTGAAAATATGGCCTTCTTTCATATGCCTGACAATGCTTGTAGGGAGGATCTCTCACCAAAGGATTCACCAACGGCGTTGGTATCGATTTCTGGCGGTTCTATCACTCCCAGTATAGTGGAGGCAGAGATTGGTAAGATTGCCTAGTTTCAGCAACAGTGCACTTGGGAGGCTATACCGCATGGCCAGGATGCTTTTCTCATGTCCTTCCCAAGTGAGAGAGTTCTACAGAGGGTGACTGGGTTTAGAATTTTCATCAAGTCTCACAGTGTCACTATTGAGTTCAAACCCTGGAAGTCAGAGGAGACACCACATCGATCCGAGCTACTACCTATTTGGGTGCACGTGCATGGGGTGCCTCACACTACTAGGGAAAACCTTATACACAGAACTTTAGCAGTAGCGTGGGTCAAAAAAGTACGCTGGTGCTAAGTAGCAGTAGCGCGCTTGTGCAAACTGCGCTACAAATAAAGTTCTAGCAGTAGCGCACCTTGTTCTAAACACGTTACTACTAAAATTCCCACGGCTTAGCCCATAGGGTACACATAGTAGTAGTGATCTATATTGAACGGCGCTATCGCTACTTTCTTTGTAGCAGCGCGTTTTCTTCTAAACTCGCTATTGCTAAAGGATCTAAAATTAAATGGAAAGCAAATAGAAAGGTAATTGAAAATGAAAGAAATAGAATGAGGTGAAAGGAGAAAAAAATGTGAAGAAAAATAAATGAAAAAGGGAAAAAAGAGAGAAAGGAATAGCAGTAGCGTGTATCCCAGAACGTGCTGTAACTAATGTAGCAGCAGCGCACTTTCTGGAACGCGCTACTGCTACTTCTGACTTAACCACGGGGTTCGTCCATCCCCATGGCCATTTCCTCCAAATCCAACTTCCCCGCTCTCGCCGCCGCTGTCACCCGTCGGCCGCCGCGCGCTCTCCGCACACCCTCTACGCCGCCCCCGACCCCGGATTCAACGCCGCCCCCGCCCCCGACCTCAACGCCGCCCCCGCCCCCGACCTCGACGTCGCCCTCCGCCGCGCGCCCGAGCCCTGACCCCGACCTTGACGCCGCCTGCCCCTTCCTCCTCGTAGGCACTCGAGCTGAGCATGCCTACTCCTCCCTCTCCCCTACCTCTTCCTAGGGTTTCTTCATATTTTAGTTGCATCAAATTAGTTAGGTTCATGTAAGGATGGAAACGAATCGGATGCGGATGCGGCTCAAATCAGTTAGGGTTCATGTAAGGGTGGAAACGAATCAAATTTCTAAGATTAATCATAAAACGAGTAAAAATTTTGTTTATAGTTCCTAGGTACTAATTAGTTAGTAAGAACTAGGTACTAATTATGTACTAGTTTATTTTTATTTATAGTAATTTTATTTTTAGTAAGAACTAGTTCAATTAATAGAACTAGTTAGTAAGAACTTGTTGTATATCTTGTGTTGCTCAAATAGGATATGTGCTTGCCCAAGTGGCCGGTCATGTTTGCAGATTACACCTCCGAGTGGCCTATGTTTTGCCGGAGTGTTGATTCATTTCCGTTCCGGCAAATTTCATGTGCTCGATATGTCCTATTTTAGCAAAAGTCATGCCGCATTTTCCTGTGAATTTTGGCATCACTTGTGCCAGAATATTTAGGAAATATCGAGTGCCCTGGATTTGTGTGTTGAGTATCCTGGTAGTTGTCTTTGATCGATTTTCAATTAATGTTTCAACTATGAACATAGGAAATGTCTGACGACGAAAAGGATTTCGGTATTTGCAAATACTGCGAAGACGAGCGCAGCCTGTGCGACGGAATCTTCCTAGATGATGATAGGCGCTTCGGCATCAAGCTGGACGAGAACTTCGAAGTTGATACAGTAAGTCACAACGACAAGTCTTTTTTCGTAATTAAGCATGACATCTGCTTCATTTGCTTGAACTTATAATATTTTCTTACTATCTACTAGCGTATCCCCTGCCATGCAAGAGTTTTTGTATTAGATAAGATAGGTTTCAGTCGTACTATGGAGGTAAAGAAATTTTACTTGAAGACCGAGCATGGTTATATTTTCCATGCAAAAATATACAATTCAGACGACTACACCTATTTTGGATGCAAAACATGGCGAGCACTATGCAAGACTTATGCATTTCAGCCTGATATGGTTATCACCTTTGATATTCGTCCGGAAGATGATATTGAAGGTAATACCAACATCTAGGTCGATGTGCAGATGCCTCCAGTTATACCATTATGTGAGTTTCTCAACCATATTTATGTCTTTGATATTGTTTATTCAAAAATAGTTGAAAACTAATTTCTATTGTCAGCTTATTTCGGTTCAAGAAAACATGTCCAGTGCTTGGTATACAAGACCTACTACTGTGCCGGGGCTGAACTAAACTGCGTGGAGCTAAGTCATTATGTTTCATGGCTTGCGGATCTTGATACTGTCAAGACAAATTTTCTTCCTGCATTTAGACATGTTAGTACTGAAAATGTGCGACCAATAGTGTTCGTAATAAACTACGGTCACATCTATTTAGGAAGGATGGTAAGATTTTTACTATTTGTCCTCAGTGCATCTTTTCCATACATTATTTTTTAAGCTAAACTTCATTGCTAAGTATGTTACCATACGATGTTCTTCAACAGGGACTCTCGATGAATGTTATGCCTCATGGGATCGACACTAAAGGTACCATGAGTATTATTAGCTTACGGCCAAGATATCCTACAAATCACTTTAGTGCATTCAGGATTAGCGACGGATTCTTAATAGTGAAAGACTGGACCAAATTTGTGATGGAGGAGTGAAGAGAAGTACTAGGGGGCAGCAAACAGAAGCGCAGCCCACGATTAGGAGACAGGTTCATCTGCATGCTCCAACTTGACGAAGGAGGAGAGCTACACATTTTTTATGTTATTTTACCCGAGAGAGAGTAGCAGGAGTGATTAGCTAGCTAGAAATGAGTTTGAAGATGATGATGTGCTACATTATTACTATGATGATTAAATAGCTAGTGTTGGTGGTAATGACTATGATGATTATTATTAGCTAGTGTTAGCGGTGATTAAATAAATACTGTTGGTGGTAATGACTATGGTGATGATTAAATAGCTTGTGCTGGCGGATTAGATTCAAGAGGAGGCAACATGTGGTGCACATCGAAAGTACTACTAGTCCAAACTAGATCAAGTTTGGATTAGTAGTATACTCTTGACATGCACCACATATTGCCTCCACTTGAACCTAATCCACCTTCATTTGACACATTGTTATGGACATAATGATATAAACCTCCTAATTGGTACTGTACCAAAATTTGTATAACGACGGATAAATAAACTATGAAAAAAGAATACTAGTAGCGATGGATAGTAAACACGCTGCAACTCGCTAGATTAGCAGCAGCGCGTGAAAGAAGAAGCGCTGCCGCTATGTGTCATAGTAGTAGCGCGTGGCACACGCGCTACTGCTAAATAATAGCTGTAGCGCCTTATTAGTAGCATGGCGGCACGCGCTACTAGTGGGCTTTAAACCCGCACTACTACTATGGTTTTCACTAGTAGTGTCACGCTCTTCGTCACTTCTTAGGTCTTTGGGCGGTCGGCTGGGTGATTGGCGTGACTCTAGATGTTGACCTTCCTTGTTTGCATTGAAGAGGAATTGTTTGTATTCAGGTAGCGGTGATGAACCTCGACGCTTTCAAGAGGAGCACAATTGATTCTCCCTCTCTCTCTTTTGACATAGTTGTTCAAAGGAAGGGTTATGAGCTATGGTATAGTCTGGAAAAAGTAGACTTGTCTGTGGATGCTGATTTCGTTCCTCAATTGTGGGAATGCAGATGATACCGGGGGCGACATGGGACATGATAAGGAGGATACAGTGAGGGCCAACGATCCAATTAAGAGGCCCAAACCCACTTCATCATCCAACGACTCTTCGGTTCCTTCTACCTCGGGCGGAGTGATGCCCATGCAGCTGGCCACGTTCACGCCTCTTTCGGGAGGGGGGGGGGTCTTCGCCACCAGATAAGATCTTCATTGCTCTCACACCACCGAACCCTAATCGGCGTCTGCCTACAAAGGCCGCTTCTACTTCACTAAAGGGGTCTTCTCCGTCAACCATGACATCATCGACTCCTACATCTATGGAGCCCCTGGCAATCACTACGCTGGTTCCCTTGACGACATCATCGTCCCGGTTTTTGATGCCGCCGACTTCGAGTCAGCTGGCCGCACCGTCTTGCCTCGATGAGGGGAGCCAGGTGCGGCCTCGGCTTGAGTGGTTGGCACCTGCGAAGGCTCCTGTGAGTGCTTCATCGGTGCCACCATCGCCTGCACCTCCTTCACCTACCGGACAATGAGTGTATACCTCCACGTCCGTTCTGGCTGACCATGAGTCGGCAATGGCGGAATTGCGAGCTTTTCCCTCTACACGTTCGACACCGGGAGGGGCATCGTGTTGGAGAACGTAGTAATAATTCGAAATTTTCCTACATCTCACCAACATCAATCTAGGAGATACTAGCAACGAGAGAGAGAGAGAGAGAGAGAGAGAGAGAGAGCGGGAGTGCATCTTCATACCCTTGAAGATCGCTAAGCGGAAGCGTTACAAGAACGCGGTTGATGGAGTCGTACTCGCGGCAATACAAATTGAGGAAGATCCGATATAGCGCCGAACGGATGGCGCCTCCGCGTTCAACACACGTACAGCCCAGGGACGTCTACTCCTTGATCAATAAAGGGGAGAGGAGAAGTTGAGGGAGAGCTCTGGCAGCACGACGGCGTGGTGGTGGAGCTTGTGGTTCTCCTGCAGGGCTTCTCGAACCACTACGAAGGAGGAGGAGGTGTTGGAGGAGGGAGGGGCTGCGCCAGGGGAAGGGTGTGGCTGCCCTCCCACCCCCTCACTATATATAGGGGGAAGGGGAGAGGGGGTCGGCCCCTCTAGATGGATCTAGAGGAGGGGGAGGCGGCCAGGGGAAACCCTAGATGGGTTTGGGTGCCCCCACCCCCCTAGGAAACTGCCCCCCCCCCATGCCGGGAGGGGTGGCTGCCTTAGGGGTGGCGCCCCCACCTCTCCAGGTTAGGTGAGATGGGGTGGAAGGGGTGCACAACCTGTTAGTGGGCTGGTGTGCCCCATCCCCTTGGCCCATAAGCTCCCCTCCCCAACACTTGTCGGGGCCTCCGAAACTCCTTTCGGTCACACTGGTCATCACTCGGTACCCCCGGAACAATTCTGGACTCCAATACCCTTCGTCCAATATACCGATCTTCACCTCCGGACCATTCCGGAGTTCCTCGTCTTGTCCAGGATCTCACCCGGGACTCCTAACAACCTTCGGTAACCACATACTATTTCCCATAACAACTCTAGCGTCACCGAACCTTAAGTGTGTAGACCCTACGGGTTCGGGAACCATGCAGACATGACCGAGATACCTCTCCAGCCAATAACCAATAGCGGTATATGGATACCCATATTAGCTCCCACATGTTCCACGATGATCTCATCAAATGAACCACGATGTTGGGGATTCAGTCAATCCCGTATACAATTCCCTTTGTCCATCGGTATGTTACTTGCCTGAGATTCGATCGTCTGTATCCCTATACCTTGTTCAATCTCGTTACCGGCAAGTCTCTTTACTCATTCCGTAATGCATGATCCCGTGGCTAACTCATTAGTCACATTGAGCTCATTATGATGATGCATTACCGAGTGGGCCCAGAGATACCTCTCCGTCATACGGAGTGACAAATCCCAGTCTTGATTCGTGCCAACCCAACAGACACTTTCGGAGATACCTGTAGTGCACCTTTATAACCACCCAGTTTTGTTGTGACGTTTGATACACCCAAAGCATTCCTACGGTATCCGGGAGTTTCACAATCTCATGGTCTAAGGAAATGATACTTGACATTAGAAAAGCTCTAGCAAACGAACTACGCGATTTTGTGCTATGCTTAGGATTGGGTCTTGTCCATCACATCATTCTCCTAATGATGTGATCCCATTATCAACGACATCCAATGTCCATGGTCAGAAAACCATAACCATCTATTGATCAACGAGCTAGTTAACTAGAGGATTACTAGGGACATGTTGTGGTCTATGTGTTCACACATGTATTACGGTTTCCGGTTAATACAATTATAGCATGAATAATAGACAATTATCATGAACAACGAAATATAGTAATAACCATTTTTATTATTGCCTCTAGGCCATATTTCCAACAGTATCCCACTTGCACTAGAGTTAATAATCTAGTTCACATCACTATGTGATTGTAATGAATCCAACACCCATGGGGTTTGATCATATCTTCCTTGTGAGAGAGGTTTTTAGTCAATGAGTCTGAACCCTTCAGATCCGTGTGTGCTTTACAAATCACTACATCATCTTGTAGATGCAGCTACCACGCGCTATTTGGAACTATTCCAAATAACTATTCTACTATATGAATCCGGTTTACTACTCAGAGTCAATCAGATTAGTGTCAAAGTTTGCATCGTCGTAACCCTTTACAACGAACTCTTTTACCACCTCCATAATCGAGAAAAATTCCTTAGTGCACTAAGGATAACTTTGACCGTTGTCTAGTGATCCATTCCTGGATCATTCTTGTACCCCTTGACTGACTCATGGCAATAGCACAACCAAGAACTCCTTATTTGCCGATCTATTTTGAACTCCTTCAAAATCTTGTCACGGTATGTATTCATTTGAAAGTATTATCAAGCAATTTTGGTCTATCCTTATAGATCTTGATGCTCAATGTTTAAATAGCTTAATCTAGGTTTTCCATTGAAAAACACTAGTCAAATAACCCTATATGCTTTCCAGAAATTCTACATCATTTCCAATCAATATGTCAACAACATATACCCATTAGAAATTCTATAGTGCTCCCACTCACTTCTTTGGAAATACAAGTTTCTCATAAACTTTCTATAAGCCCAAAATCTTTGATCATCTCATCAAAGCGTATATTCCAACTCCGAGATGCTTACTCCAGTCCTTAGAATGATTGTTGGAGCTTTGCATACTTGTTAGCATCTTTTACGATTGACAAAACCTTCTGGTTGTATCACATACAACCTTTCCTCAAGAACATCGTCGAAGAAACAATGTTTTGACATCCTATCTGCAAGATTTCATAAATAATTAAGTAACTGCTAATATAATTCCAACAGACTCTTAGCATCACTACGAGTGAGAAAATCTCATCGTAGTCAACTCCATGAACTTGTCAAAAACATCTTAGCGACAAGTCGAGCTTTCTTAATGGTGACACTTACCATCATTGTGCATCTTACTTTTAAAATCCATCTGTACCCAATAGCCTTACGGCCATTAAGTAATGGTTCCAAACTCTACACTTTGTTTTCATACATGGATCCTCTCTCGGATTTTATGGCCTCGAGCCATTTGTCAGAATCCGGGCCCACCATCGCTTCTCCATAGCTCGTAGGTTCATTGTTGTCTAGCAACATGACCTCCAAGACAGGATTACCGTACTACTCTGAAGCAGTATGCGTCCTTGTCGACCTATGAGGTTTGGTAGTGACTTGATCCAAAGTTTCATGATTAGTATCATCAGCTTCCACTTCAACTGGTGTAGGCGCCACAGGAACAACTTCCTGTGCCCTGCTACACACTGGTTGAATTGATGGTTCAATAACCTCATCAAGTCTCCACCATCCTCCCACTCAATTCTTTCAAGAGAAACTTTTCCTCGATAAAGGACCCGTTTGGAAAAACAATCACTTTTGCTTTCAAATCTGAGATAGGAGGTATACCAAAGTATTTTGGGTGTCCTATGAAGATGCATTTATCCGCTTTGGTTTCGAGCTTATCAGGATGAAACCTTTTTTTCCCGTAAGCGTTGCAGCCCCAAACTTTCAAGAAACGACAACTTAGGTTTCTCTAAACCGAAGTTCATATGGTGTCATCTCAACGGAATTACGTGGTGCCCTATTTAAAGTGAATGTAGTTTTCTCTAATGCCTAACCCATAAACGATAGTGGTAATTCGATAAGAGACAACATGGTATGCACCATATCCAATAGGGTGCAGCTATGATGTTCAGACACACCATCACACTATGGTGTTCCAGGCGGTATTAGTTGTGAAACAATTTCCACAATGTCTTAATTATGTACCAAACTCGTAATCAGATATTCATCTCTATGATCATATCATAGACATTTTATCCTCTTGTCAGGACGATCTTCAACTTCACTCTAAAATTACTTGAACCTTTCAATAATTCTGACTTGTGTTTCATCAAGTAAATATACTTAGCATCTACTCAAATCATCTGTGAAGTAAGAACATAATGATATCCACTGCGTGCCTCAGCACTCATTGGACTACACACATCAAAATGTAATACTTCCAACAAGTTGCTTTCTTGTTCCATCTTACCGAAAACGAGGATTTTCAGTCATCTTTCCCATGTGGTATGATTTGCATGTCTCAAGTGATTCAAAATCAAGTGAGTCCAAACGATCCATCTATATCGAGTTTCTTCATGCGTACATACTAATAGACATGGTTCGCATGTCTCAAACTTTTCAAAAAAAAAAACGAATGAGTCCAAAGATCCATCAACATGGAGCTTCTTCATGCATTTTATACCAATATGACTCAAATGGCAGTGCCACAAGTAGGCGGTACTATCATTACTATCTTATATCTTTTGGCATGAACATGTGTATCACTACGATCGAGATTTAATAAACCATTCATTTTAGGTGCAAGACCATTGAAGGTATTATTCAAATAAACAGAGTAACAATTATTCTCCTTAAATGAATAACCGTATTGCGATAAACATAATCCAATCATGTCTATGCTCAACGCAAACACCAAATAACAATTATTTAGGTTTTAACACCAATCCCGAAGGTAGAGGGAGTGTGCGATGTTTGATAACATCAACCTTGGAAATACTTCCAACACACATTGTCACCTCTCCTTTAGCTAGTCTCTGTTTATTCCGTAGCCTTTTATTTAGAGTTACTAACACTTAACAACCGAACCGGTATCTATTTCCCTGGTGCTACTAGGAGTACTAGTAAAGTACACATTAATATAATGTATATCCAATATACTTCTGTCGATCTTGCCAGCCTTCTCATCTACCAAGTATCTGGGGTAGTTCTGCTTCAGTGACCGTTCCCCTCATTACAGAAGCACTTAGTCTCGGGTTTGGGTTCAACCTTGCATTTCTTCACTAGAGCAGCAACTGATTTGTCGTTTCATGAAGTATCCCTTCTTGCCCTTGCCCTTCTTGAAACTAGTGGTTTCACTAAACATCAACAATTGATGGTCCTTCTTGATTTCTACTTTCGCGGTGTCAGACATCGCGAATAGCTCAAGGATCATCATATCTATCCCTGATATGTTATAGTTCATCACGAAGCTCTAGTAGCTTGGTGGCAGTGACTTTGGAGAAACATCACTATCTCATCTGGAAGATTAACTCCCACTCGATTCAAGTGATTGTAGTACTCAGACAATATGAGCACATGCTCAACTATTGAGATTTTCTCCCTTAGTTTGTAGGCTAGGAAACTCGTCGGAGGTCTCATACCTCTTGACGTGAGCACGAGCCTGAAATCCCAATTTCAGCCCTTGGAACATCTCATATGTTCTGCGACGTTTCAAAAATCGTCTTCGGCGCCTTCTAAACCGTTTAACATTACTGAACTATCACGTAGTCACCAAAATGTGTATGTCAGATGTTCGCAACATCCACAGACGACGTTCGAGGTTCAGCACACTGAGCGGTGCATTAAGGGCATAAGCCTTCTGCGCAGCAATGAGGACAATCCTCAGTTTATGGACCCAATCCGCATAATTGCTACTATCAACTTTCAACTAAATTTTCTCTAGGAACATAACTAAAATAGTAGAACTAAAGTGCAAACTACGTCATGATTTGAAAAGACCTTTTGACTATGTTCATGATAATTAAGTTCATCTAATCAAATTATTTAATGAACTCCCACTCAGATAGACATCCATATAGTCATCTTAAGTGATACATGATCAGAGTCAACTAGGTCGTGTCCGGTCATCACGTGTGACTGACTTGTCATCATCGGTGAACATCTTCATGTTGATCGTATCTACTATACGACTCATGTTCGACCTTTCGGTCTCTTGTGTTCCGAGGCCATGTATGTACATGTTAGGCTTGTCAAGTCAACCTAAGTGTTATGCATGAGTAAATCTAGCTTACACCCGTTGTATGCGAACGCTAGAATCGATCACACCCAATCATCACGTGGTGCTTCAAAACAATGAACTTTCACAATGGTGCACAGTTAGGAGGAACACTTTCTTGAAATTTTAGTGAGGGATCGTCTTATTTATGCTACCGTCGTTCTAAGCAAATAAGATGTAAACATGACAAACATCACATGCAAATCATAAAGTGACATGATATGGCCAATATCATCTTGCGCCTTTGATCTCCATCTTTGAAGTGCAGCATGATCACCTTCGTCACCGACATTGACACCATGATCTGCATCATCGTGTCTTCATGAAGTTGTCTCGCCAACTATTACTTCTACTACTAAGGCTAACGGTTAGCAATAAAGTAAAATAATTACATGGCGTTTACATTGACACACAGGTCATACAATAAATTAAGACAACTCATATGGCTCCTGCCGGTTGTCATACTCATCGACATGCAAGTCGTGATTCCTATTACAAGAACATGATCGATCTCATACATCACATATATAATTCATGACATCCTTTTGGCCATATCACATCACATAGCATACCGTGCAAAAACAAGTTAGACGTCCTCTAATTGTTGTTGCATGTTTTACGTGGTTGCTATGGGTTTCTAGCAAGAACGTTTCTTACCTACGCAAAAGCCACAACGGTGATATGCCAATTGCTATTTACCCTTCATAAGGACCCTTTTCATCGAATCCGATCCGACTAAAGTGGGAGAGACAGACACCCGTTAGCCACCTTATGCAACAAGTGCATGTCAGTCGGTGGAACCTGTCTCATGTAAGCGTACGTGTAAGGTCGGTCCAGGCCGCTTCAACCCACAATGTCGCCGAACCAAGATAGGACTAGTAACGGTAAGCAAATTGAACAAACCAATGCCCACAACTACTTGTGTTCCGCTCGTGCATAGAATCTACGCATAGACCTAGCTCTGATATCACTGTTGGGGAACGTAGTAATAATTCAAAATTTTCCTACGTCTCACCAAGATCAATCTAGGAGATACTAGCAAAGAGAGATAGATAGGGAGTGCATCTTCATACCCTTGAAGATTGCTAAGCGGAAGCGTTACAAGAACGCGTTTGATGGAGTCGTACTCGCGGCGATTCAAATCGCGGAAGATCCGATCTAGTGCCGAACGGACGGCGCCTCCGCGTTCAACACACGTACAACCCGGGGACGTCTCCTCCTTGATCCAGCAAGGGGAGAGGACAAGTTGAGGGAGAGCTCTGGTAGCATGACAGCGTGGTGGTGGAGCTTGTGGTTCTCCTGCAGGGCTTCGCCAAGCACTACGGAGGAGGAGGAGGTGTTGGAGAAGGGAGGGGCTGCGCCAGGGGATGTGTGTTTCTGCCCTCCCACCCCCTCACTATATATAGGGGGAAGGGGAGAGGGGGCCGGCCCCTCTAGATGGATCTAGAGGAGGGGGCGATGGCCAGGGGAAACCCTAGATGGGTTTGGGTGCCCCCACCCCCTAGGAACCCCCCCCCCCTAGCCGGGAGGGGCGGCTGCCCTAGGGGTGGCGCCCCCACCTCTCCAGGTTACATGAGATGGCGCCCCCGCAATCCGTTAGTGGGCTAGTGTGCCCCCTCCCCTTGGCCCATAAGGCCCCCCAAACACTTGTCGGGGCCTCCGAAACTCCTTTCTGTCACACTGGTCATCACCCGGTACCCTCGGAACAATTTCGAACTCCAATACCCATCGTCCAATATACCGATCTTCGCCTTCGGGCCATTCCGGAGTTCCTCATCATGTCCGGGAGCTAATCCAGGACTCCGAACAACCTTCGGTAACCACATACTATTTCCCATAACAACTCTAGCGTCACCGAACCTTAAGTGTGTAGACCCTACCGGGTTCGGGAACCATGCAGACATGACCGAGATACCTCTTCGGCCAATAACCAATAGAGGGATCTGGATACCCATATTAGCTCCCACATGTTCCATGATGATCTCATCACATGAACCATGATGTCGGGGATTTAATCAATCCCGTATACAATTCCCTTTGTCCATCGGTATGTTACTTTCCCTAGATTCGATCGTCAGTATCCCTATACCTTGTTCAATCTCGTTACCGGCAAGTCTCTTTCCTCGTTCTGTAATGCATGATGCCATGGCTAACTCATTAGTTACATTGAGCTCATTATGATGATGCATTACTGAGTGGGCCCAGAGATACCTCTCCGTCATACGGAGTGACAAATCCCAGTCTCGATTCGTGCCAACCCAACAGACACTTTTGGAGATACCTGTAGTGCACCTTTATAGCCACCCAGTTATGTTGTGATGTTTAATACACCCAAAGCATTCCTACGGTATCCGGGAGTTGCACAATCTCATGGTCTAAGGAAATGATACTTGACATTAGAAAAGCTCTAGCAAACGAACTACGCGATCTTGTGCTATGCATAGGATTGGGTCTTGTCCATCACTTCATTCTCCTAATGATGTGATCCCATTATCAACGACATCCAATGTCCATGGTCAGAAAACCATAACCATCTATTGATCAACGAGCTCGTTAACTAGAGGATTACTAGGGACATGTTGTGGTCTATGTATTCACACATGTATTACGGTTTCCAGTTAATACAATTATAGCATGAATAATAGACAATTATCATGAACAAGGAAATATAATAATAACCATTTTTATTATTGCCTCTAGGGCATATTTCCAACACGTCGGCATCCAGGGCTCTCGCGGACGTGCAGCCCTCCCGGTCTTGTTTATCGTCGCCGCAGCCGTCTACTCCACCACCCGACCTCACTCCCTCACCACTCAAGCGCAGCGCTCATCACTCCATTGGTGATGATGGTACAACAACCACTGACGAGAAGTCTCTGGCGAAGGCCCTGCGTAGGACGGCTGCCCACAACCTCGAATTTGAAGGTACCTCCTCTTGTAAATCGTTTTTGTCTTTTGATAAGTCCAAAGCTTCTTTAAATATTACTAGCCCTGGAGTTTCAATAGGACGTAATGAGAATGAGGTAGATTTTTCTGTTAGGGCTGTTAAACAAGTGGTGTTCGACCGGCTTACAGCTGCTCCTAGGTTGTCGACATTTGCGAACCCTCTCGTGTCAGATGAGGAGTATGAGGATGCTGATGTCAAACATGAAGGCAAACTTCTCTCCCATCTGGATTACCCCTTCAGCTTAATGAGTACCATCTTTGTTCGGATGAATTAAAACAAGAACTCGAAGAAAATAAGAAGGTAACTCACTGCATGCATGTTGATTTTATTGACAGATGATATGTACTGTATATGATGATATGTATGTGTATATATGATGATATGTCCTGATTTTTCATAATTTTTTGTTCATATATATGATGATTGCATTGATAAAAAAGGGTAGATAATATAAAAAAGGGTTCATAATTTTTTTGTTCATATATATATATATATATATATTGAAGAAATTAGAGCATTCTGTCTTTAATTCTATGTCTCACGTGCAAATGTAGATGATTATATCAGTTTGAACATAGAGGAAGGAAAGTAATTTTTTCCTATGCTCTATATGAAAATAAAACTTGCACTTTTTCTTTATTTACATTGTGTCACGGTTGCTTATAATTGTGTTATCTCTATCAATACTTGCAAACCAAAAATTTTATGTGTTTTCTTCAAAATAATAAAATTATAATCAACTTGATTTTTCTTAAATTCAAATTGTGTTCAACTTTGATAATGCACTTGTTTTTCTTATCTACAGCTGATGTTTCTAAGATAAATTAATTATTTTATGCTAAACTTCTATAATTAGTTAAGTTAATTATATTATTCTAATTTTTTGTAATAAAAAGTATAATACAATAGTATTAATGAGCATATTTCCTATTAGTCATAAATTGTAATTTGCCACGCAATAATGTTGTTGTATCACTAGTAGAAAAGGGGGCAATGGTCCAGGCCAGGTCAGCCCATTAGTCCCGGTTCAATCCAGAACCGGGACCAATGGGGGCATTGGACCCGGTTCGTGAGCCCCGGGGGCCGGCCGGGCCACGTGGGCCATTGGTCCCAGATCGTCTGGACCTTTTGGTCCCGGTTGGTGGGACGAACCAGGACCAATGGGCTGACCTCCTGGCCCACCACCATTGGTCCCGGTTGTTGGCATGAACCGAGACCAAAGGCTGCCCTTTAGTCCCGGTTCTTGCCACGAAACGGAACCAATTAATTGCCTATATATACCCCTCGCCTGCGAGCAGAGCACTCCCACTGCTCCGTTTTTGGTGGCCGGCGAGGAGAGAGCTTTGTGGTGCTCTAGCTCACCTCCTATGCACACGAGGTGTTCGATGTAATGCCCGAGCCACACTACTTAAGCTTTCTCCTCTCCAAGCTCGACCTCCAAGCTCCATTTTCCTCAATATTTGTCTAGGTTTAGCGGTCCGTCACGTCTCGTCCCCGTCTTCACCGCCGTTGATCTCCCACGCCAATCTCGTCGCCGGCACCACCGTGGTGAGTCTCTTGTTCTTATCTTCTTTCTGAAAGTAAAAAAAAATTCTTACTTTTATGTTTATATAGATACTTGTATAATTTTCTTACTTTTATTATTGCATCTTATATAGCGCGATGGTTTTGGTATCCGCCCCTGTCGACCCTCGTCCTGTCTATGATTCGGATGTGGTATATATTATCTTTTCATAACTATTGGTTCATCTATTGTTTATGACAATTATGCCGACCAACATGACATAGATTTTATTTATCTAGGAGGTTGTTGAACCGGAAATTCCAACCGACCCTATTGTCGACAGGTTAAATTTAGTTGAAGAAGAAAACAATTTCTTGAAGGAAAAAATAGAAAAATTGAGGAGGAGAAGATGATATTGGAGTTGCATGTTGCGGATGTCGTCGATAATCACAAGATCAAGATGGATGCAATGCGCTTGAAGATTAGAAAGATTAGAAAATATGCCGTTCATACCGAGGCTTGGTATCATTATGCCGTTGGATGAGTTGTTACATTGGTTGCGATTATGATCGCATTTGTTTTCACATTGAAATGTTTTACATAGTTTCAATGTATGGTTTAATTAATTTAGATGCTCTGTAGAGCTTTATGTTGTTAGATGAGAACTATGTATGTACTTTGGTTTTAATGTGATGATGAACTTCTATTAATTTGGTCACTTAATTATCTATTCATGATGTTCTGTAATGATTTTTGACACACTTAATTATATATAATGCACGCAGATGAACCGACAATGGATGTACGGTGACAGACACACCTCCGAGTACATTAAGGGCGTGCATGATTTTCTCAAAGTGGCTGAGGGAAACAAGCAGAATGGTTTTATGTGTTGTCCATGCCATATATGTGGGAATACGAAGTCTTACTCTGACCGGAAAATCCTTCACACCCACCTGCTTTACAAGGGTTTCATGCCACACTATAATGTTTGGACGAGGCACGGAGAAATAGGGGTTATGATGGAAGACGGCGAAGAAGAAGAGTACGATGACAACTATGTGCCCCCTAAATACGGTGATGCTACTGAACATCAAGAGGAACTAGACGATGTGCACGATGATGCTACAACGGGCAAAGCTGTTGAAGATCAAGAGGAACCAGACGATGTGCCCGATGATGATGATCTCCGCCGGGTCATTGTCGATGCAAGGACGCAATGCAAAAGTCAAAAGGAGAAGCTGAAGTTCGATCGCATGTTAGAGGATCACAAAAAAGGGTTGTACCCCAATTGCGAAGATGGCAACACAAAGCTCGGTAGCGTACTGGAATTGCTGCAGTGGAAGGCAGAGAATGTTGTGCCTGACAAAGGATTTGAGAAGCTACTGAAAATATTGAAGAAGAAGCTTCCAAAGGATAACGAATTGCCCGACAGTACATACGCAGCAAAGAAGGTCGTATGCCCTCTAGGATTGGAGGTGCAGAAGATACATGCATGCCCTAATGACTGCATCCTCTACCGCGGTGCGTACAAGGATCTGAACGCATGCCCGGTATGCGGTGCATTATGGTATAAGATCAAACGAGATGACCCTGGTGATGTTGACGGCGAGCCCCCCAGGAAGAAGGTTCCTGCGAAGGTGATGTGGTATGCTCCTATAATACCACGGTTGAAACGTCTATTCAGAAACAGAGAGCATGCCAAGTTGATGCGATGGCACAGTGACGACTGTAAGAAAGACGAGAAGTTGAGAGCACCCGCTGACGGGTCGCAGTGGAGAAAAATTGAGAGAAAGTACTAGGATGAGTTTGCAAGTGAGCCAAGGAACGTATGGTTCGCTTTAAGCGCGGATGGCATTAATCCTTTCGAGGAGCAGAGCAGCAATCACAGCACCTGGCCCGTGACTCTATGTATGTATAACCTTCCTCCTTGGATGTGCATGAAGCGGAAGTTCATTATGATGCCAGTTCTCATCCAAGGCCCTAAGCAACCCGGCAACGACATTGATGTGTACCTAAGGCCATTAGTTCAAGAACTTTTATGGCTGTGGAATGGAAACGGTGTACGTACGTGGGATGAGCACAAACAGGAGGAATTTCACCTAAAGGTGTTGCTGTTCGTGACCATCAACAATTGGCCCGCTCTCAGTAACCTTTCAGGACAGACAAACATGGGATACCACGCATGCACGCACTGTTTACTTGACACCGATAGTATATACCTGGGAAGCTGCAGGAAGAATGTGTACCTGGGCCATCGTCGATTTCTTCTGACCAACCATCAATGTCGAAAGAAAGGCAAGCATTTCAAAGGTGAGGCAGATCATCAGAAGAAGCCCGCCATGCGTACCGGTGATCACGTACTTGCTATGGTCAATGATTTACACGTAATATTTGGAAAGGGTCCCGGCGTACTAGCTATTCCGAGTGACGTTGGGGGACACGCACCCATGTGGAAGAAGAAATCTATATTTTGGGACCTACCCTACTGGAAAGACCTAGAGGTCCGCTCTTCGATCGACGTGATGCACGTGACGAAGAACCTTTGCGTGCACCTGCTAGGCTTCTTGGGCGTGTATGGGAAGACAAAAGATACAGCTGAGGCACGAGAGGACCTGCAACGTTCGCACGAAAAAGACGGCATGCCTCCAAAGCAGTATGAAGGTCCTGCTTGCTATGCTCTTACCAAAGAAGAGAAGGAAATCTTCTTTGAATGCCTGCTTAGTATGAAGGTCCCGACTGGCTTCTCGTCGAATATAAAAGGAATAATAAATATGGCAGAGAAAAAGTTTCAGAACCTAAAGTCTCATGACTGCCACGTGATTATGACGCAACTGCTTCCGGTTGCATTGAGGGGGCTTCTACCGGAAAATGTCCGATTAGCCATTGTGAAGCTATGTGCATTCCTCAATGCATTCTCTCAGAAGGTGATCGATCCAGAAATCATACCAAGGCTAACGAGGGATGTGGTGCAATGTCTTGTCAGTTTCGAGCTGGTGTTCCCACCATCCTTCTTCAATATCATGACGCACGTCCTAGTTCATCTAGTTGACGAGATTGTCATTCTGGGCCCCGTATTTCTACACAATATGTACCCCTTTAAGAGGTTCATGGGAGTCCTAAAGAAATATGTCCGTAACCGCGCTAGGCCAGAAGGAAGCATCTCCATGGGCCATCAAACAGAGGATGTCATCGGGTTTTGTGTTGACTTCATTCCTGGCCTTAAGAAGATAGGTCTCCCTCAATCGCAATATGAGGGGAGACTGACTAGAAAAGGCACGCTTGGAAGGGACTTAATAATATGCAGGGACGGATATTCTTGGTCTCAAGCACGCTACACAGTTCTACAGAACTCTACCTTGGTGACCCCGTATGTCGATGAAAACAAGAACAGTCTGCGCTCCAAACACCCGGAGCAGTGCGACGACTGGATTACATGTGAACACATCAGGACTTTCAGCAGTTGGTTGGAAGCACGTCTCAGAGGTGACAACAATGTTTGTGATGAGCTGTACTTGTTGTCCAGGGGACCATCTTCGACTGTTACGATTTGAAAAGGATACGAGATAAATGGGAATACGTTTTACACGATTGACCAAGATCAAAAGAGGACCAACCAAAACAGCGGTGTCCGCTTTGATGCAACAACCGAGAGGGGAAAGGACACATATTATGGTTACATAGTGGACATATGGGAACTTGACTACGGACATGATTTTAAGGTCCCTTTGTTTAAGTGCAAATGGGTCAATCTGTTAGGAGGCGGGGTACAGGTAGACCCACAGTACGGAATGACAACAGTGGATCTGAAAAATCTTGGGTACACTGACGAACCGTTTGTCCTAGCCAATGATGTGGCACAGGTTATCTATGTGAAGGACATGTCTACCAGACCGAGAAAAAGAAAATATAAGGAAGCGAATACATCATACGATGAGCCAAAGCGCCACATAGTTCTTTCAGAAAAAGGGACATTGTGAGAGTGGAGGGCAAGACAGACATGTCTGAAGATTATGAAAAGTTTCATGAAATTCCTGCCTTCAAAGTCAAGGCTGACCCCGGCATCCTGATAAACGATGAAGATTATCCATGGTTATGGCGCAATAAGCAAATGACACAAGCAAAGAAAAAGTGAAGACTTTCTCCCGCAACTATTATGATGATACCATGCCAACTTTGTAACAGACGATATTATGATACCATGCCAACTTTCAACTTTCAACTTTTTCAGAGTTCATTTGAAATGCTTTAATGTCTTATGGTTTGGCCCTCGTAAGGAAATAAATAATGCAGAAAACAAAAAAAAATTGGAAAAAAAATAAAAATAGCAACAATAAGTATTTTGTTGTAAGTAGAAATAAAATAAAATAAATAAAGCAAAAAGAAAACAAAAAAGTGTATTCAAATTTGAAAACTAATGGCACTAACAGAAAGTTTATAATTTTTCTAAAACTAAAAGCAAAAAAGAATTAAAAAATAAAGCAAAAAACAAAAGAAAATAAATAATGCAGAAAGCAAAACAAAAAAACTGAAAAATAAAATAAAAATAGCAACAATAAGTATTTTGTTGTAAGTAGAAACAAAATAAAATAAATAAAGTAAGAAACAAAAAAAACAAAAAGTGTTTTCAAATTTGAGAACTAATGGCACTAACAGAAAGTTTATAAATTTTCTAAAACTAAAAGCAAAATGAATTAAAAAATAAAGCAAAAAAACAAAAGAAAATAAATAATGCAGAAAACAAAACAAAAAAACTTGGAAAAAAATAAAAATAGCAACAATAAGTAAAGAAAAAGAAGTGCCTCCTACTGGGCCCCCACGGCCTGAATACGACTAGAAACCCACCATGGGCCAGGATTCAGGCCCGCAGGAGGCCCAGTAGGCCCATCAGGCAAAGCTGTAGTAAGTAGGCCCATATGCCTGCAGTGGAGAGGAGCTCGATAGGGGTGCGGCAGTGGGGCTTATAAACCACTGCACGCCCCTCTCATCTAGCGAGGTGGGACTAAACTTTCGTGCCGCACAGCGCCAGCACACGATCTTTGGTCCCGGTTGGTGGCACCAACCGGGACTAAAGGGGGGGCATTGGTACAGGTTTGTGGCACCAACCGGTACCAATGCCCACCCTCTAGTCTTGGTTGGTGGCACCAATCGGGACCAAAGGCCGCCGCTTCCCGCCCTTTGGGCTGCTGAAAAGAGGCCTTTGGTCCTGGTTGGTGGCACCAACCGGGACTAAAGGGTGCATTGGTACCGGTTGGTTTCACGAACCGGGACCAATTCTCTTCATATATAACTAGCACTTAGCAGTTTCTCCAAAATCCATCCCTTTCTTCTCCGCCTGACACCGCTGCTCGATCTGCCTCGTCGCCGATGTCGTCGAGCCGTCAGGCTGCTCCACCTCGTCGTCGCCGCCGCCTCCGAAGCCGTCAGGCTGGTCCACCTCACCGTCGTCGCCACCTCCGAAGCCGTCAGGCTGCTCAACTTTGCCGTCCCCACCGCCCTCGACACCATCTGCCCTGACGACGACGCCGCTCCCCGCGCCCTGACGCCGCCCGCCGTGACCCGCCACCCCCCTGTGAGCACCTGCCTCGCTCCCGCATCCCTGCCCTGTCTCGCGCACCTGCACCCCCGCCCTGCCCCGCCGGCGCCACCGCTGCCGCCACTACCCGGCTCTATTTTTTTATTAGTTTAATTTTTTTTCATGTATATATAATGTATGTTTATGTATGTAGCTATATATTTTTGTTCATATGTTGCTATATGTTTTGTTTATTTTTATTAGTTTATTTTTTTGTTCATATGTGATGTATATGTATATGTGGCTATAATGTATATGTGTATGTGATGTATGTGGCTAGAATGTGATGTATGTGTATGTGATGTATGTTTTTTTTCAATGTATGCTTATATATATGTTAAAAATGTTTTTTGTTCATAGAAAGTTTTTTGTTCATATATAGAAAGTTACAATTTTAGAAAAGTTTTATATATGCAAAAGTTACAATTTTAGAAAAAGAAGGATAGGAAAGAAGAAAATAAGAAGAGGAAAGAAAGAAGAAGAGGAAAGGAAAAGAAGAGGAGAAATAAATAAGAAGAAGAAAAAACAAGAAAAAGAAGAGGAGAAGAAGAAAGGAATAGAGGAGAAGAAGAAAAAATAGAAAAAAAATTCTATTTTTTCTTCTTGTCCTCTATTCCTTTCTTCTTCTCCTCTTTTTTTTCTTCTTTTTTTTCTTCTTCTTCTTCCTTCTTCCTTCTTCCTCTTTTCTTCCTTTTCCATAATTATTTTCCTTTCTCGAGGGAGAAGAAGAAAAAGAAGAGGAGAAGAAGAAAGAAAGGAATAGAGGAGAAATAAATAAGAAGAATAAAAAAGAAGAAAAGGAAGAGGAGAAGAAGAAAGGAATAGAGGAGAAGAAGAAAGGACTCCTATTTTTTTCTTCTTTTTTTTTCTTTGATCTTTTCCTCTATTCCTTTCTTCTTCTCCTCTTTTTATTTCTTCTTCGTTTTCTTATGTTTTATCGGGTCTGTCGCCGTCAGGCTGCTCGCCTTCGCCCTCGCTGCCCCCTCGAGATAACTTCGACATGAGGGGCGGTTGATATATATACCCCCGCTCGACCGTGATAACCTATACAACGGCAGCACCCCCCTCGGCCCTCTCGCTCGACCAAAACTCTCGAGGCCACCCAAATTTACCAAGTTAAAAGAGCGTTGTCGTCGAGGCCACCCCAAACCCTTGAAGCGTTGTGTCGAGGCGACCCCAAACCCTAGAGAAGCAGCGTTGAGGCCACTAACATGATTCCTTATTGTGATTAGCTAGCTAGTTCTACATTTGCCACTAATATATATATACATATATATATATATATATATCCATCTGTACCACACTACTAGGAAAAGAGCTATAGATAGGATTGATACTAATGGCGCACCTATTGGAGGTGCGCCATTAGTAAGGAAGACACTAATGGTGCACCAGGCACACGGTGCGCCACTAGTACTGATTTTTTTTCATTTTTCCATACATTCTAATGGCGCATGACGCCAAACTGCGCCATTACTAGTTCTAACAAGTAATGGCGCACCTTGTAAACAGTGCGCCATTAGTATATAATTTTTTTTTTACTTTTTTGCAAAACTGCTAACGGCGCACCGTGTATATTTTCATGGACACTTTTTGATCTCGATCTCGATCCCACCCGCACCCTCCCCCGCTAGCTCCACCGCCGCCGACGACCCACCGCAACTCTCCCCCGCTCCACCGCCGCCGACGAGCACCCGGCCTCCCCGCACCCTCCCCGCTCCACCGCCGCGAACGGGCACCCCCCGCACCCTCCCCCACTAGCTCCACCGCCGCCGACGACCCACCGCAACCCTCCCCCGCTCCACCACCGTCGACGAGCACCCGGTCCCTCGCACCCTCCCCCGCTCCACCGCCGCCAACGGGCACCCCCCGCACCCTCCCCCCGCTCCACCGCCGCCGCCGATGATATTTTCAAGTAACAAATTTGAACATATTTTTTAAAAAATTATTACTGTTTTTATAAAAAAATATTAGTGTTATGATTTAAACAAGTTTGAACATATTTAAACACAAATAAATATCAAACAGGATTTAAAATGCATAAAAAAATATTGGGGAGCCTGGGAATCGAACCCAGGACCTCCTGGTGTGTGTGCTGCGTATTGACCAGTCGGGCTAGTGGGCAGGTTCTTTTTGATCTCGATCTCGATCCCACCCGCACCCTCCCCCGCTAGCTCCACCGCCGCCGACGACCCACCGCAACCCTCCCCCGCTCCACCGCCGCCGACGAGCACCCGGCCCCCGCACCCTCCCCCGCTCCACCGCCGCCAACAGGCACCCCCTGCACCTTACCCCCGCTCCACCGCCACCGCCGATGATATTTTCAAGTAAAAAATTTGAACATATTTTCTAAAAAATTATTACTGTTATGATTTAAACAAGTTTGAACATATTTAAACACAAATAAATATCAAACATGATTTAAAATGCATAAAAAAATATTGGGGAGCCTGGGATTCGAACCCAGGACACCCTGATGTGCGTGCTGCGTACTGACCAGTCGGGCTAGTGGGCGGGTTCTGTTGTAGATAGGGTTAGGTGGTATATAAGACAAGTCGGGCTAGATTAAATTACTTATGGCGCACCCTTCTGTGGTGCGCCATTGATATGGATGTACTTATGGCGCACCCCCGGGTGGTGCGCCATTGCTAAGCCTCCCCCACAGTAAAATCCCCAATCCCCAATCCACACTCTAATCCCTTCCCACCTCATCTCACCCGCCGTCCCCGGCCGTGCACCCGACCACCCTCCGCGGCCGACCACCTCCCTCACCGTCCCCCCTCCACCCGCGCCCTCACCGTCCACCTTCACCCGCGGCCCCGCCTGCGTCCCCTCCCTCCCGAGCACGACAGCTGGGGTTCCTAGTCGCCGCCACCGCTGCCGGCCCGCCGCCGCGGGCGCGCCCAGCCGGCCGAACCCTCCGCTGCTCCGCCTCCGGTACAGGCCCCTCCAGCCCCGAAGCTGCGCCCCCGCCCGCCTCCTCCTCTCTTCTCCCGCGACCTCCCCCTACCCCCTCTCCACCGCTCCATCCCCTCAGTGCCGCCCGCCTTCTCCCCGAACCCTAGCTCCGCCGGCGTCGGAGACGACCACCTCGTCGGCCTCACCAGGCCGCAGGCCCTCAAGCCCCACGCCGTCCTCGGCCTCGCCCTCTCCACCAGCGGCAGCCCTTCCTCCGCCCCTGCAGCGCGGCAGCAGCAGTAAACAGCCAGGTAAAACTGACAAATCTCTTGTGTATTACTGTATTAATCTTGCTACTATTGTAGATACAGTAATTTCATGTTGTTGTAGTTTTATGTTGCAGATACAGTAGTTTTATGTTGCAGATACAGTAGTTTTACTGTATTACTATAGTAAGAAATGTCTTATATTTCTAGTGAACGTACATGTCAGCTGCCATATCATTTGCTTTGGCCTGTATTTAGTGTATTTAGTGCTTTGGCCATGTAGAGTAATGAGTTTCATTTGATTCCATGCTCACAACAATTGAATGTAACTGGATCCTCTTTGTTTCATGTACATGAAGTATTTCAACTTGTTTGTCTGCATAAAGCCTTGGTTTAATTTTCTAGGCTAATTCAACTTGTTGTGCATGATGTAGGAAAGTGAACCAATAAAAAATGTTTATTATTGAACCAAATGTTCTTAGTGTTTCAATGGATTTGTAAATCTGTGGGCTTGCCCACTAATCAAATACCATTTTAGGGGACCTTCATTTCTAACTTGTCCAACAAAAGCATGGAACTAGGAAACTAAACAACCCCCCATTAGAAGATCCTGAAATATATGCTCCGGCTAGTTGTCAAGTTCCCCTCTTATTCTGTGTTATAGATGCAGAGAACTTAGAAGGAAAAGCAAGCCCAAATACAAGCTAACTTAATTCGCTGGCTACAGCAGACAGTGCAGCAGCAGCAACACCTCCAAGTTGAGAAATATGTTCCTATTTATCTTTTTTTGCTCAAGTTCTTCAGTACATCATATAATATAGAGAAGTACAGATCAAGTGGTGCAATCATATACATCTGCCACTTAAGTCATCCTTCCCTTTAAGCAGAGTGATGCCTTTCGATGTCACACAATAATGTTTGTTGCAAGAACATTCTACTCTTAGTGTCCGTTTGTTTACTGCATAAAAATATATAGTTTTGCTGCTGTTATGCCTGTATTCACTTCTGCTGCTGCTGTAATTGTGATGATGTTGTAGGTACCCCGAGAGACCCTTGAGTTTGCCGGAATGTCGATTAACTTCCGTTCCGGCAAATTCGGGTACTCCATATGTCCTATTTTCAGCAAAGGTAATGCTGAAATTTTTCGTGAATTTTAGCATTACTTTGCTAAAAATAGGACATATGGGGTACTTGCGACTAATGCCTGTTATCATGCATGTTTTATGATCTGTTGTAAGGGTACTAATTGGTCTTTTCTGCTGCTTATCAGAGATGGCGGAAAGCAGCCACCGCCGATCTGCGACACCGTAGTACGAGTTGGATGCTTCTGAGTTCTTCACTATCATACTTGAGGCTTCAGTATCATCCATGACGCAGGTATATAAAACGAGAGATCTCCCCTTCACCCACCTCATTATGATATCTGTTGTTTGCTACATCACTCATTGTCCCAAACTGCAGAGGCTGCCTGACAGTTTTATGAACATGCTGATGGGTGAAGATCCGCCAAATAATGTGAAGCTGCGACAGGCCGGCAACAGGTTTCGCAGGCAGTGGGATGTGCAGTTGGTGATCAAGAAGGGCCACATGTACTTGTCTCGTGGGTGGGAGAAGTTCTACCATGCCTACGACCTACGGCTGGGGTACTTCCTTCTCTTCAGGTACGACGACGCCGCCAACATGCTCATCGTGAAGGTGTTCAACACGACTATGTGTCGCATGCGCTACGCTGCCGATGATGATGCCGGTATGTTTCGCCTCTTCTTATTCCTCTACATTTGGCTTTGTCTCACATCTATTGTTAACGGTCATTGTTGCATTTTGGACAGGTAATGGGAGCAGCAACAGCGACACTGGCTACAACCAAAGCAGCAGTGACTATGGATGTAGCGAAAGCAGCAGCGATTCTGGCTGTACCGAAAGCAGCAGCGATTCTGGCAGCAGCATAGACAACAAGAAGGATGATCCGGACTGGAGTGCGGGAGAAGAGGAGCGGAGTGAGGATGAGGAGCTGCAGGATGACGATGGGCATCAGGCTGAGGATGACCTAGCACTGGTGGTGGCTGACCAAGGGCAAGAGATGGTGGTGGCTGACCATGGGCAAGAGATGGAGGTGGCTGAGGATGACCTAGCGATGGTCGTCCCTGAAGGTGGCCTCGCGATGGTGGTGGTGCCTGACAATGACCACGCACCGGTGGTGGCGCCGGCGATCCCACAGCTGGGCGACATGACCACACCAATTGTGGTAGAAGACTACATCCCACTGCCTCCACTGCCTCCACCGCCTCGCCGCTCTAGGCGCATCAGGGAGAGGAAGGAGAAGAAGGAGAAGAACAATGCATGAGAACTGAACTTTGTTAGGTATGTCAGATCTCATATAGGTTAGTTATCCAAACTGATATATATATATACTTAGTTACCTATGTTATCTCTAATATGCTTAGTTTTCTCTAGGTTAGCTTCATTTTTACCTAAGTTGGCTCTAATATACTAACTTAGAGCTTATATTCTTAGTTTCCTATAGGTTAGCTCCAAAATAACTTATGTTAGCACAAAATGATCAAGTTTACATAATAAGCTTATAGTCTTTTTCTTATTCTTCTTCTTTTCCAAAATGACATAGGTTAGCTTCATTTTACCTAACTTGGCTCTAATATACTAACTTAGAGCTTATATGCTTAGTTTCCTATAGGTTAGCTCCAAAATAACTTATGTTAGCACAAAATGATCAAGTTTACATAATAAGCTTATAGTCTTCTTATTATTCTTCTTCTTTTCCAAAACTCTTCTTATTCTTCTTCTAGTGTTCTTCTTCTAGTATTCTTCTAGTCTTCTTCTTTTTCTTCTTCTAACTTCTTGTTTATCATTTTGCAGATTTGATTTAATTGATGGAAGCTTGCGTGGATGGAGTGCTTCTTTTCCATTTGTGTTTTTATTTTGTATCAATGTGAAACTTTTGTGATCTGATGGATAACGGTGTTGGATGAACAATATGAAACTTTTGTAATATGTAACGATGCAACTATGTGTTGGCTATGTATGTATATATGATGGAACTTGTGTGTTGGCTATGTATGTATATATGATGGAAATTGTGTGTTGGCTATGTCTGTATATATGATGGAACTTGTGTGTTGGCTATGATTGTTATATGGATGCTTGTTGTATATATATGTGTTGGATATCTCATAGGTGAAATAGTGACTTGAGATTAAGGAAAAAAAATTAAAAAAATTGTTACTAATGGCGCACTACCATGTCATGCGCCATTAGTATATAAGACACTAATGGCGCACTGTGGGCAAAACTAATGGCGCACTGCCAGGTGCGCCATTAGTATACCATATACTAATGGCGCACCAGTGGTGTGCCATTAGTAAAAAATTCTAGTGGCGTGATACTAATGGCGCACTGGTAATGCGCCATTAGTAGGCAAAACAAGTGCGCCATTAGTAGGCCTTTTCCTTGTAGTGCCATGTTTGAATAATAATTGACATGTTGTAAATATTTGCAGAAACTATGGAGCACTACCGAGACGAAGCAACAGAAGTGATGTTGGGGGAGATGATCGCAGAAGGAACTGATGTCGTTGCGTCATTTTTCACCGACGTCATTGGTCAGGAAGGACTGGGTGAAGAAGAGGGCTATGTTCATGATGGCTCCGGCCCATTAATGCCGGTACAAGAAGAGGGCTATGTTCATTATGGCTCCGGCCCATTAATGCCGGTACAAGAAGAGGGCTATGTTCATGATGGCCGTGCTGACTGCTCCGGTGACCGTGCTGACTGCTCCGGTGACCGAACCAAGTCCGGCCAGGTATATATATATTAGTTAAGCCCGTGCTGACTAGTTAATTGATGCAGTCATTGTTTTGGTATATGTACACATATTAATTAACTCTCATCTTTCTTCCTTTTTCTAGCCCTCCGGATCGAGCACAACTTCGGTAAGGAGACGAGGCCCGAAGAAAAAGTTGAGCTCGGATGAAAGGTTTGAGATCAGAGAAATCGCTCCCGACGGCGAACCAATTGAACCCATCCGAACAAAGAACGCATTTTCTGCTCAGTGCGGGGTTCTTGTTAGGGACAAGATCCCGATCAGCATCAAGCAATGGTATAAGCCTAAGGAGGAAGATCCTGAGGTGTCTTATGTCAATGATATGCAGAAAGAAGATCTTTGGACTCAGCTGAAGGAAAATTTCACCCTACCGCCAGAGGAGGATCCGGAGAAGCCAGTTAAAGAGCAATTAATCAAGTCTTGTGCTCTTAAGAAGATGGCAACCCTATTCAGGAGGTGGAGAAAAGAGCTGAACAAGTTTGTCGACAAAAAAAGACACCAGAATTCATCGGCAAATATGAGAAGATCAAAGATCACTGGCCCGCATTTGTGGCCCACAAGACATCGGAAAAGAGTAAGAAGATGTCGGCGACAAACAAGCAAAATGCCGCGAAGAAGAAGCTTAACCATCGCACGGGGTCAGGTGGCTACCTCAAAGCCCGGCCTAATTGGTCCAAGGCTGAGAATGATCTGCTTGAAAAAGGGATCGAACCAGAGACAATGAGATGGCCAGACCATTGCCGGACTTGGTTCTTCGGGGCTGGCGGAACCTTGGACCCTGTATCAGGGAGGTGCTGTTGGACGGACGTGCAACTGGAAATACCAGTTAAGAACCTTCGACACTATATCAATGCAGCGCAGCAAGGGACGTTCCTACCAGACAGGGAGAAGGACGAGCTCACAATGGCCCTCGGGAATCCTGAGCACCCTGGACGGACATGAGGCACGCCAGGCTCCATTCCATGGAAGGTTGGTTTTCCGGACGTAGGGGTTACAAAACCCATGAGAGGAGTATGAAACTGGAGCAGGGCCAACTGTAGGCGCTGCACGAAAGGGTAATGGGGCTAGAGGAACGAGAAGAGGAACGAGAAGCAGCAAATCGCAGCAAACGACCCGCCGAAGCTTCCCCCGAAGCTACCCCGCCATCTCGGCGGAGAAGCAGCGTGGCTTCCACAGAGCTGCTTCAGCCGGAGCATGTCTTGACGGCTCCTGCCAGCTATCCCGTGGATGCTATCACGGGGACTCAAAATTGCCACCTAATGACGCGATGGATGAATTTGAAGGTCAAGGCGGGTGTTGGCTCTGTTTATCCTACTGAAAAAGGCGCAACTTTTCACTGCCGGCCGATTCCAGAAGGATATGCTAAGGTGATGGTGGATGAAATAACGGAGGGATTCGAGGACCTCCCGCTTAACCACCCTACCGGTGAAGGGGAGACTAGGATGGGTTCTGCTCTGAAGACTCCATGCCTATGGCGGAAGGAGCTCTATCAACCTTCCGAACTGGATGCCTCCGCCTCCTCCTCCTCCTCCGACGAGTCAGGGCACTCCGCCTCCTCCACCGCCTCCTCCTCCGGCGAGTGGCGATTAGGGCACGCGTGGCGGCACTCTGCCTCCTTCTCCGGTGCATGGCGACACTCCACCTCCTTCTCCGCCTGTGCCGGCGCACCCGAGCAGCCAGCAGCCTCCTCCTTCTCAGCCTCGCCAGCAAGGGCGGAAGAGACACGCCGCCGCCCTGGCTGCTCCGGCGCGTCGTACTCCTTCTCCTCTGCCTCGTAAGCAAGCACGAAAGAAGACAGACGCCGCAGCCGCTCCGTCTGCTCCGGCGTCTAGCAGCACAACCAGAGGCGGGAGGCAATACAGATATGGTCCACCTCTCAAGCCTCTAGAGAAGTTACCGTATGAGAGGACCGAGGAGGAAAATGATACGATTGTGCGGACCCACGTGAAGGTGTTCTTTGAAGGGGTGAAAGCAAAGAGGCATCCACCTCTGGAGGAGAAGGTAGATCCCGTGAAAGCAAAGCGCACTATCGATGCCCTGAGGAAACCACCAAAGTCTCCCCCGAGAACCAACTATCAGCGCATTACTGAACAGACATATCTCGAAGCCCAGCGGTCGGGAAGTACTGTCAGTGATAAAAGGTTAAAGGAACTAGCAGAGGGGAAAAAAATTTCCCAGCTCGGCGAACAAGCACAGCAATCATGCCCCCCGCTCAATGTGTCTAATGCTCCGGGGACGGTGGCCGGTTATGGCAATCTTGAAGATTACCTGCCTGACGATCAACTTCCTGATTTCTTGGAGGTGGACGAACACAGATACGAGTACGGGAAGCCTCTCGTCAAAGATGAAAAATCTCTGACAACAATGATGCAAAGATTCCATAATTGGTACATGAAAACCTGCAGAGAGTCTGGGGGGGACAAATGCTTTGTATCTGAATATTAAGGAGGAGCACGACCTCGTTGCAAGTGATCTGTTGACTATTCCATTTGATGAGTTCTTCGCGTTCTTCAATCAAAAGGCCCTCGATAAACTAATGGTCTTTTGCTACTGTCTGTAAGTACTATTTCTGTCATTAAGTCTCTATATATAGCTCGGCTCTTTCATTGCATGTATTTATAATTAATTATCCTCAATATATTATGCAGATTGAAGATCGTCGAGTGCAAAAAACAAGAAATTTATGATATTGGGTTCATTAAGACAAATATCATAGATGAATTTCTGGTTAAAAAGGACGTCAAAGAGGCTGAGGACAACTTGCTACGATCGTTGATCAAAAATCAAAACAAAGATACCCTACTCTTTCCTTACAATGGCAAGTGAGTGTTACTGTCGTGTGCATATTCGGTTTCCCTTATTACTTGAGCGAGGTTATAGTAATGTAATTGATGAGTTATGCACGCGTGCGTAGGTATCACTATGTTCTTCTGGAGATTAAGCTTGAGCGAGGACTAGTAACCGTCTTAGACTCGAGACAGAAAGAACCCAAAACCTATGCGGACATGACTAAAATGCTCAACAAGTAAGTTCAATCGATCATTATCACACCATATCGACAACTTTTTGTTCATTTCCTGATATCTCAAGTAATAATAATTATTTTCTTTGTCTTGCAGGGTTTGGAAACAGTTCACCGCAGAAGCTCCGGGATTGCCGAAGGAGCTGCGATATATATACCCGAAAGTAAGTACTACTGGCTAGCTAGTTGCGCGCATCTCCCGTTGATTCTATAGCTATACTTTCATCAATGCCATTTATAATGCTTCATTATCAGTTTGATTGACCTCTATTTCTCGTAAAGCGCTTGTGGCGGGAACAAGGGAATGATTTCTGTGGATACTACATGTGCGAGTTCATCCACAACGCGACTTTGAAAAACAAGCGGGGCTACTCTAGAAGACAATATGAAGTGCGTAAGCAATAATATTCGCAATTTCATTTTATTACACCATCATTTCTGTTGAGTTTCATTCATATATATGTATTAATTAACCCCCTTCTTCAAATTAGACGTGGCAGATGCGGAATGAACTCCTAGAACCAGATCGCATGAAAGCAATTCAAGAGGAATTGGCGGGATTCTTTCTTGACCACGTCATCAATAAAGCCAGAGAATACCATGTGGAGGTTGATTTCAAATGCTAGGGGATTGTAATTAAGAGATCTTATACATATTGTACATGAATGTAGCCAGTAGCGTCGGATACATGATACGAAAACTTGTTGTTCGACCAATCTCTCGAAGAAGGAGAGGTCGATCTATCACTTCTCTCAGTATGCATGACGAACTTCTGTACTCAATGGTTCTCTCGATCACTTATGTATATAGTACGAAGCGTCGACCAAGAACGGACATAAGAGAGGACACTTCTCTCTATTAATTAGCTAGCTAACACAATATATGAAACACCTAAATTAACCCCCCAAAACCCCCAACCCCCCCTCCTTTCAAAAAAAAAACAAACAAAAACCCCAGCCACTGGAATGCTGACGCGTGGATGCCTTTTGGTCCCGGTTGGTGTCACCAACCGGGACCAAAGGCCCCCTGACTGGGCTCGGGGCACTGGCCACGTGGAGGCACATTGGTCCCGGTTCATGTTTGAACCGGGACTAATGGGTGGAGGTATTAGTAACGACCCATTAGTCCCGGTTCATGAACTGGGACTAAAGGCCCTTACGAACCGGGACTATTAGGTGTTTTTCTACTAGTGTATAGTAGTCATAGCGACAATTGTTATACAATTGTAACGTATGTTAATATAAAATTTGTTTCTGCTAAATTAAACTATACAAAGTAAAAACAAATCTCAACATTGCACAAATTATATACTACAAAAAATATATTTTTTCATGTATGTGCTTGTGTTCATATATAGTTTAGTATTATTATATATCATGGTTGAGGCATGCAATTGATACACTATAAGAAAGTCTGAACAATAGCTTATGGTGTATTACTAGCTAAGCATATCTATAGAAATTTCTAGTGGTTGAAAAATGTTCTTGCAAGTCGGATTCAATAATAGTCGGACATCATGTATATGTTTTGTACTTGTATTTAGAACACCAACATTATTGTCATAAAAGAATAAGACATTGTTTGTTTTGTTTTGGGTGTATACAGTCTGATATTTGACATGGTCATCTAGAATGCACTTGGATTGACTTGGTGTATACGAGAACTCATGATACATTTTCAAATGAAAATATGAACATTAATTTTATATAGAAATCTAATTATTATGACAGCAACACACTCATTAGATAGAGAATAGTGGGCTAATTAAATTTAAATTTCCTCCAATGCTAATATGTGCTATTAATTTTCCGTCTCCTCAAAATTACGACTATTCTTGTATGTATTCAATACTATTTTAGATATCGGGTAAAATAGTATAGTAATTACCAGTACAATTTAGCATTTGGGGCGCTTCTCCTCTCGGGCCCGGGGCGGTTGCCCTTTTTCCCCAATGTGGGACGAGCCTAGAGATTGTTGCGCTGACTTTGGAGCCGCTCTTCCCCCTCCCACCTGTCATACCTCGGCCACCTCTCTTCCACTTCTCGTCGTTCCCCCTCCTCAGCTCGTGTGGTCTTTTCGAGCCTCTTGCATTGCCGATATCGCCTCTACATTATTGTCTGAGACGAGTAATTGATGAGCTAGGATGTCGGACGATGCCCACACATGGTGCAGAGTGGTGGCGATGGCAAAGTCGCATGAAGAGGGTGACTAGACCTTGATGGCGCGTGATGATGGTAACATATGGTAGGAGTAGGCGAGGAGGCACAAGGGTTCGCCAGAATGTCATATGGGTACACACAACGAAGGTGTTTTTTGTGGAGTGTGGTGGCAGAAGAGGCTATGGTCATGATGGGGAGGACGCTGCCGGAACTAGTGCAGATTGGGTCATTGGACACGGATTAAACCTACGGCCGCAAACACAGTTTCCACTACAAGAAACATGTTAATCTATGATGGATTTATGGTCACGGTTTGGAAACCCATCATAGTTTATGACGATTCTCTGATCCGTCATGAAAAACGTAACTATGTGAATGAGCCCAAAACCGTTGGGCCTTGTATGGACTAAAGCAAGCTCCTAGAGCATGGTATTCTCGGTTGAGTTTAAAGCTTCAAGAACTTGGGTTTTCTCCCTCTAAGTCTGACACCTCATTGTTATACAATAAGTCAAATATCTCTATATTTGTACTTATATATGTGGACGATACTATTGTGACAAGTTCATCCGATGAAGCCATTTCAGCATTGCTCAAGGATTTGAACTCAGAGTTTTCTCTTAAGGATCTAGGAGACTTGCACTATTTTCTTGGTATTGAGGTAAAGAGGAATGGAGATGAGCTTCATTTATCCCAAGAGAAGTATGCGATTGATATTGTAACAAGAGCATGGTTGCAAGGCTGCAAGCCAGCTCCAACGCCCTTGTCCATCTAAAAAAATTGTCCTTGACAGAAGGAAAACTCTTGAATCAAGAGAACAGCACCAGGTACAGAAGTATGGTTGGTGCACTGCAATACTTAACTCTGACTAGGCCTGCTATTTCTTTTGCTGTAAACAAAGTATGTCAGTTCCTTCATGCACCCACTACAGTACATTTGACAGCTGCAAAACGCATACTTAGATATGTCAAGAATACTTTTAGTGTTGGACTCACCTTCACCAAGTCATCATCAACACTTGTCAGTGCATTTTCTGATTCTGATTGGGCAGGTTGTCTTGATGACAGACGCTCAATAGGTGGTTTTGAAGTGTTCTTTGGTCCAAATCTGATATCGTGGTGTGCTCAGAAACAAGCTATTTTGTCTAGATACATCATAGAAGCAGAATCCAAAGCACTAGCAAATGCTACTGCAGAAATTATCTCGGTTCAGTCATTGCGGAAAGAGGTTGGGATATGCTGTAAGCAAGCTCCATGCTTATGGTGTGACAATCTTGGTGCTACCAACCTTTCTGCTAACCCAATTTTTCATCTAAGGACCAAACGTATTGAAATAGACTTTCATTTTGTTAGAGAAAGAGTTGCTGAAAAAAAGTTGGACATTCGATTCATTCGATCTCAAGATCAAGTTGCAGATGGCTTCACTAAGGCCTTGTCTACAAGATGTTCTAAAGAATTTAAACGTCCAAGTTAAGATTATGGGAGGGTGTTAAATAACGTGTTAATCAGGTCCATAGGGCCGCACCAGCGCACCGGTTCGGTTGAGTCAGGTTTGCCTTAGATAGATTGAGGTTGTTAGAGTATATGGTTGTAATCTTTTCATCTCTATCTTATCTCTTTCTTCCTTGATCTCCAAGATGTAATCTCAACTGAATTGTATGCTTATCAGGGATACACCCCTGCCTATATTAACAACAAACCGTCGCCTCGAGAGAGGTATGATGTTCTCCGCTTCTTTACAGGCACCACCAGCTAAACTGGACAGAGAGAGCAGGGACACAAGGAGAATTTGTTAGCATCGAGTTGCTTCAGCTGATGTCCATTCCCTTAATCTTTTTTCCTGGTCTATGGGACTACTATACTTGTAAAATATATTTGTACATTGGTTGTGTGCATTCTCAATTTAGAGAACGGAGATTAAACTACTTTATGGTTGTATTAGCTTGATATATTATAATAAAAATAATAAAGCTTCCTACACAAATAAAATCATTGAACACACATGTTTTTTTAACATAAAGATTTTATTAACTTAGGAGCATTTTACAGAGATACACGTGAAAGGAAGCACGCTGGATATAGAGAGGGAATCCCTAGTTGAACAAAGTCCTGCATCAAGACATAAGCACGAAACAGTACATGGTTGTTTTGAACTTTCAAAGCTAGGCGTGCAAGATGATGCGCCTTGATATTGTTTCCCCTGCTCATGTGAGCAACTTTTCCACGCTGAAAAGAAGGATTGTTTTGTATCTGTGCAAGCACTGGCATGTTGTCCCATGGACCAGGAGCAGAGAGAATGTCTGTCGCTCTTGCCGCCGAAACTAGCACTGAACAATCCGTAAAGAAATGTGGATCCTGAACATTGAGTATTTCCGCCAGCCTAGTTGCAAGCATGAGACCAAGAGTCTCAGCTTGAAGAGGAGAAGAAGCCATGGGAGACATAGCTGCAATGTGAAGTTGAAGGATTCGATCATTATTCTGATCCTCGATGAAGACTCCAATTCCTGCCTGTTTAGGATTGTGAGCTGGATGTGTTTCCCACGCGGCATCACAAAAGATTGTGTTGCCTGAAAAAGAGTCTGGATTTTGTATCGTCGGTTGCACCAGCTGGTCCTCTAAGCAATGCAAGCATGAACTTCAGCAGGGATTTCTCCTAATTTGGTTCCTTGTATGATTGCGTTTGCCACTGCATACACCTGAGAGGGCCTGCAAATTTCGTAGCAAAGATATAATCATTTCAAGATTTCCACAGTCACCACAGAAAAGTATACAAGTTAGAAAGATTAATTTGTGGATGGCTGGAGTTAAGCAAAGTTTGGATCATGTTAGGAATAGAATGGTTAACAGCAGCAAGGATTTCCGTTTTAATAAGCCATGGTGAGCAAAACCAGGTGGCCTTAGAGAAAGGGCAAAGAAAAAGCATGTGCATTTCATCCTCTGTATTCCAATACCTGGAGCAGTTTTCATTTATGTGTTTAGATAATTTACTTGCTCTCTTACCTATAGGAAGCGCTCTCCTAAGAAGTCTCCAAGAAAATGTTTGTACCCGTGGCGCCATGAGTTTGTCCTGCCAAACTTGATTAAGAAGAGCAGCGATTTGAGGATGAACCTCTTTCGGTCGATGTCAAGATGGTAGGTCAAGGTTGTTGAAGCAATGCTTATATGCACTCTTGGTGGATAAATTTCCTGTAGGTGTTAGTTTCCAAGTCAAAGCATCTTGTCCATTTGGAAAAGATCTCTAACAATAGTAGGATAGACAAAAGATTGCTCTTGTATAATTAGATGATCGTAAATTCCTTCCCATCTCGAAAACCAAGGAGAACTCCACACAGAACTATTACCATCTATAATTTGATAGGTAGAGGCTGAAATTAAGAGAGGCTCCACCTTTAGTATTGCAGCCCATAAAGCAGATTTTGGCTTGTTTGCTTTGCTTCTCCAAATGGAAGTTTCATGATGATACTTAGCCTTGAGGATCAAAGCCCTCTGGCTATGTGGTTCCTTTGCCAAACTCCATGCCGCCGAAAGAATAAGTCCTTGGTTGATTGCCTGCAACTTCCTGATGCCGAAGCCGCCAATTTTCTTCTCAATGGAAATGTCCGCCCATGCCCTTAGGCACAAACTTTTTGTAGTAGGTTCATCTCTTACACCTATCCACCAAAAGTTTCTTATAATCGCATTGAGCTTTCCCAGGAACTTCTTAGAAAAAAGAATATTAGACATATAATACACAGGTATGGGGGCAAAAACATATTTAATAAGAGTGAGTCTTGCAGCATGGGCGAGTCTGTTCGTCTTGTAAGCTGAAAGTTTGGATTTGAATTTATCATAAACAAAGTTGTAGGATGCAGATCTCTCCTTTGCAGGCAGGATGAGTGGATGACCAAGATGAATGGTGTTGGCATCCAAGTCTGGCACCTGAAAAAATTGCTTGAGATCTTGTTTAGCCTGCAAACACCCATTTTACTAAAAAGAATGGCAGATTTGTTCCAATTGGGGAGCTGACCCGAATGCTGGCAAAACTGATGTAAAATATTGCAAACAGTGGATGCCTCCTGTACATTAGCTTTTCCACAAACCAAAAAATCATCGACAAACATTAAAGGGTGGATAGGAGGGCATTCACTGCAAGCACAAACAATAAAGGAGAGAGTGGACACACCTGCCTGATACCTCGACTACTTTTAAAGTGTAGAAAAGATTGTCCATTTATGTTAACAGAAAAAGTCGGCGAGGAGATACAGGCATGGATAAGCTTTATGAAATGGCCATGCAACCCTTTACGTTGCAAAGCCGAGGTGATGAAGTCCCATTCTAACCAGTCGAAAGCTTTAGCCAAATCTATTTTGAGCATAAAATCTTGGCTATCCCAAGAAGATAAAGAGAAGGAATGTGCTATTTCTTGAGCAACAATGATGTTATTTGAAATATGTCTACCTTCAGTAAACGCTTGTTGCGAGGGATGTAGGTAGTCAGGCAAGTGGGTTTTTAAATGATTCGCAAGGGATTTTGCGATAAGTTTGTAGATCACATTACACAAGCTGATTGGCCTGTAATCCGAAGGAACATGACAAACCAATTTTTTTTGGAATGAGGGTAATATGAGTATCATTGAGATGGGCAGGAAGTATACATGTAAGGTAGAAATTGTTGATCATCGTAGTGACATCATGTCCTATCCAGTTCCAGGCCGCCAAGTAGAAGGCTACATTGAAGCCATCGGGTCCTGGTGACGCATTCTTTTTCATTGATTTGAGCGTCTCCCAAATTTCCTGCTTATCTGGCAGTGAGTTGGTGAAATCCTGAGATTCACAAGGAAAGGTTGTGCTTGGCAGTTACCTGTCATTGTTAGAGCGATTCGAGCAAAAATATTTCTGAAATAGTTAACAAATTCAGTTGCTATATCATTGGGATCATGAAGACGGTTACCCTGAGCATCTGTGATGAAGACTATGCGGTTGCGACGCCTACGCTTAAGAACAACATTATGAAAATACGAAGTATTCCTATCACCTTTAGTTGCCCAATGCTTCTTCGCCCGTTGCTTGTAGTATTCTGTAAGCTTAGTCATTGTTTCTTCATGTTGTCTGATTAATGTGGCTTCTCTGGAGTGATCTTACATATGTACAAGCATGATCTGTTCTCGAATTGTGTCTATTTGTTGCTGTATGGGTTTCTTGTTTTTACACCACCTCTTTATTGCTCCTGCAAGGTTAGTCGTCCTGGCATGGAAAGGCTTATTAACAAAAGAGTTCCAAGCATTTGTCACCACGTCTTGGAAATCATCTTCAAATGTCCACCAGTTTTCAAATTTAAAATGGAGCTTCGGCCTACGAAATTGAGATTCAGTGGTTACCAAAATAGGAGCATGGTCACTAAGAATAATTGGCAACTTGAAAACCTTGGTGTTGGGAAACCGACCACACCATTCAGCATTGACAAGGCATCGATCTAGCCTTTCAAACACAGGATTTGAAGAAAATTGCTTATTCGTCCAAGTATAAGCCAGACCACTATATCCGAGATCAAAAAGACCACATTGCTTAACATAGGTGTTGAAAGCACGCATCTGATACCTATTAACATTAACTGAAGTAGTGTCTATATCACACATGATATTATTAAGATCACCCAAACAAACAGCAGGCTTTCCTAAGTTATCATGCACAAAAGTGGAAATATGGTCCCAAATTAACCGAGTCTGGCGGTGGTGCGGATCTCCATAAACACATACCAAAGCAAACTCCACATGGGTAGAAGCATCTACAACCACAACTAAGATAAGAAAGTGATTAGAGAACTTGATACAAACTTGAACATCATTGGTCCAAAGAAGCCAAAGGCCACCTGAAAGACCATTTGAGGGAACTACGAAGCTGTGCTCCGGTGGAAGACATGAGCTTTTAGAAGTTTTTTCTCTGTTCTTATCCAGTCGTTGCTTCTGGAGATTTTCTGATTCCTCCTTTGGAGCTGCGATTTTAGAAGGTTTTTTCCATGGTGAAGGGGCGTGTGTTACTGAAGCATCCTGATGCTTGAGGAGGACTGGGTTCAATTTCCATGGTGAAGACGCATGTGTTGCTGAAGCATTCTGATGCTTGAGGAGGATTGTGTTCAAGGGAATTCATACTTCGCTTGGGCAGTGCCGTCAGACCTTAAGACGCAACGGGCACTATGAAACTCATCGGCTGGAATTGTCGAGGCAAGGGCAACGATCTCTACGGCTCGAATAAAATGGAGTACCTTGCCAAGAACACACATGTTAGGTTGGTCTAATTACAACACTGTTATTTGAAACTAAATCTCTATGTTCATTTTTTTTCCATATACAAAAGTAAAGTCAGGTACATGCACAAAATTCTTAAAGAAAGGATATGTATGCAAAATTAATTTGTGTCCATAAATGTGGGTGAGATAAGTTTTTTGGGGCTCATACTGAATGCACTGGCGGAAGTAACTGCTATCAGTGGAGACTCCTATTAATAATGTCTTCTAGCCAGCGGATTGAAATATATTGCTGCTTTCCGCTGCATCCTGAAGGCCCAAAGCAGGCAGTAGCTATCAGTGGTTCCACAGAGAGAGAGAGAGAGAGAGAGAGAGAGAGAGAGAGAGAGAGAGAGAGAGAGAGAGAGAGAGAGAGAGAGAGAGAGAGAGAGAGAGAGAGAGAGAGAGAGAGAGAGAGAGAGAGAGAGAGAGAGAGAGAGAGAGAGAGAGAGAGAGAGAGAGAGAGAGAGAGAGAGAGAGAGAGAGAGAGAGAGAGAGAGAGAGAGAGAGAGAGAGAGAGAGAGAGGTGGATTCCCCTTTGTTCATGGGAAGGAGAGGGATCGGAAACTAGGTGGGCTCATTGCGTCCATCTGGACGAACGGCAACTGTTTTCGATTGAGAGCGTTCTACCACAGAACTTCATACCAAGAACGACAGTGTTGCGTACCAGACAAATCATGCTTGAAAGATCTTACTACACTTAGCTATGGTTCTCGAAGACACTGGTGAAAAATAGGCGCCGCAAGAAATTGCCTCACTTCCCGTCATGTTCCCGTGGTGAGGCATGACATCCAATACGAGGTGCCTTTATTGCATATCTATCTATCTAGCTATCTATCTATACCTATACTAATTAGGAACTCCCTAAAAATTTCTACGTTAATTAAAAATTAGAAGCCGTCAATCTGGTGGGACCAAATTATTACGCTGTAGATCCATCCATGTAATCGTCTGATCCCCCAAAAAAATGCAACGGTCTGATCAACACATGTAATTGTACGCCATCTATAGATCCATCTACTCCTCAAGAAAAATCTATAGATCCATCTATAACCATTGATTGAAGAAGCAGCCGATGACACGCATAGTCCAAAGGATCCTTTCTTTCTCTCAGCCAGGTCACAAATCACGATTGTATGTATACTCTAAAAAAACAGGACGAACCACGATTCCTCAGCCAAGTCCTCTCCTTCTCTCTTCCCTCCTCACGAAGGAATAAAACACCACCATTGCCGCCCCTTCGCCCGATCTACCGATGCCTCTTCCGCAATCCTCCATCACCTCTTCTCCTTTTGCATCCCACATAGCAGCAGCATCAACCATATCTCTCCTGGTACTGAATCTCCCCTCCACGACGTCCCCAACATCAAAGTTCTATCGGCAATGTTCAGTTTATTAAAAAAAAAAACTCTCCCCTGTTTGGATCGGCAGCCCGGGCTGCAGCCAACCACCTCCACATGCATGTCAGGTATGTCCCCTCGAGCTCCACTCTCTAGATACATGTTTCGGATTTCTACCAAGCTCTTCAGAAGCGCTATCGTCATGGCCAGCTCCAGATTGGTTCTATCACGTGTGTGCGTTGTATGTGTTTGCAGTCGGAGTTAAACATCAATCCATCTTATTGCAGTACGTGCGTGTCCAGCCGTTTGAGATTGGTATGTTTCGTGGGTTTGAATTGAGCCCTCTCTTTACATGATTGCTAATGGCCAAAAGTACCAAATCCGAATTTACTACCCTGATTATAAATCTATGATGAAACACTACCTCTACAATGTATAACTGCAATTATATGATCTCAACTACGGTGTAAACAAACAACCAGATAATCTGAAATTTTTATGCCAAAACACCATGGAAGCAAAGTCTATTAGACTACTTTGTTTTACCATAGCTGGAAGGTGAAGGCGGCAGGGAGGTGAGATTGTATTTTATGATCATGGGCAATCAGGTTTAGATCTATCTGAAAAGCAACAGTGTGAGGCGAGAAAACCAGATGTACAAGTTAGCATCAAGTCAGGTTCGACCATGCCCAGCGTTCTTGCTGAGTGGATGGGGTTGCTTGGACATGCTTCCACAGGTTCATATAAGATGAACCCTTAATTAAATTAAATTTATTGCTAACGCAATGGGTGTCTTTCGATTACTTCTGTTCAGTAACTTCAACGCTATAAAGTTGAAAGAGAAACCTGAAGCTTTGATCTAACTGCAATCCCGTTCTATTATATGTTTTCGGTTCACTAAGCCTCCAATTGATCTGTGTTGCTTTGGCTCAAGGTGTACTTGTGGCCTCTGCATCCCAGCGGCCTCTCCTCATCATAAGGATTGTGTATCTCGACGCCGTTGTAGCAATGTCATATCAGATTGAGGCTAGGAGCCTAGCACAGAATGGGCAGGACGTTGCCACATAGATTAAGGCTTTGCTAAGGCCGGCATGATGAGAATATATATAGCCTGTATGTATGTCTCTGCATTGCACGGTACTCCATGAGAGGATTCTCTTTAATTGTTGGAGAGCCGAGCATGATATGGCGTCCAACTTCCAGATTAGCAGACTGACGTGCATGCTTTTTTGGTTCTGTGTGCGTTGTGCACATTGGCAATGGATAGGAGCAGCCCATGATGCAGTCTCTAAAATGTGCGAATGACTGCATGTGCAGCCTACGCTATTCTCTCAATGGAGGAAGAAGACTGCTTTGAAATTTGAGAACGCTCAAGATGGTATGAGATGTTTCAATTCCATTTGTTTTATTCTGTTTTCCGAGTTTTCTAATACCTAAGTTCCGTGTTATATTTCTTTTTTTCTTTTCAGAATATAGTATATACATTGTATAATACAATTTATAGATAAAGGAATAGCACATGAGGCCTAGCGATCTGGACTCCAGACTACATGGAGACATCAGACAACCTGGGTTTGTTCAAGGCAGCGCCGCCCGACGCGTGGTTCTGCAAGCCACGTCTGCTTCCATCCAATTGAATAGACAGGGAAAATCAGGAGCTTCATATAATACATGCATGTTGAGGTATGCAAGTCTCTTAACACAAATGATATTCATAATATACTTACATAGCAATTTCGACTGTGCAATATCAATACATATGCAGGCGTATATATATATATAAGCATGACCCAAAGTATGTGTCGGTTGCTCCATTGGAAGGTACACTAAATAGTATATACAACACGTACATTTGTAAAAAAATATATTAAATTTGTAGCTTACATTATCACAACCTGTCCTTTAAATTTTAAATTTTGTATTTTATATCTGATGCCTTCAAGCTTTATCTGTGTGAGTTGACGGCTGGATCTGCATTTCTCTTGGGTTTTGGTGGTTCCTGGGTGTTCCAGCAGGAGTAGCATCATCGTCCACACACGGGAATGTGTGGCGACCTGTAAGCAGCTTCAATTGCTGACGATGGGCTCACTTCCTTCTCCATAACATAAACAGCTTCAATTGATGCATGTATAACTTACACCGTGGCATTGATTGGTGCAATCATATCTTTGTACTGATCTATAACTTACACCGTGGCATTTATCTTCCATCACATGGAATTGAATCCATGGAAAATCTGTGTGGCCCCGTTGATACTAAATTGAGTCATCTAGGAGATGGATTTGTGGCAGCGTATATGAATGATATAAAATCTAACATGGAAGAAAAATATGAATATAAAAGTAGTATGTGCACATGATAGGTTCTCCTTCAAAACTTCATCCTATTTTCAGCTATTCCATCTGCCAGAGGGAGAGGTTATTTCTTCTTCTCAGATTCATTCTTCTCACGTTGAACGTTTGAACCTAGGATTTTTATGTAGTTTTCTTCTATGTTTACTAACCTATGCAATCGATTTTCCACCAAGATCATGACCTGATCTTGACGTAGATGGAGAAAAAGTTACAAGAAAAGACATACAAGCAGTTGTTTCAAGTGCCCGGATCTGTGCCTCGGTCATAGTCAAGGTCCATCAAGTCATGATTCAGAGTCCAGAAGGAGGATGCCCAGTTTCTTACAGCAGGTTTGATCTAGGGAACATTACATTTTGAATATTTTTGTCCCGGAATTTTTTAAACCAGACGGATACAAGATACCAATGAAATAGAAGGATAGAGTTGAAGTTGTGCGTTCTTTTGTTTCTTATTAAAGTGCGATAATTTTGTTATTGAACTATGGCAATAAATATCTCTCATCATGAGTCAACTTTTACAAGTTTTAATAGCGGACAAATATATAGTCTTACTTCATCATGATTGTTGCAGGATACCTTGGCACATGGTTTTGAAAAAAAAAACACTATGGGGGAAATTTGTACAAGGTATCTGTGAACACGACAGGCTAACTAAATCACAAGGTTATTTAAGATTTAAACTTTAATATTAAATATATACAAATATACATATATCTATAGTTAGTTATAAATATATGTTGTCAGATCGTCACATGGTTGTCGCAAGAATACATGACACCATCATATGGTGTTGTAAAAAGCACAAAGTAGACAAGTTTAGGCCACAGATCCAAGAATGATGCCAAGCATGATTGCAAATGTTAGATTTGGTTGGCAGTTAATTTCATCCTGGCAAAATTGAATGCATAATAAATCTTTTGCTCAGGACTAAAGTTTCAGATAAGCATCGTTGTTATTCAAATCCTGAAAATATGTATATGTTATTTCTTAACATGATTTACATCTTTGGTAATATATTAACAAAGCTTTAGTTCTAATAAGACAGCATTGTATTAGCTACTTATATAGGCCAGGTCAACGGAACACATGCCAGTCATCGAATTTACAATATTTGGGATAGTAGGTTCTGAATTCGGTCTCCCAAAACAGAACTCCTGGATATATGCAGCCAAGATATATGGCCGGAGAATGTTAGACTAAACAAACTGGTGCGTACTTTGTCACACTGTTCACATGAAAAGTAACTGTCGACAACAGGAAAATATACTACGTAAATTTATCTATTAATATGTCATTCTAATTTTGATGCTAATGATGAATTTGAATATCCCTAGAACAGAGGAAATCTAAATAAGATATTATGACTATCTTACAATTACAGTTACCTTTCTTATTCTGCTGCATATATACATAGTTTTTTGCATACAAACCAGTGAGAATTGATGTGCAGAGACAACTTGCATAGTGTTGGAGCAACAAAAATGATTTCGTAATTGAGAACATTCTAGAAAGGTAAAGTACATAGTGTTGAAGACTAAAAAAAATAGAGATAAGAAATGTTCAATTTTCGAATGCTAATTTGTTAGTAGAATTTGTAACATTACAATACAATATTTGTGTGCCATTATTAACATAATTTATCAAAGAAAGTGTAAAACAATGAAGTACCGTGGTCCAAGCAGTCCACCTGATGAATTTCAATTTATTGGGACATCTAATTCTAAGTAGCACTCACTTATGTAGGCTAGCCCGTGCGAATGCATGGGTTGACGACTAGTAAAGCACCAATTGATCAAAAGAGGCAGGCTACAAGCTTTGGGGACCTTCTACATAGGCAGTGCCATGCCCAATACCATGGATCATGAGACATCATACAGGAGCTGCATGTCTGGTACTGGGAGAGCATCAAACACTAGCTATGGACATCCTGGTTCTCCAACTGTTCAGATTTCGCATTGATGTACGGAGTATCTAAGCCAAACTCTTTCTAAAATCATAAAAAAAGGGAAGAAATTTGGCAAGTAAAACTCTGGCTTTTTAACACAAATCATTTCTAAGCTACCCTAGGCATACCCTGTAAGGTAAGTGTCGATTCCGTATAATACTTGGACACCGATTCTATGCAGCATTTCGTTGAAAAATACTATATTGGTATTATATTTTTAGGCAATTGTTGCTAGCACTGGAAGAAAAGGGGGCAATGGTCCAGGCCGGGTCAGCCCATTAGTCCCGGTTCAATCCAGAACCGGGACCAATGGGGGCATTGGACCCGGTTCGTGAGGCCCGGGTGCCGGCCGGGCCACGTGGGCCATTGGTCCCGATTCGTCTGGACCTTTTGGTCCCGGTTGGTGGGACAAACCGGGACCAATGGGCCTCGCTCCTGGCCCACCACCATTGGTCCCGGTTGGTGGAGTGAACCGGGACCAAAGGCTGCCCTTTAGTCCCGGTTCGTGGCACGAACCGGGACCAATTAGTTGCCTATATCTACCCCTCGCCCGCGAGCAGAGCACTCCCAGTGCTCTGTTTTTCGTGGCCGGCAAGGGGAGAGCTTTGTGGTGCTCTAGCTCACCTCCTATGCACACGAGGTGTTCGATGGAATACCCGAGCCACACTACTTAAGCTTTCTTCTCTCCAAGCTCGACCTCCAAGCTCCATTTTTTTCAATATTTGTCTAGGTTTAGCGGTCCGTCACGTCCCGTCCCCGTCTTCACGCCGTCGATCGCCCGCGCCGATCTCGTCGCCGGCACCACCGTGGTGAGCCTCTTGTTCTTATCTTCTTTCTGAAAGGAAAAAAAATCTTACTTGTATATTTATATAGATACTTGTATAATTTTCTTACTTTTATTATTGCATCTTATATAGTGCGATGGTTTTGGTATCTGCCCCCGTCGGCCCTCGTCCTGTCTATGATTCAAATGTGGTATATATTATCTTTTCATAACTATTGGTTCATTTATTGTTTATGACAATTATGCCGACCAACGTGACATAGATTTTATTTATCTAGGAGGTTGTTGAACCGAAAATTCCAACCAACCCTATTGTCGGGAGGTTAAATTTAGTTGAAGAAGAAAACAATTTGTTGAAGGAAAAAATTAGAAAAATTGAAGAGGAGAAGATGATATTGGAGTTGCATGTTGCGGATGTCGTCGATGATCACAAGATCAAGATGGATGCAATGCGCTTGAAGATTAGAAAGATTAGAAAATATGCCATTCATACCGAGGCTTGGTATCATTATGTCGTTGGATCAGTTGTTACATTGGTTGCGATTATGATCGCATTTGTTTTCGCATTGAAATGTTTTACATAGTTTCAGTGTATGGTTTAATTAATTTAGATGCTCTGCAGAGCTTTATGTCGTTAGATGAGAACTATGTATGTACTTTGGTTTTAATGTGATGATGAACTTCTATTAATTTGGTCACTTAATTATATATTCATGATGTTCTGTAATGATTTTTGACATACTTAATTATATATAATGCACGCAGATGAACCGGCAATGGATGTACGGTTCAAGACACACCTCCGAGTACATTAAGGGCGTGCATGATTTTCTTGAAGTGGCTGAGGCAAACAAGCAGAATGGTTTTATGTGTTGTCCATGCCCTATATGTGGGAATACGAAGTGTTACTCTGACCGGAAAATCCTCCACACCCACCTGCTTTACAAGGGTTTCATGCCACACTATAATGTTTGGACGAGGCACGAAAAAATAGGGGTTATGATGGAAGACGGAGAAGAAGAAGAGTACGATGACAACTATGTGCTCCCTGAATACGGTGATGCTACTGAAGATCAAGAGGAACCAGACGATGTGCACGATGATGCTGCAACGGGCGAAGGTGCTGAAGATCAAGAGGAACCAGACGATGTGCCCGATGATGATGATCTCCGCCGGGTCATTGTCGATGCAAGGACGCAATGTGAAAGTCAAAAGGAGAAGTTGAAGTTCGATCGCATGTTAGAGGACCACAAAAAGGGTTGTACCTCAATTGCGAAGATGGCAACACAAAGCTCGGTACCGTACTGGAATTGCTGCAGTGGAAGGCAGAGAATGCTATGCCTGACAAAGGATTTGAGAAGCTACTGAAAATATTGAAGAAGAAGCTTCCAAAGGATAACGAATTGCCTCACAGTACATACACAACAAAGAAGGTCGTATGCCCTCTAGGATTGGAGGTGCAGAAGATACATGCATGTCCTAATGACTGCATCCTCTTCCGCGGTGCGTACAAGGATCTGAACGTATGCCCGGTATGCGGTGCATTACGGTATAAGATCAGACGAGATGACCCTGGTGATGTTGATGGCGAGCCCCCAGGAAGAGGGTTCCTGCGAAGGTGATGTGGTATGCTCCTATAATACCACGGTTGAAACGTCTGTTCAGAAACAGAGAGCATGCCGAGCTTATGCGATGGCACGGTGAGGACCGTAAGAAAGACGGGAAGTTGAGAGCACCCGCTGATGGGTCGCAGTGGAGAAAAATCGAGAGAAAGTACTGGGATTAGTTTGTAGTGAGCCAAGGAACGTATGGTTTGCTTTAAGCGCGGATGGCATTAATCCTTTCGGGGAGCAGAGCAGCAATCACAACACCTGGCCCGTGACTCTATGTATGTATAACCTTCCTCCTTGGATATGCATGAAGCGGAAGTTCATTATGTTGCCAGTTCTCATCCAAGGCCCTAAGAAACCCGGCAACGACATTGATGTGTACCTAAGGCCATTAGTTGAAGAACTTTTACAGCTGTGGAATGGAAACAGTGTACGTACGTGGGATGAGCACAAACAGGAAGAATTTAACCTAAAGGTGTTGCTGTTGGTGACCATCAACGATTGGCCTGCTCTCAGTAACCTTTCAGGACAGACAAACAAGGGATACCACGCATGCACGCACTGTTTACTTGACACCGATAGTATATACCAGGCAAGCTGCAGGAAGAATGTGTACCTGGGCCATCGTCGATTTCTTCCGACCAACCATCAATGTCGAAAGAAAGGCAAGCATTTCAAAGGCGAGGCAGATCACCGGAAGAAGCATGGCCCGCCATGCGTACCGGTGATCACGTACTTGCTATGGTCAATGATTTGCACGTAATCTTTGGAAAGGGTCCCGGCGCTGGGGGACACGCACCCATGTGGAAGAAGAAATATATATTTTCGGACCTACCCTACTGGAAAGAACTAGAGGTCCGCTCTTCGATCGACGTGATGCACGTTACGAAGAACCTTTGCGTGAACCTGCTAGGCTTCTTCGGCGTGTATGGGAAAACAAAAGATACAGCTGAGGCACGGGAGGACCTACAACGTTTGCACGAAAAAGACGGCATGCCTCCAAAGCAGTATGAAGGTCCTGCCAGCTATGCTCTTAACAAATAAGAGAAGGAAATCTTCTTTGAATGCCTGCTTAGTATGAAGGTCCCGACTGGCTTATCGTCTAATATGAAAGGAATAATAAATGTGGCAGAGAAATAGTTTCAGAACCTAAAGTCTCATGACTGCCACGTGATTATGATGCAACTGATTCCGGTTGCATTGAGGGGGCTTTTACCGGAAAACGTTCGATTAGCCATTGTGAAGCTATGTGCATTCCTCAATGCAATCTCTCAGAAGGTGATCGATCCAGAAATCATACCAAGGCTAAGGAGTGATGTGGTGCAATGTCTTGTCAGTTTCGAGCTGGTGTTCCCACCATCCTTCTTCAATATCATGACGCACGTCCTAGTTCATCTAGTTGACGAGATTGTCATTCTGGGCCCCGTATTTCTACACAATATGTACCCCTTTGAGAGGTTCATGGGAGTCCTAAAGAAATATGTCCGTAACCGCGCTAGGCCAGAAGGAAGCATCTCCATGGGCCATCAAACAGAGGATGTCATCGAGTTTTGTGTTGACTTCATTCCTGGCCTTAAGAAGATAGGTCTCCCTAACTCGCGGTATGAGGGGAGACTGACTGGAAAAGGCACGCTTGGAAGGGACTCAATAATATGCAGGGACGGATATTCTTGGTCTCAAGCACACTACACAGTTCTACAGAACTCTACCTTGGTGACCCCGTATGTCGATGAACACAAGAACAGTCTGCGCTCCAAACACCCGGAGCAGTGCGACGACTGGATAACATGTGAACACATCAGGACATTCAGCAGTTGGTTGGAAGCACGTATCAGAGGTGACAACACTATTTGTGATGAGCTGTACTTGTTGTCTAGGGGACCATCTTTGACTGTATTTATTTGGAAAGGATACGAGATAAACGGGAATAAATTTTACACGATTGACCAAGATCAAAAGAGCACCAACCAAAACAACGGTGTCCGCTTTGATGCAACAACCGAGAGGGGAAAGGACACATATTATGGTTACATAGTGGACATATGGGAACTTGACTACGGACATGATTTTAAGGTCCCTTCGTTTAAGTGCAAATGGGTCAATCTGTCGGGAGGCGGGGTACAGGTAGACCCACAGTACGGAATGACAATAGTGGATCTGAAAAATCTTGGGTACACTGACGAACCGTTCGTCCTAGCCAATGAGGTGGCACAGGTTATCTATGTGAAGGACATGTCTACCAGACCGAGAAAGAGAAAAGATAAGGAAGCGCATACATCATACGATGAGCCAAAGCGCCACATAGTTCTTTCAGGAAAAAGGGACATCGTGGGAGTGGAGGACAAGACAGACATGTCTGAAGATTATGAAAAGTTTCATGAAATTCCTCCCTTCAAAGTCAAGGCTGACCCCAGCATCCTGATAAACGATGAAGATTATCCATGGTTATGGAGCAATAAGCAAATGACACAAGCGAAGAAAAAGTGAAGACTTTCTCCCGCAACTATTATGATGATACCATGCCAACTTTGTAACTGACGAGTATGATACCATTGTCCGTTTTGTACATGCACATGCTATGTGGGTCAATTTATGATACCATGCCAACTTTCAACTTTTTCAGAGTTCATTTGAAATGCTTTAATGTCTTATGGTTCGGCCCTCGTACTAATTAAAAATAGCAACAATAAGTATTTTGTTGTAAGTACAAACAAAAAAAAAAAATAAAGCAACAAAAAAAACAAAAAAACAAAAAAAGTGTTTTCAAATTTGAAAACTAATGGCACTAACAGAAATTTTATAATTTTCCTAAAACTAAAAGCAAAAACAATTAAAAAATAAAGCAAAAAAAAAAAGAAAATAAATAATGCAAAAAACAAAACAAAAAAGCAACTATAAGTACTTTGTTGTAAGTAGAAACAAAATAAAATAAATAAAGCAAGAAAGAAAACAAATAAACAAAAAAATGTTTTCAAATTTGAAAACTAATGGCACTAAGAGAAAGTTTATAATTTTCCTAAAACTAAAAGCAAAAAGAATTAAAAAATAAAGCAAAAAACAAAAGAAAATAAATAATGCAGAAAACAAAACAAAAAAACAACAATAAGTATTTTGTTGTAAGTAGAAACAAATTAAAATAAATAAAGCAAGAAAGAAAACAAATAAACAAAAAAAGTGTTTTCAAATTTGAAAACTAATGGCACTAACAGAAAGTTTATAATTTTCCGAAAACTAAAAGCAAAAACAATTAAAAAATAAAGCAAAAAACAAAAGAAAATAAATAATGCAGAAAACAAAACAAAAAATCTGGAAAATAAATAAATATAGCAACAATAAGTAAAGAAAACAAAAAAACAAAAAAATGTCTCCTACTGGGCCCCCACGGCCTGAATACGACATGAAACCCTGCTATGGGCCAGGATTCAGGCCCGCAGTAGGCCCAGAAGGCCCATCAGGCAAAGCAATAGCAAGTAGGCCCGAAAGCCTACGGTGGAGAGGAGATCGAGAGGGGTGCGGCAGTGGGGCTTATAAACCACTGCGCGCCCCTCTCAACTAGCGAGGTGGGACTAAACTTTGGCCCCGAGGCGGGCAGCACAGAGGCCTTTGGTCCCGGTTGGTGGCACCAACCGGGACTAAAGGGGGAGGCATTAGTCCCGGTTGGTGCCACCAACCGGTACCAAAGGCCGCCGGTTCCCGCCCTTTGGGCTGCCGAAAAAGAGGCCTTTGGTCCCGGTTGGTGGCACCAACCAGGAACTAAAGGGTGCATTAGTCCCGGTTGGTGCCACCAACCGGGACTAAAGGCTTTGCTATATAAGCAAACACTTAGCAGTTTTGCAGAGTTCATCACCACAGTTGCCCCCCGACGACGCCGAGCACATCGTGCCGCCAGGCTGCCCCGACGCCGCCCGCCGCCCCTGCCGTCGCCGTCGCCATCGCCCGCGGCCGTCGTCGTCGCCGACCGCGCCCTCGCCGTCGCCCGCGCCCTCGCCCGTCGCCATCGCCGCGCGCCGTCCCTGCCCGCGCGCCGCCCTGCCCGGCCGCGCGCCGCTCCTGCCCCGACGCCGTCGCCGCGCCACTCCCCGCGCCCCTGCTCGCCCCGACGCTTCCCGCCGCGTGCTCCTCCCTCTGTGAGCACCGCGCCTCTGCGGCCCCGCCGCCGCCGTGCTATTTTTTATGCTATTTTTTATATGTTTTTAGATTCATATATGTATGTATGTACTTTTTAGATATATGTATTTTTTTATGTTTGTTCATATATGTATGTATGTATTTTTACATGTTTTTTATGTATGTATGTATTTTTTCAATTGTAATGATGTTTTAAAGTATACATTGCAAAAGTTAGATTTTTAGAAAAGTTTTATCTATATATGTTCTCTGATTTAGTACATTTTAGGTTAGTTTAATTTTTAGTAAAATTTTATATATCTAGCTAGGAAAGGAAGAAGAAGAAAAAGAATGAGAGGAAAAAGAAAAATAAGAAGAGGAAGAAAGGAGAAGAAGAGGGGAGGAAGAAGAGGAGAAATAAATAAGAAGAAGAAAAAGAAGAAAAAGAAGAGGAGAAGAAGAAAGGAATAGAGGAGAAGAAGAAAAATAGAAATTTTCTATTTTCTCTTGTTCTCCTCTATTCCTTTCTTCTTCTGCTCTTTTTTTTCTTCTTCTTCTTCCTTCTTCCTTCTTCCGCTTTTCTTCCTTTTCCTTATTTCCCTTTCTCGAGGGAGAAGAAGAAAAAGAAGAGTAGTAGAAGAAGAAAGGAATAGACGAGAAAGAAGAAACTTCAACACGAGGGGGGGTACCGATGCCCCCTCCCCGATAACATTATTTTCCCATGTATATGTATGTCGCGTCGTTGTCGATATAACCCCCTCGAGATAACTTCGACATGAGGGGCAGTCGATATATATACCCCCTCTCGACCGTGATAACTTATACAATGGCAGCACCCCCCCTCGGCCCTCTCGCTCGACTAAAACTCTCGAGGACACCCAAACCCTAGAGAGAAAACGATGTTGGTCTCCTACCCCCTCCCGCCGCACCCCTACCCGACAAATTAACTCTCTCGAGGCCACCCAAATTTACCAAGTTAAAAGAGCGTTGTCGTCGAGGCCACCCCAAACCTTTGAAGAGTTGTTGTGTTGAGGTGACCCCAAACCCTAGAGAAGCAGCGTCGAGGCCACTAACATGATTCCTTATTGTGATTAGCTGGCTAGTTCTACGTTTGCCACTAATATATATATATATATATATATATATATATATATATATATATATATCCATCTGTACCATGTTTGAATAATAATTGACATGTTGTAAATATTTGCAGAAACTATGGAGCACTGCCGAGACGAAGAAACAGAAGCGATATTGAGGGACATAATCGCAAATGGAAGGGATGAAGTTGCGTCATTTCTCCTCGACACCGTTGGTCAGCTGGAAGAACGGGGTGAAGAAGAGGGCTATGTTCATGATGGCTTCGGCCCATTAATGCCGGTACAAGAACAGGACTATGTTCATGATGGCTCCGGTGACACAATGGAGGTACAAGAAGGAGACCGTGCTGACTGCTCCGGTGACCGAACCGAGCCCGGCCAGGTATATATATATTAGTTAAGCCCGTGCTGACTAGTTAATTGATGCTTCCATTGTTTTGGTATATGTACACATATTAATTACTCTCGTCTTTCTTCCTTATAATTTCTAGCCCTCCGGATCGAGCACAACTTCGGTAAGGAGACGAGGCCCGAAGAAAAAGTTGAGCTCGGATGAAAAGTTTGAGATCATAGAAATCGCGCCCGACGGCGAACCGATTGAACCCATCCGGACAAGGAAGGCATTTTCTGCTCAGTGCGGGGTTCTTGTTAGGGAGAAGATCCCGATCAGCATCCAGCAATGGTATAAGCCTAAGGAGGAAGACCCTGAGGTGTCTTATGTCAATGATATGCAGAAAGAATATCTTTGGACTGAGCTGAAGGCAAATTTCACCCTACCGCCAGAGGAGGATCCGGAGAAGCCAGTTAAAGAGGAATTAATCAAGTCTTGTGCTCTTAAGAAGATGGCAACCCTAATGAGGAGGTGGAGGAAAGAGCTGAACCAGTTTGTCAAAATAAAAAGACACCAGAATTCATCGGCAAATATGAGAAGATCAAAGATCACTGGCCCGCATTTGTGGCCCACAAGACATCGGAAAAGAGTAAGAAGATGTCGGAGACAAACAAGAAAAATGCTGCGAAGAAGACGCTTCACCATCGCACGGGGTCAGGTGGCTACCTGCAAGCCCGGCCTAAGTGGTCCAAGGCTGAGAATGATCTGCTTGAAAAAGGGATCGAACCAGAGACAATGAGATGGCCAGACCGTTGCCGGACTTGGTTCTTCGGGTCTGGCGGAACCTTGGACCCTGTAACAGGGTTTTGCCAGTGGACGAACGAGCAACTGGAAATACCAGTCAAGAACCTTCGACACTATATCGATGCAGCGCAGCGAGGGACGTTCCTTCCAAACAGGGAGAAGGACGAGCTCACAATGGCCCTTGGGAATCCTGAGCACCCTGGACGGACACGAGGCACGCCAGGCTCCATTCCGTGGAAGGTTGGTTTTCCGGACGCAGGGGGTTACAAAACCCACGAGAGGAGGAAGAAACTGGAGCAGGACCAACTGCAGGCGCTGCACGAAAGGGTAATGGGGCTAGAGGATCGAGAAGAGGAACGAGAAGCAGCAGATCGCAGCAAACGACCTGCCGAAGCTTCCCCCGAAGCTACCCCGCCATCTCAGCGGAGAAGCAGCGTGGCTTCCACCGAGCTGCTTCAGGCGGAGCATGTCTTGACGGCTCCTGCCAGCTATCTCGTGGATGGTATCACGGAGTCTCAAAATTGCCACATTATGGCGCGATGGATGAATTTGAAGGTCAAGGCGGCTGTTGGCCAATTTTATCCTAGTGGACCTGGCACAACTTATCACTGCCAGCCGATTCCAAAAGGATATGCTAAGGTGATGGTGGATGAAATAACGGAGGGATTTGAGGACCTCGTGCTTGACCACCCTATCGGTGAAGGGGAGACTAGGCTGGGTTCTCCTCTGAAGACTCCATGCCTATGGAAGAAGGAGCTCATCAACCTTCCGAACTGGACGCCTCCGCCTCCTCCTCCTCCTCCTACTCCGGCAAGTCAGGGCACTCCACCTCCTCCACCGCCTCCTCCTCTGGCGAGTGACGATCAGGGCACGCGTGGCGGGACTCCGCCTCCTTCTCCGGCGCATGGCGGCACTCCGCCTCCTTCTCCGCCTGCACCGGCGCTCCCGAGCAGCCAGCAGCATCCTCCTTCTCCGCCTCGCCAGCAAGGGCGGAAGAGACCCACCGCAGCCCCAGCTGCTCCGGCGCGTCGTACTCCTTCTCCTCCGCCTCATAAGCAAGCACGAAAGAAGACAGACGCCGCAGCCGCTCCGTCTGCTCCGGCGTCTAGCAGCACAACCAGAGGCGGGAGGCAATACAAATACGGTCCATCTCTCAAGCCTCCAGAGAAGTTACCGTACGAGAGGTCCGAGGAGGAAAACGATACGATTGTGCGGACCCACGTAAAGGAGTTCTTTGAAGGGGTGAAAGCAAAGAGACATCCACCTCCGGAGGACAAGGTAGATCTGGTGAAAGCAAAGCGCACTATCGATGCCCTGAGGAAACCACCAAAGTCTCCGCCGAGAACCAACTATGAGCGCATTACTGAACAGACATATCTCCAAGCCCATCGGTCGGGAACTACTGTCAGTGCTAAATGGTCAAAAGAACGAGCAAAGGGGAAAAAATTGCCCAGCTCGGCGAACAAGCACAACAATCATGCCCCCCGCTCAATGTGTCTAATGCTCCGGGGACGGTGGCCAGTTATGGCAATCTTGAAGATTACCTGCCTGACGATGCACTTCCTGATTTCTTGGAGGTGGACGAACACAGATACGAGTACGGGAAGCCTCTCGTCAAAGATGAAAAATCTCTGACAACAATGATGCGAAGATTCCATAGTTGGTACATGGAAACCTGCAGAGAGTCTGAGGGTACGAATGCTTTGTATCTGCATATTAAAGAGGAGCACGACCTCGAGTTACAAATGATCTGTTGACTGTTCCATTTGATGAGTTCTTCGCATTCTTCAATCAAAAGGCCCTCGATAAACTAATGGTCTTTTGCTACTGTCTGTAAGTACTATTTTTGTCATTAAGTCTCTATATATAGCTCGGCTTTTTTATTTCATGTATTTATAATTAATTATCCTCAATATATTATGCAGATTGAAGATCGTCGAGTGCAAAAAACAAGAAATTTATGATATTGAGTTCATTGACACAAATATCATAGATGAATTTCTGGTTAAAAAGGACATCAAAGAGGCCGAGGACAACGTGCTACAATGGTTGATAAAAAATCAAAACAAAGATACCATACTCTTTCCTTACAACGGCAAGTGAGTGTTACTGTCGTGTGCATATTCGGTTTCCCTTATTACTCAAGCAAGGTTATAGTAATGTAATTGATGAGTTATGCATGTGTGTGCAGGTACCACTATATTCTTCTGGAGATTAAGCTTGAGCGTGGACTAGTAACCGTCTTAGACTCGAGACGGAAAGATCCCAAATCCTATGCGGACATGACTGAAATGCTCATCAAGTAAGTTCAATCGATCATTATCGCACCATATCGGCAACTTTTTGTTCATTTCCTGATATCTCAAGTAATAATAATTATTTTCTTTGTCTTGTAGAGTTTGGAAATAGTTCACCGCACAAGCTCCGGGACTGCCGAAGGAGCTGCGATATACATACCCGAAAGTAAGTACTACTGGCTAGCTAGTTGCGCGCATCTCCCGTTGATTCTATAGCTATACTTTCATCAATGCCATTTATAATGCTTCATTATCAGTTTGATTGACCTCTATTTCTCGTAAAGTGCTTGTGGCAGGAAGAAGGGAATGATTTCTGTGGATACTACGTGTGCGAGTTCATCCACAACGCGACTTTGAAAAACAAGCGGCGCTACTCTCAAAGACAATATGAAGTGCGTAAGCAATAATATTCACAATTTCATTTTATTACACCATCATTTCTGTTGAGTTTCATTCATATATATGTATTAATTAACCCCCTTCTTCAAATTAGACATGGCAGATGCGGAATGAACTCCTAGAACCAGATCGCATGAAAGCAATTCAAGAGGAATTGGCGGGATTCTTTCTTGACCACGTCATCAATAAAGCCGGAGAATACCATGTGGAAATTGATTTCAATTGCTAGGGGATTGTAATTATAAGAGATCTTATACATATTGTACATGCATGTATGTAGCCAGTAGCGTCAGATACATGATATACGAAAACTTGTTGTTCGACCAATCTCTCGGAGAAGGAGACAGGTCGATCGATCACTTCTCTCGGTATGCATGAACTTCTGTACTGAATGGTTCTCTCGATCACTTATGTATATATAGTACGTAGAGTCGACCAAGCACGGACATAAGAGAGGACACTTCTCTCTATTAATTAGCTAGCTAACACAATATATGAAACACGTAAATTAACCCCCAAAACCCCCATTCCCCCCCTCCTTTCAAAAAAAATAACAAAAACCCCAACCACTGGAATGCTGACGCGTGGATGCTTTTTGGTCCCGGTTGGTGCCACCAACCGGGACCAAAGGACCCCTGACTGGGCTCGGCGCACAGGGCCACGTGGAGGCACATTGGTCCCGGTTCTTGTTTGAACCGGGACTAATGGGTGGAGGTATTAGTAACGGCCCATTACTCCCGATTCATGAACCGGGACTAAAGGACCTTTCGAACCGGGACTATTAGGTGTTTTTCTACTAGTGTAGCTAGGAAGGGTGAAATGGCTCCTCGCTGCATGTCCTCAATGGATGAACAGTAAACTTGAAAGCACATAACAGATTGAGTTTTTATATGTTCTAGTAAGTTTTCATGGGAACTTCTGGTGCCATATGTAAAATACAGTTCTTATCAAGAAGCAACTTTTGTAAGGCTAGACATTTTTTTACACAGGGTGCAAAACTCATTTTTTTGATGAAACTTTGCAAGGGCTCTAAGCATGTACTCCCTCAAGTCACTTTCTACTTCGGGCATTACTTTTGTGTCAGGTCAAACATTGCAACGTTTGACCAACTTTATATTAAAAAATATAAACATTTACAACACCAAATGCATATGCTATGACACTACATTCCATAATGAATCTAACAATATTAATTTGACATTATGAATGTTGATACATTTTTCTATAATTTTGGTCAAGGTAGATGCTTTGACTTCGGACAAAACTTATATGAAGAGTAAATAGGACTAGAGGGAGTATTTAAACAACATGTGCCGAAAATAGGACTGAAAGCATTTATATATGAAACATGTATTGGTCATGATGGCTACCAATGTACTCCCTCTGGTCCTTTTTAGTTCGCATATACGATTTGGCTGAAGTCAAACCTCGTAAACTTTGACCAAGTTTATAGAAAAGAATACGAACATTTAGAATGTGAAATCAACAATATTAGATGCGTCACGACTTTAGTTTTCATACTGTATAAATTTAGCATTGTAGATGTTAATATTTTTTCATATAAATATGGTCAAACTTTGCGAAGTTTGACTTCAGACAATATGCAGAGTAAAAAGGATCGAAGGAAGTACTGTATGGTGTTCGATAAGATGAAATTTTCTTTCCCCTTGCTTGCTTGGCTTTGCCTCAGCGGCTGGATGGCCGGGAGATGGTTAAGGAAGTAGACACAAAGGTAGAACAGTGAACAGCGAGTTGCCTCACGTTAAGGCATCTGCAACGTCGACCCATAAACCTCCCGCATGCGTTTGGACCGTGTTATCGATTTCTCTCGCAAATCAGAGACAAATTGAAGGGGGAGTGGGTGACTTTCGGGGAGTCCGGACCGCTCCCACGCCCGCTTCTGACCCGCCCTGGCCCATCCAAAACCCATCCTCCATCCCGGCGCACTTTCCGTCAGCGCTGCTCCAGAGTGTCAGCGTTCGCATTCATGCTCGGCCAGAGCGGACGAGACCGCTCACTGGTGCGGCATTGAAGCGGCGCGTTGGCTGAGAAAGTGCCGCTTCCCGGTGCATGCTACTGCTGCGCTTTCAAGCGACACGATGGTCGCCCGTCTGTCCATCTGCCGTCCACATTGATGGCATGCGGTTGCCGAGGCGTCTCCTCTGGCGCCACCCATCCGTCCCTCTACCACCCACCATTGCTTTATAAACCGTTGCCCCGGCCATAGCCGCAGTCATCCACCTCCGATCGCTCTCTGCACCACTTCCATCATGGATTCCTCCCCTGCCAAATCTCTCTGGGAGGGGCTAATGCCAGACCAGAAGATGGAGATGGCCGCCAATGCCGCCGGCTCGCTGGCCGGCAGCTAGCCAAATGGTGACGATGTTCCAGTGGAGGATGGTGCTGATGACGAACCGGCACCACAATCCTCCTCCGCGCCACCCTCACCGGTGCATTGCAGCATGACCATTGGCGAGGCCCGTGCCCATTACATCGACGTGGTGTGGGAGGACCAGTTCCGGGAAGCGCAGGCCGACGCTGCCTACAACCAACACCTCCTCTAGGAGCATCTACAGGCGGAGGAGCAGCTCGCCGCCGGCAGCGTGGTCACGCCGGATGCGGACCCGGGCGAGCAGGAGGCGCTGCTCAAATCCTACCGCTCCGCCCGTGAAATCCACCTGTGGCGAAGGTAGCGGCCGCCTACAAGGAGTGTGACAACGCGAGCGAGGCGGTGTTCGGTGAGACCTACGAGGAGGAGGAGGACATCGCCGAGGCCGTGCCCCGCCATGACGACCATGAAGCCGACACATCCGCGGGCTCCACCGGCAGCGAGGAAGAGTAGTGCACGGTAGGTCGCTGCTGCTTTGGTCCCAGGAAGGCCACCGCTCATCTCCTCCCGTCGACGCTAAGCTTGTTGGGCTCAGCATCGGCGGCCGATTAGTCGATTGACGGTAACATGGAGGCGGACAACTTCAGTTCCTGGGTCACTGGAGGTGGAGCTGGAGAGCGCTGAGGCGAAACTGGAGAAGGCGAAGGTTCAGTTCTCGGGGCTTATGGCCGGACACGAGGAATGGGCGCCGGCAACCATTCAGATTAGATATTAATTATATCTCCAGAGTCGGACTAGCACTGCTTAGTTGATGTAGATGTAATGAAATCCCTCATGTTTATACAAAATCCGGCTGTCTTTATATGAAATCTAGCCGTGTTTGAACGTATTTCGTCCGGTTAGTTTAAACTGTTGTTAAAATGTATGCGGCTATGGTAGAAAATTTGTGGGTTGCCGTTGGAGATGCCTTAGTGTTTGTCCCCTTATTTTTTGTTTTTTCTCGATCTTTGGGACTATTATACCTATGCATTATAAAATCCTTCTATATATTGGTTATGTGCATCCACAATTGTTGAGATCGGAGATTGAACTACTACACAGTTGTATTGGTTTGGCAAGATCATAAAATCACTATATGTTCCTATATAAATGAAATAATTTAGCATGCGGTCAGGATGTTTGAATAAAACACTGCTCTATGCACCTAAATATCTTTACAGTTCGTTACCATTATTCCAAACGTTCGGTAACCCCTCGCGTCGCATCCCCCTGGGCGACGCCAGGGGGCCCTGAACCCTAGCGCCACAGGCCGCCTCTTGCGCCTCCTCTTGCCGCCGCTGCCGCGGGCGTAGGCCGCGGTGGCGGCGGGCCCGACACTGAAGGCACCTGGGCGGGTGGATGCTGCATGATCTCATCTGAGGCGGCAGGGGGCGGCATCTCTTGTGGGAGTTCAAAGGCGGCGGCTAGGGCGGCGACCCTATGCCGTGCGGCGGTGGCCGAAGATCCATAGCCGATGGAGCGGGGGCCCTGAGATGGACGCAGCAGTGGCAGCGCCCCATCCGGCGGAGATGGAGACGTCGGTGGTTGTGGATCCAACGCCCCGATCGGATCCGCCGTGGGGTGGCCTTGCGCCGGCCGGCGGCGCATGGAGGGACCGGTGAGGAGATGACGGATCTTCGCCGGAGTACTGACGGCGACGTACGTCTTCGTGGCGCGGTTTCGCTGGGTTCCAGCGAGCCGCGAGATTGGAACGATGTGGATTCCGGTGAAAATCGTGCCTGACTGCAGTCATGGCGGACGATGGCGGCATCTTGGACGTCGTTCCCTTCTCGAGGCATCGTCGTTGCAGATCACATCTACCTTATCGGGAAGTTTCAAGGGAAACCCTAGATCTGGGTCTACCAGATTGGACGATGACGATGCTTTCGGCGTCATTCTCCCTCATGGGGCATCGTTTTGGAGTAAGTGTTGGTCGGAGGGGACAAGAGGAGGAGCGGTGATTCATCTTGCCCATTTATGAAGGCGGATCTCGGCGGTGTGGCGTAGTGGAGACTCGACGGCCAATGTGCGAAGATGGACTCGTGCAGGAGGGTGATGTTGTCTGGCGTCGTGGTTGTGTCGACGACAGCTAGACCGGGCAAGGTAGATGCAACAGTACAACTTTGAAGATGGATTGGTGGCTGGTGGCTACGGCGGCCTCATGCCCTGCAGGCGTCCTGGTAGAGGAATACGCCGGACTGGTGGGTGCCGCATACCTGACAGGTGTCCTGGTTGGGACCTCAGGTCTTAGATGTTAGGTCGGGCTGCAAGATCTGTTTGGTATTAGGCACAGACTATCAACATCCCTTCATCAATTGGATAGGAGTAGCGACAGATGTTGCCTAGACGGTGGCTTTAGTCTTACTGTAGTATGACTTTGTAAGGTCTTATGTTAATAATTAATAAAGTGGCTGTATGCATCCTCCGGATGTAGAGGCGGGGTCTTCCTCCTTTTCAAAAAAAATGCACCTAAATATCTTTGTTCCTATATTGTTTGCATATAAAATGTTTAAAGTCAGGTAGGTGCAAAATTTCCTGCAAAAAGATGTACGTGCAAAATTAATGTGTGTCCATGAAGTTAGATGCGACATGTTGTTCCAGCGGTGCGTCTAGCATCACTGACTAATGGGCATGTGGAGGTGTTTCTCTGGCGGATATATCTTCGATGGATTTGCTCGGATCTTGTCGTTGTTCTTCTACTTTCATGTGTCTTTGGGTTGGATCCTTCCGAGCTATTTTGTTTTTCATCGGCGGAGGTTGGTGTTCTGGTGCGCTGGTCCTACGTGGCCATAGCACAATGACTTCCCGACTGTCCACTACAATAAGTTGTGCCTGATTCCAGCGATGGTGGGACGATGACGGCGGCGCGCCTTCGGCTCGCTTTACTGCTTGTACTTGTCGCTAGGTGGTCAATGAATCTGAATGTAATTTTTATTATTTCTGGTGTTCGTTATACTGTCATAATAAAAATGAATAGATCAGAAGTCTTAAAAAAATGATGCGGCATGTTTTTTTGTCAGGGCCCATACGCAAGAACAAATTCATCCAGGGAATTTACTCCCTCCCCGAGGAAAAAACCCTCCTATTATTGTCTTGTAGCTAGAATATATTGACTTCCGCGCGCTGTAGAAATATACCACTTTCCACCTCACCCCCAACGCTCAAAGCACCCCCAGTAGCTACCAGTGACTCTCGTAGAGGCACATGCGGAAAAGGGTAAGAAGGATGGTAGCCCGCATATGCCTCACCCAGGCCTGCGCAGAAAGATTTTGGTCTGTTTGGTTCTCCATATTCATTGTTGAGCCCGCATAGAATGAATTTTAGGACGTGTTTAGTTACATTGCGAATCCAGTCTGGCCCGACGAGTCTGGCTCTATTGAGCCGGTCTGAGGGGATGCAGGCCAAAAAAGACCAGATGCATATAGTCTGGTTGTCTCCATGCCCCTAGTTGCATGAGACAACTATTTTCGACCCGACGTTTGGTTGTCCGCATTGCATTAGGCGCACATATGACATGGTGTTTGGTTCCAACCTACATAAGGTGTTGTCACCACTTCTAACTAGTGGTGAGCTTACTACATATAATCTGAACATATAGCGCCAGCTACTTAAACAAATGACAGTTCATCCTAACTACTATCAAATGACACTTCAAATTATTAAGAACCATTGGCTAAATAGGGGATAGTTCATCGGTGTTGCTGCTACCAGATCTTCCTCTTCCTCTTCTTCTGCTTCTGTTGGTGCTTCCGCTACCGCTTCTTCTTCTCCTTCTTCTTCTTCTTCTTCTTCCATCTTCTTCAAATCCTGCACTGACCTCTGTTAAGCCACATCGCCTCTTCCAACTCCAACCTTTTGTTCTTCCAAGCGTCATTGTCAAATTCCTCCACACCATGGCCGGAGCTAAAAACATCGTCAGGCTCGACCTCTTCCTCCTCAGGCACATGTTCATCAAAGCCCCATTGGAGGATCCAGTTATGCATAATGCAACAAGCAAGAACTAGCTTAACCTGAGTGGAGTACGGGTGAAATGGCTTATGATCCAGGATCTTAAACCTATTCTTCAGAGATCCAAATTCCCTATCAACAGTTACTCTAAGGCTGGAGTTTCTGAGATTAAACAGCTCCCGTGCAATCCTAGGATAGTTCCTACCAGAGAACTCGTTGAGATGGTACCTGGTTTTCCTGAAGGGTGGAAGAATACCCGGCCGACATGCATAGCCAGCATCTCCAAGATAGAACTTGCCGTCGGGGATGTTGATCCCATCAGGTCGACTCATGCTGTTAGTGAGAATGTTAGCATCATGCACTGACCCCTCCCAGCCAGCCAGCACATATGTGAACTTCAGATCAAAGTCAACAGCAGCAAGCACATTCTGGCTTGTGTAGTGCTTCCTCCCCATGTATGCTGCAGACTGTGACCTAGGAACTCTGGCAGTGACATGAGTACCATCTATTGCCACAATGCAATCCTGAAAATAGCATCACAAGCCTGTGTTAGTGCTCAACTTGAAGAATACAAGCATATCAAGACATGAATAGTGTATATTGTCAATTCTCACCTTGAAGTAAGGATACAATCTTGGGCTTTCACGAATCTTGGGTGGAGTCTGACGAGATGGTCTCCTAATCATCTCTCCTGTAAGCTCCCCAATAGCAAAAAGCACTTGCTTGAAGTACCTAGAGATGGTCTCCATTGATCTCCTGAACATGTTGGGAATGACCCTGAACCTCTGGTTATGGCCAACAACATGGAGGAACATGGCCACTTGCTCTTCGACACCGGTGTTGATGCTATCTTGTAGCAGCCCCCTGCTCCTTAAGGTCTCGACAAGCCTGTCAAATGGTGCTCTTTTCATTCGAAGCATCCACAGAGCCTCGACGTCATTGCAGTTGTAGATGTAGTTCAGGTTCTGGATCCTCTCCCGTTCCCGGGGAAACAATGGAACATAGCGGATCAAAGGTCTCCCAGCACGACGAACAGCTCTCTGGTGCTTGAACATGACCCATGCCCAAATCACACTAGTCAGTGTTGCTGCCTGGATTATCAGCCTCATCCGTGCATCCATAACCTAGTCGACATCGATGGTTTGTTCAGTGGGAAATCGATCCTACACCTAGCCTAACGGCCTAAGCACTGAGCTAACAAAGGGGTGAGGGGGTGCTGGTTACCGGCATCGGAGACGAGGACGGATTAGGGGGAGCCATGGAACAAACAAGGTCGACCAGACCATGGCCAACAGCAAGGGAGCACCAGATCTGCGGCAAACGCCGCCGCCTCTTCTGCCGCCGCCGCCGCCCCTCTAGCACAGATCTGAAATCGCAGCCATAGCCGATGGTGAGGCAGTAGGGAAGAAAGAGGGGCAGTGGCTATGGGTGAGCGAGTGAAAGGGGGGTGAGGCTTGATTTGGCGCCGGGACGGTGTCGTGGTCCTAAGACTGACAATAGAAAGGGGGTAGGTATGGAGAGGCAAGATCTCAGCTATGGTGAAGGTGTACAGACGAGGTTTACGAGTTCTGGCCCTTCGCGGTGGAAGTAACAACCCTATGTCTCGGTGCCCAAAGGCGGTCAATTGGATTATGTGTGTGATATTACAGGGGGTGCAAACCCTTTTCTCAGAGGAGGGGGTGGCTTATATAGAGTGCGCCAGGACCCTCTCCCACCTCCATTACAAGGGGCTTAATATACATAAAGTAAGGGGCATTACTAGTAACAACAGCCTTAAGTACTCTTAATGCTTATAAAGGCTAAGGGGTGACCGTCCGGCCGTTGTGTGCCCTTCCGACTCCTGGTCTTTGATAAGTCGAGTGACTCTCCATATGGTCGAATGATGTGGCCGTCGAGTGGATTGCACTCGACGCACTCGACCGGTGTTCTCCTGTTGTATCTTGGTCTTTTTATCTTCCGGGGTAGTGACCTTGGGTAGGACGTATAGGTCAGGCCTATGACCCTACCCCAGGTCTGTATCCTCATCAGTAGCCCCCGAATCGATTAAGGTGTGAGTGGGAAGTAGGTTGAAGTTGAACCTCCACCGAGCTTCGTGTCTTCGCGTGTGTTTTCTGCAAGACTGAACGCCCGCGTTGGTATTTCAGTGTCGACTCAGTCGCCTTGATCCATTCAGTGAGCTGTCGACTGAACTGGTGACCTTATGTGTCGAGTGCCATGTGAGAGCCCGAGATCTTGGGCGCGATTGCCTACGGTGTATCCCGGATTTCGCGGGATACGAAATTTCAGGGAAGCGCGCGGGCCGGAGAGTGCCGAAATGGGCGGTCCGGATAAGTAGAGACGCCTCGATTACCGCACTGCCTTTTTTGCCACGTACGCTGCGTGCAACTGTTGCGGGATTTGATGGGATTGCCTGGTCCCACGCGTCAGTCACTCGCAAGTGACCCTTTATAAGATGACGGGGCCGAGGCTCTTGCACTATGTACGCCTGCTCCCCCTTCTTTCTCCTCCGCTGCTCCGCCGTGCCCAGCACCTCTGCTCTCGACGCCCCTGCTCTCCCGCCATGGTAAAGGACAAGACGGCGGCGCTAGAGCACGCTAAGAAGGTGACGGGGGCGGCGAAAGGCAAGAAGCCGAACCACGGATCGTCGTCGCGTGCGGGGCTGCCGCCGGGCTGGATTCAGGGCGATTGGATCCGGTCTTCGGTCCGGCAGTAGGATCTGGCCGAACTCGAGGAGTCCGGGCTGATTGCCAAGGGAGCGGCAAGGCTTCCGAAGGGGGAGACGGAACCACAAGCTCGACCGGGTGAGTGTGTTCTGCTTGCCACTCACGTCGACCGGGGTTTCTCGCTCCCTCCGCACCCTTTCTTCCGGGGATTTTTGAACTTCTTTGGCGCTCAGCTCCACCACTTTTCTCCCAACACCATCACGTATTTAGCTGCGTTTGGATCGATGTGCGAGAACTTCTTAGGGTGTCGACCACACTGGGGTCTCTTCAAACATATCTTCACCATTCGTTCCCAGTCGGTAAAAAAGGCGATGTCAGGACCCCGACTCGATGTCACATCGATCTAGCCGGTAACACTTCATATCACTTTGCGGCCTCACGCACGGTGTTCCCACGGGTGTCGCCTTTTGGTTCACGTATATGATAGTGTCGCTAGCATCCATATGATAAAGAGCCCGGGCTGACATGACTAGTCGTAAACCCAAAGTGGCACAGACTTACAGGGACAGGCATCCATGACCCAGCTTCGAACGTGTCGGTCATCAGCAAATGGGTCCGGGCTGTAGCATTGGGCTAGCAGGACTCCGGTAAACCGGGCTGTAGCGGGCTAACAGGACTCCGGTACTCAAAGCGTGACATTTCCCCGAAGGGACAGACACAGGAACGACGAAGGACACATGCCGGCCAGCCTAAGTGTTCCAGAGCACTAGCAAGCTACCATGGCTCAGCGGTAACACTAGGAGACATTTCCCGGTAAGAGAGGCTACTAAAGATAAACAACTAGATAGTCAGATCCCACGCATACCAAGCATTTCAATCATACACACAATATGCTCGATATGTGCAAATACAACGAAGCATCACAACGTGACTCTACGACACAAGTACTTTATTCATTAGGCTCCGAGGAGCGAGATATTACAAACATGGGTCTCATGACCCAACACTCAGAGCATACAAGTCAAAGCACAAGCGGAAGCTATCATGTCTGAGTACAGACTTCTATAAATGAAAAAAAGCTGAAAAGCCTGACTATCTACCAGATCCTGCCAAGGGCACAAGATCGTAGGTGAGGTAACAAGCTAAACGTCGAAGTCCACGTGGAACTACTAGTGAGACTGAAGTCTCTCTGCAAAAACATAAAATAGGCAAACGTGAGTACAAATGTACCCAGCAAGACTTACATCAGAACTAACTACATATGCATCATTTTCTACAAAGGGGATGGTGGGGTTTAACTGCAGCAAGCCAGCTTTGACTCGGTGGCTATCCTAAACTACGACTGCAAGCGACTCTTTTGAGGTGGCGCACACGAGTCCACATATTCACCATATCAATACACCACTATGGATCCGCTCCCGTCTCCCTACGAGAACGCCATCCATAGCACTCACGCTTATCTTGCGTATTTTAGAGTATCCACTTTCACTTGTCTATGAACTATGCAAGGGGTCCAAGTTTCCATATCCGAGGAATCCGGCTATTCGAATAGATGATGTTAACCCTGCAGGGGTGTACTTCTTCACACACGCTTCCGCCACTTATCGCCCTGTACACGTCATGTACCTCGGCAACCTTCAAGCGGAAGCCGGGCGAGGGAGTCGGCCACGACCTGACTAACCGAACAAGTCTCTAGTCCAGGTTTATCGCCTATTCGGGTTCCATCCGCAAGGAGATCCGGCCGGGGTGTCGCTCACGGCCCCAAACGATGTGAGCAGGGTTCCCAAGCCCACCAACCGGGTGCCACTTGGTACACCGTGCCACGGTGCCTAGTCTGTCCCAAGCCCACCTGTACCGGGTGCCACTTGGTAGACTACTAACACTACCTACAAACACCAGAAACTAGTTGCAACTCCTGGACAGAGATCATGTTGATTAATAAGTCGAGAGGGGCACTTAAGCATTCCAATGTGTGGTAGTAGCTGGTCATGGATCACAAACACAGAACTCAGTTCCTGAGGACGGCTGCAATGAGACAACCCACCATGTACTCCTACATGGCCTCTCACCGCTACCTTTACCAAATCGTGTTCACACACTTAGCTCACACACAGTAGGACATGTTCACACGCCTCTGATTCATCCCCGATGAATCAGACCTGACTCAACTCTAAGCAGTAGCAGGCATGACAAACAAGCATGAATGAGTAGGCACATCAGGGCTCAAACAACTCCTACTCATGCTAGTGGGTTTCATCTATTTACTGTGGCAATGACAGGTCATGCAAAGGATAAAGGGGTTCAGCTACCGCAGCAAGTAACAATATGTCGTTGTTGTCCTAATGCAGTAAAAGAGAGCAGGAGCGAGAGAGTGGGATTGTATCGGAATGAACAAGGGGGTTTTGCTTGCCTGGCACTTCTGAAGATAACATTGAGTCTTCATCAGTGTCAACGATCACATCATCGGTATCACGTCTATCGAGAGGGAACAGATACCGGCAACACAGAAAAACACAATCAATGCAATGCACAATATGATGCATGATCATGACATGGCAAAATGAATGTGTTTTGGGCTAATGCAACTAGCAACAGCTTAAATGAAGTTGGTTTGAATACAAGATTCAAATTCAAACTCCATATATGGTTATTTAAATGCCCTTTATTTGTTTTGTCCAAAACAGAGGACAAACATTGTTCAAACATGCATGAAAATGGTACAGATGGATTCCTTGGATTTTTCTGATAATTTTTCATATATAAATTATTTAATTTGGAGTTACGGTTAATTTTCTATGAATTTTAGAAGTTTATACAATTTTCTGGTATTTTCTGATTTATTTTAAATCCAGAAAATCATTTAATGCGTCAGCATGACATCACCTTGACGTCAGCAGGTCAACAGGGCGCCTCCAGGTCAAACCTGACGTGTGGGGTCCACACGTCAGTGACACAGGGGCTAATCCCGCGTTGACCCGGGCTTTGACCCACTATGGGGCCCACTGTCAGTGTCTGTTAGTCTAACTAATTTTAGTTAACACTAATCCTAACCCATTTAACAGGCCGGCCCCACCTGTCATGGACACAGGGGAGGGTCCCGTCGGGGTCAAGTGGTCAACCCCACCGGCGGCTTGACGCCGGCGAGGCCAGACGCGGTGGTGAGCCTCGGGTTTGCGTCTCCGGCGACCAAACGGCCGGCCGAGTGCACGCGCGGGGAGCTGGGGCTCGCCCGCATCCAGGGAGGCTTGCGGCAGCAGCGGGGACGGCCGGAGCTCGCCGGAAACGAGCTCGAGGCGGCGCCGGCGTTCGGTGGTTTCTGGCTACGGGGCTGCTGCGGCCGTGGTATCGCGTTCGTGGCACCTACAGCAGCTACGCGAGGCAGCGAGCATGTTGGACACGACGCCCGGACCAAATGGTCGCCGGAGTCGTGTCGGCGGTGAGTGCAGGCGGCGACGCAGTCGGGCGAAAGGGGCGAGGCGGCTACGGCGTGCCAGAGAGGGAACGGAGAAGGGGAACAGGGGCAGGAGCTCACTGCGGTGGCGACGAGGCGAACGGCGAGCTCGGGGAGGGGCTGGTGACGACGGGAGGTCACCGGCGATCTCGGTGGCCCGAGGAGGAAGAAGACGTCGGGGACGGCGCTCCGAGGCTTCCGGCGTCACATGGGTTGGTGGAGACGAAGAAGAAGGCGCGGCGGTTCTTCTGGAGGCATCGGCGAGGCGAGGGGTGGCCGGTGGCCGCAGCGAACAGCGTCGGTGGCGACGGCTGCGCTCGGCACGAGAGGGAGAGAGAAACAGAGGAGGGGGAGAGCTCGGGAGAGAGTGAGGGGCGGTCGGGGAGGCCGCGTGTCGACGTCCAGGGCGTCCAGAGCGTCGGGGGAGAGCGGTAAGCAGGAGCTGGCGAGGCGCGTGGCCAGCGCGCGGCGGGCACGCGCTCGTCCTCCTGTCCAGGGAGGAAGACGACAGGGAGGCTGTGGTGGTGGGCTGGGCCGGCCACTTGGGCCGCCAGGTAAGCCCAGGTGAGATTCCTTCTCTCTCTCTGCTTTCTGTTTTATATTTCTGTTTTCTATTTTGTTCTGTTTTGTTTTGGTTTAGTAAAAATACTAAACCATTTTATAAAATCCTGAAAATAATTATGTGGCTAGAACTAAAATATACCAAACCACATAAAATGTTCCAGAATTATTGGACATATATTAATTATATATAAAATATAAATCCAATGCAATTAGTTATTGAATTAATTCAAATGGCCAAAACAAATATTTCTGTGACTCCAAAAATATTGGTTTGAATTTTACCTCTTGCCAATATTTCCAGAGGATAACAAGAACATTTTCTTGGACTTATTTGAAGCAATTTTTATCTTGATCATTTTTTTAAAGGATTCTGAGGCTTTGAAAATTCCTCAATTCAAATTTCATTTGAATTTAAACATGATGCAGCAACCAAGCTAGTCCAAGGCCAGGGTAAAGCTAGGGATGTGACAACTCACCCCCACTAAACAAGAATCTCGTCTCGAGATTCAAGCGTAGGGTAAGGTGAAGGGGAAACGCAAACTAGTATAATCTTCACGATCCAGGTTGCACTTCAAATGAACGTTGAGTTGAACACCATCTTTGTCTTGTCGTCTTGCTCTGAGAAATCCTGTCAACATGACAGGGGGGGGGGAAAGAAGGAGACTCTAGAAGGGTCGATCTCCTCGAAGATCGAACAACTCACGGAAAGAGACATAGGACCAACTCTCGGGTTGAGACACGAGATACACATCAAGAGGGGTGGAAAGAAACGGATGACGGAGGTTCACTAGGTAGACAACAATTCCACACCTAAGAAGGTGGTAAACGATTGTCCACGTAGCGAGGAGTTGAGTTGCCATGATACCACAATGAGACACCTTCGGAACCGAGACTCGTAGATATCTCCCCTTAAGTGGCAAAAAGAATTACCTTTGATTCAGGGATCATTGAAACTCTTTATACCAGCCTAAGGTAATCACAAGCGATCATTTGGAGGGGGTCGGTAGAATGGCATACTCGGACTTGGATGATGTGGATTACCTTGTTGAAGACAACGTAATGGATGAATTTGCTTATCACCGAAAATGGAAGAGACCCATGGTAGAATGGCACATTGGCGGTGCAAACTGGGAACAAAATGCAAATGCTGGGAATGATTCTGGTAACTGGGGAAGAACCCAACAATAGAGAGTGAACTCACTGTTTTAAAAAGGTCATAGCATTGCCGAGGAAGTTGAGAGCAACCCTAGTTAATGCCGATGATAACACCTAACGCTTGTGCGTGCTCTCAAGAACTTGAGCATTTCCACAATCATCAAGGTTTTACCAACATCCGTGTCAAGGATCCTGGCAACACAACTTGCTACCATGATGAATGATGATGGATGATGCAGATGCAAAGGAAGATAACACTTTCTCAGATTTCACCCTTGGCGGGGCCAAGGAAATAAAATCTAGATAATTGACCGAGAACATTTAGCACTCCGCTTCTAATGTTCTCCTTGATGTGCTAGTGTATCCCATTCATAGATATGGTTTGATAACTAGAACATCAAGTAAAAGGTCGGACTTCGGGAGCAATAGAATCCATAAGGAATAGTTACGGAGGTAAATCCTACGAAATCCTTATGGGGATGTGGCCAATTTCTTCAATCAAGATACTACAATAATAGGTCTTCCGGCTGGGTGTGTTGGCCATGATATCCACTTAAACGGTTATCGAAGGACCAATATTATAGTTCTTGGGAAATGTTCCAACCATCATATCTGCCTGAGATTCAGACCTGGTTGGTGTCAGAATATTCCAGACTCATCGAGTCTAGGAAGAAAAATGAAAGTTTGCAACATAAATCGACGAGATAACGTTGCAAGATTCTCGGGGAATGAACTACGATAGTAAGCTCCAAAACATGAGCTGGTTCTGCTACAAACATGCGAACACGCTGTCCCAGACAAACATGACCACGTGGTAGTCTTATAATAAAATACTACCGAGTTCAGGTGGGGAACCATCAACGAGGATATCAAAATCCTTGCAGAAGGCATGCTCTTAAGAAGGAACTTCTTCTCCTTGAACAAATCAATCAGTGGCTTGGTGTGCTCGGAACACATATGGAATGAAGGTTGCAAGTCTCAAAACCATAGAATACTTCGCACATATGCATGACTGACTTGGGATGATTCCAGAGGAAGCAAAACTAACTTTCTCAAATTCACGGCGGCAACTTTCACCAAATGCACGTGTATAAGAGGAAGTCACTCCTTTCATCAAACAAATACTTCATGAGCTAGCATGAAGAAATGCTTCAAAAGTTTCCAACACTAACTTGTTGTCCAACAAGACCATGGAGGAGATAAGGATGTTGTCAATGGGCTCAACAACAATTCATCTGGGTTTCCTTTTAAAAGGAATTCCATAGTTAAGTGAACAAGGTGATAGCATTGGTCAGACCAAAGATGTAAGGGTGTATGCTCGAGGGATCAACCACGAATAAGACAACATTACGAGCATCGTTGGTACTGATTTGATTTGACGATAGCCCACACTCAAATCAAAGGATTGATAAGACAATAGGTCCAGCAACTGATCATAGGGACCAATCGATGAAGATATCATCGTTCTTCAACACACACTACACCAGAATATCCCTTTGGAATGAACTAAGTCAGGCAAGCTTTTATCTTCCAACTCTCCAAGTTGTTGTCTAGCTTAACTAACTAGCTCAGGGTATCCAACACGGATTCTTGGAGAAAGGGTGGTTTACAGGATGAACCAACTTGATCACGAGCTCAACATAACAGTCAGGTGACAACCTGGTGATACCTTCGAGAGGATATTCGAAAAATCACGAACCACCGATATGTTACTAAGCTCGAGAACAATCTTGCTTTTGGGGCAAGACGATATGATCAAATGAGTGAGGACTTGACAAGATCCTAGCTCATCAATCGAAGGGTGCACCGAAATAAGGACTAGGTAGCACGATCAGTCTTAGAGGGATGATTCAAAAACCAACACGCTAGGAATGAAATTATTGTCCTTTAACTACCAAGCAACAAGGTTGCTAGCAGTATTGATTTCACACATCACGATTCACTTGTCGACATTCCGGTTAATAACACACGGAACCGAGGAATGAGTAATGATGGCGAGAAGTATCACTGTACCAAGAGTTCATAGGATGGTGTGCAATTCCTATAACAATCCCGATATAAAAGATGGTAATACTCCAAGGTAGAACAGAGCAAAAGCTGGATTAGCAATTTGTTCTGCGGAGCACAACTTCTTTGACCCAATCCTGGATATGGAAGAGGTACTGGAGTTTGTTTCTCCTAGTCATTCCGCGATAGAATGGCTTGACGGACCACAAGAGTAATAGGCATCGATGAACGAATGCACACATAATCTTGACTATCAATTGATAGACGAGGATCAGAAGACAACTAAAGAGGGACAACTCAAAGGAACATATAATTTTCTGAGTTGTGGGTGCATGGTTTAGCATGTCGAACGAATTCCACAAATTTCTTCCGGATAACCCATGCAGAAAGGTAGAACTGGCAGAGTCGCAATGTAGAATCGAGAACCCATTGAGAGCACTCTGATTGTGATCTTTCGATCAGCGAGGAACATCTGCCATAAGCGGTTCATAGTATTTGGAAGAAAGGAATACCACGAACATCGAGGACTAATGCAAAGGTTACTAATAACCTAAAGGAACGAGCAAAACTATCAACATGAAGCAGGTAGGGTGAATCTCGGGTTCAAAACCCAGGGATAGAATACCTATTACTAAGTAGCATCACGGGATGCTTTCGAGAATAAAAGCCAGAATCATCACACTGGGATCACAAAACATTGCTAGATTACTAGGTGACTCCCTAAACACCTAGGGCCATAATAGTAACTCCAACATAATGTCAAGGCAATAGAATACCTCAACTCAACAATTAGTGTGATTGAGCTGGCATAAAGGAACATCGAAACCAGAGGGAAAGGATTTTGCAAATGCATCAGACTATTTAGAAACCTGGAATGACTCGGACAGCATAACGGCTGTAAATGCTCAGAAAAGATTTGAGACATTCACAAAAATGGTGGCATAACCACTCAGAAGCACAATATCAAGGTTTCGAGATCAACAGTTAACATACAGAAGATAGTAGGAACTGAACTGAGGCTTGAATCCAACAATCTTATAAGTCTACGGATTAGTAACACGTGATCCTGATAGAAAGAAGAGATAGCCTAGTTCTTAATCCCCGTAGAAGAGAAGATGATGACTCAGATCAGAAGGCCATGAGGTATAAGGAGTAAAAAGAGCCTTACGTTCCATCCCACAATCAATTCCCTTATATAACTAAAGAATTTCTAGACTCAACTTCGACCAGTTTGGCTTGGTAATCCTACAGGCAGTCAAGCTCTGATACCAACGCTGTCAGGACCCCGACTCGATGTCACATCGATCTAGCCGGTAACACCTTCATATCACTTTGCGGCCTCACGCACGGTATTCCCACGGGTGTCGCCTTACCTTTGCCCGGGACCGTTTGCGCCTTTTGGCTCACGTATATGATAGTGTCGCTAGCATCCATATGATAAGAGCCCGGGCTGACATGACTAGTCGTAAACCCAAAGTGGCACAGACTTACAGGGACAGGCATCCATGACCCAGCTTCGAACGTGTCGGTCATCAGCAAATGGGTCCGGGCTGTAGCACTGGGCTAGCAGGACTCCGGTAAACCGGGCTGTAGCGGGCTAACAGGACTCCGGTACTCAAAGCGTGACATTTCCCCGAAGGGACAGACACAGGAACGACGAAGGACACATGCCGGCCAGCCTAAGTGTTCCAGAGCAGTAGCAAGCTACCATGGCTCAGCGGTAACACTAGGAGACATTTCCCGGTAAGAGAGGCTACTAAAGATAAACAACTAGATAGTCAGATCCCACACATACCAAGCATTTCAATACATACACACAATATGCTCGATATGTGCAAATACAACGAAGCATCACAACGTGACTCTACGACACAAGTACTTTATTCATTAGGCTCCGAGGAGCGAGATATTACAAACATGGGTCTCATGACCCAACACTCAGAGCATACAAGTCAAAGCACAAGCGGAAGCTATCATGTCTGAGTACAGACGTCTATAAATGAAAAAAGGCTGAAAAGCCTGACTATCTACCAGATCCTGCCGAGGGCACAAGATCGTAGCTGAGGTAACAAGCTAAACGTCGAAGTCCACGTGGAACTACTAGTGAGACTGAAGTCTCTCTGCAAAAACATAAAATAGGCAAACGTGAGTACAAATGTACCCAGCAAGACTTACATCAGAACTAACTACATATGCATCATTTTCAACAAGGGGATGGTGGGGTTTAACTGCAGCAAGCCAGCTTTGACTCGGTGGCTATCCTAAACTACGACTGCAAGCGACTCTTTTGAGGTGGCGCACACGAGTCCACATATTCACCATATCAATACACCACTATGGATCCGCTCCCGTCTCCCTACGAGAACGCCATCCATAGCACTCACGCTTATCTTGCGTATTTTAGAGTATCCACTTTCACTTGTCTATGAACTATGCAAGGGGTCCAAGTTTCCATATCCGAGGAATCCGGCTATTCGAATAGATGATGTTAACCCTGCAGGGGTGTACTTCTTCACACACGCTTTCGCCACTTATCGCCCTGTACACGTCATGTACCTCGGCAACCTTCAAGCGGAAGCCGGGCGAGGGAGTCGGCCACGACCTGACTAACCGAACAAGTCTCTAGTCCAGGTTTATCGCCTATTCGGGTTCCATCCGCAAGGAGATCCGGCCGGGGTGTCGCTCACGGCCCCAAACGATGTGTGCAGGGTTCCCAAGCCCACCAACCGGGTGCCACTTGGTACACCGTGCCACGGTGTCTAGTCTGTCCCAAGCCCACCTGTACCGGGTGCCACTTGGTAGACTACTAACACTACCTACAAACACCAGAAACTAGTTGCAACTCCTGGACAGAGATCATGTTGATTAATAAGTCGAGAGGGGCACTTAAGCATTCCAATGTGTGGTAGTAGCTGGTCATGGATCACAAACACAGAACTCAGTTCCTGAGGACGGCTGCAATGAGACAACCCACCATGTACTCCTACATGGCCTCTCACCGCTACCTTTACCAAATCGTGTTCACACACTTAGCTCACACATAGTAGGACATGTTCACACGCCTCTGATTCATCCCCGATGAATCAGACCTGACTCAACTCTAAGCAGTAGCAGGCATGACAAACAAGCATGAATGAGTAGGCACATCAGGGCTCAAACAACTCCTACTCATGCTAGTGGGTTTCATCTATTTACTGTGGCAATGACAGGTCATGCAAAGGATAAAGGGGTTCAGCTACCGCAGCAAGTATCAAATATGTCATTGTTGTCCTAATGCAGTAAAAGAGAGCAGGAGCGAGAGAGTGGGATTTTATCGGAATGAGCAAGGGGGTTTTGCTTGCCTGGCACTTCTGAAGATAACATTGAGTCTTCATCAGTGTCAACGATCACAACGTCGGAACATCCTTTACTGGGAGGGAACAGATACCGGCAATAAAGAAGAAATACAATCAATGCAATGCACAATATGATGCATGCTCATGGCATGGCAATATGAATGTGTTTTGGGCTAATGCAACTAGCAACAGATTAAATGAAGTTGGTTTGAATACAAGATTCAAATTCAAACTCCATATATGGTTATTTAAATGCCCTTTATTTGTTTTGTCCAAAACAGAGGACAAACATTGTTCAAACATGCATGAAAATGGTACAGATGGATTCCTTGGATTTTTCTGATAATTTTTCATATATAAATTATTTAATTTGGAGTTACGGTTAATTTTCTATGAATTTTAGAAGTTTATACAATTTTCTGGAATTTTCTGATTTATTTTAAATCCAGAAAATCATTTAATGCGTCAGCATGACATCACCTTGACGTCAGCAGGTCAACAGGGCGCCTCCAGGTCAAACCTGACGTGTGGGGTCCACACGTCAGTGACACAGGGGCTAATCCCTCGTTGACCCGGGCTTTGACCCACTATGGGGCCCACTGTCAGTGTCTGTTAGTCTAACTAATTTTAGTTAACACTAATCCTAACCCATTTAACAGGCCGGCCCCACCTGTCATGGACACAGGGGAGGGTCCCGTCGGGGTCAAGTGGTCAACCCCACCGGCGGCTTGACGCCGGCGAGGCCAGACGCGGTGGTGAGCCTCGGGTTTGCGTCTTCGGCGACCAAACGGCCGGCTGAGTGCACGCGCGGGGAGCTGGGGCTCGCCCGCATCCAGGGAGGCTTGCGGCAGCAGCGGGGACGGCCGGAGCTCGCCGGAAACGAGCTCGAGGCGGCGCCGGCGTTCGGTGGTTTCTGGCTACGGGGCTGCTGCGGCCGTGGTATCGCGTTCGTGGCACCTACAGCAGCTACGCGAGGCAGCGAGCATGTTGGACACGACGCCCGGACCAAATGGTCGCCGGAGTCGTGTCGGCGGTGAGTGCAGGCGGCGACGCAGTCGGGCGAAAGGGGCGAGGCGGCTACGGCGTGCCAGAGAGGGAACGGAGAAGGGGAACAGGGGCAGGAGCTCACTGCGGTGGCGACGAGGCGAACGGCGAGCTCGGGGAGGGGCTGGTGACGACCGGGAGGTCGCCGGCGATCTCGGTGGCCCGAGGAGGAAGAAGACGTCGGGGACGGCGCTCCGAGGCTTCCGGCGTCACATGGGTTGGTGGAGACGAAGAAGAAGGCGCGGCGGTTCTTCTGGAGGCATCGGCGAGGCGAGGGATGGCCGGTGGCCGCGGCGAACAGCGTCGGTGGCGACGGCTGCGCTCGGCACGAGAGGTAGAGAGAAACAGAGGAGGGGGAGAGCTCGGGAGAGAGTGAGGGGCGGTCGGGGAGGCCGCGTGTCGACGTCCAGGGCGTCCAGAGCGTCGGGGGAGAGCGGTAAGCAGGAGCTGGCGAGGCGCGTGGCCAGCGCGCGGCGGGCACGCGCTCGTCCTCCTGTCCAGGGAGGAAGACGACAGGGAGGCTGTGGGGGTGGGCTGGGCCGGCCACTTGGGCCGCCAGGTAAGCCCAGGTGAGATTCCTTCTCTCTCTCTGCTTTCTGTTTTATATTTCTGTTTTCTATTTTGTTCTGTTTTGTTTTGGTTTAGTAAAAATACTAAACCATTTTATAAAATCCTGAAAATAATTATGTGGCTAGAACTAAAATATACCAAACCACATAAAATGTTCCAGAATTATTGGACATATATTAATTATATATAAAATATAAATCCAATGCAATTAGTTATTGAATTAATTCAAATGGCCAAAACAAATATTTCTGTGACTCCAAAAATATTGGTTTGAATTTTACCTCTTGCCAATATTTCCAGAGGATAACAAGAACATTTTCTTGGACTTATTTGAAGCAATTTTTATCTTGATCATTTTTTAAAGGATTCTGAGGCTTTGAAAATTCCTCAATTCAAATTTCATTTGAATTTAAACATGATGCAGCAACCAAGCTAGTCCAAGGCCAGGGTAAAGCTAGGGATGTGACAGGCGAAGTCGAGTGACTCGAAAACCCACGTCATTCAGATGTGCGGGGGTTTAGGTATCCAAAAGAGAAATAGGAGTGCCTTTCCCGCTATGACTCTCCCTGAATCTGTTAGAGGTTGGCAGTCGTCCTAGTTCTACTGCCAGGACGTCACAGCTCCAGGTCAGTCGACCGGTCTTCCCCACTTCTCGTTCGACTGTGTTCAGACTCCTGCTCCGCTGAAAGTAAGCACTGCTGAGACCGTGGAAACGAGGATGTTGGTGGACAGAGTGGTCCAGCTCATCAATGATGGCGTTACCGGCCGGGACTTGCTAGAAGTGTTCCTCAGTCGGCGCATCCAGCCTCTCCAGGCTCGCGATCACCCAATGTGGCTGTATTCTAGACCGGACGACACCGCTCGGGTCCATCCAGAAGAAGTGCCATCCGAAATCATAGCTTTGTGGCTGAGGGGTATCACAGGCAACCAGGACAACCCTAGAGGATCCAGGCGAGTCGCCCCTTTCAGTGACGGGAACCCGCCTGACAAGGTATACTCTTTGTTTCGACTGCTTCTCGCTCGCATTCCGACTGTACTTGATGTTAGCTGACTCTTACTCGATCAATTTGCTCTGCGGGTATTCACTGAGATGCATTCGATGCCTAACGGCGAACAGGCTTTGGAGGAGGACCAGGAGGGGGAGGATAGTGCAGAGGAGAGTGGCGAGTGGGGGTCTCCGGGAGAAGAGGAGGAGGAGAGCAAGGAGTCGGACGAGGAGGAAGAAGTCGACTCGCCGCCGCGCTCTGAACGTCGATCCAAACAGCAGCATGATCCGTCTGGCGGGCGCGGGAAAAGCGTGGCTCCGAGTGCCAATACTCAAAAGTGCACTCGGACGTCTACTCCGGAGCCGACGGAGAAGGTGTCCAAGTAGCCTAAAGGTGCTCCTCCCAAGGCTCGGAAGACATTGCCACAGATGAAGATGGACGTCCCTGTTGCTTCGGGGTGAGTATCTCGCTTGCGTTTTGGTAGGTCGACTAAAGATTTTCTTGTTCTGACCAACCAATTCATGTGTCTTTCTAGTCCCACCTCTGCTGCCACTAATATGGACATTGACAAGGCGCCAGGAGAAGAAGAGGCCACCTCACGAGTCGGTAAGTCTGATCGACCAAGCTTCGTTAAGTTGAGTAGATCGCCAATCGGAAGAGTTTCTGACATTTCTCTCTTTCTGTAGTTCTGCAAGAAGTTGTTGTGCTCCCTGATGACCAAGAAGAGGCACCTCTATAGGAGAGGAGGAAGAAGAGTGGGAGCTCTGGCAGGAGGAGGCTTGAAGTTTAGGTCCCTCAGTCGACACCGGCGCTCGAGGCGGTGGTCGAACGCTTCGGAGAGCCTGTTCGGACCAGCGTCACATTCGCTAGCCCGCTGACGACTGATCGTCCGGCGGGCTCGACTGCTCTGACTCCTGCTGCTCTAGTGCAACCTCAAGCTTTTGACTCGGCGACTGCTCCAGCTGCTCTACAACCATCACTTTTTGCTGTGTATCAGACTCCGGATGACTCGCCGAGTGCCGCTAGAGAAGCTCTTCGCCAAGTGAACCTTGTCATGGAGCAGGTGAAGGTGGTGCACAAGGCTAGCCAGGTGGCCTACAACGCCAGTACTGCCCTTCAGGCCAATGTTCAGGTCAACAAGACTCCGACTGAATTTTCGAATGTCGTCTTATATCTGATCACCCACTGGAGTGTTTTGTTGCTTAAAGCCTGGGAAATTTCCCATGCCACTCAACTTTCTGAATCAGTGGGGGCACGCCGAGTGCACCCACTGGGTGTAGTCCCCGAGACCACGATCGACTGCTCGCAGTCGACTGAGGTCTTAGAATGTATATCTATCTCCTCATTTTTTTGAACTCACGCTGGGCAGACCCTGCTGAGTATTGATCTGAACCAGTGGGGGCACGCTAAGTGCACCCACTGGGTGTAGTCCCCGGGACTACTTGTTGAATATTCTATTCAGCAGTAGTCTTAGAGTAACTTTTCTCTGTTGATGTCATTTATTTCTGTCGACTGACATATCACTCTTGCTGACTGCAGAGGTCTTGTGATCTTGGAGCTCGTCTTTCCGAGTTAAAGAAGAAGCATATCAGCATTGAACTTGACCTTGAACTTTCTAAGAAGAATCTCAAGACTGCTCAGCAAGAGACGGCCATCATGGAAGGTAACCATTCGACCGTTTTGTCTGCTTAGTAGTTCGCACTTTGCACTGCTTTTCATTCAGTCTCTTTGAACCGAGTGACTTCACATAAGCAGATGTGTGTAGTGAAAACCGGCAACTTCAGGCTCGTCTGAAGTGTGTTCTTTCTTTAGAGAGAATGAAGGAGGCGTTGGAGAAAAAGGACCTGGACCTTGCATCTGCTCAAAAAGAAGCTCGTGAGAAGACGACGCTTGCGGACAAGAAGCTGGCTTCAGTCGGCAAGTTGGAAGATGAGAACACGAAGTTGAAGACGGCCGTCTCGGACGCCAACCGGGAAGTCGAGCAACTGAGGAAGGACAAGGAGAACCTGACCACTGAAGTCAACGGCCTCAGAGCCAAGATGGGCAAGCTAGAGTCCTATTCGGAACAACTTGCGGCGAAGCTTGTCTTGAAGCTTGAAGGTATGGCTCTTTAGTTAGATAACTGTTGTCGACTGAAATTTGCAATACTGTCGACTCATTGTTTTTTGCGATGGAACAGAACTTTGCCAGGAATTTGAAGCTGAAACTGGACGGGTTGAGACAGGTCTCGACCCCATCAACTGTCCTGTGAAAGATGAAGTTGCGATGAACTTGCTTCGATTGGAATCACGCTTGGATGGCGCTGTCGACTATCTGGCTCGGCTGAAGCCTGCGATGACCCGAGTGGACGCCGAACTCTGGCCTCAGGCAGAACTTCCTCAAAGTCTCGAGTCGCTGATGACTCGACTCAACCAAATACCTGACCGAGTGCAAGAGTGGAAGAAGTCCTCTACCCGCTGTGGCACCGACGTTGTCTTGTCATTGGTTCACGTGCACTGCAAGGAAGCTAAAGAAGAGAAGCTGGCGGCCCTCAAGGTAGTGAATACTAAGAAGCACTCTTTCTAGGACTTCATGCACACCTTCCTCGAGGCAGCTACTCGCATTGCCGACAGCATCGATCTCGACAGCTTCTGCGATCCGTCCAGCCCTTCTCCCGCCGAGTGACGAAAAAACATTATGCCTCACTTTTATTTGCCTCGGAATGCCCAGTGATTTTGTAATCGTTAAAACTCCTTCGGGCCTGATGCCCGAGCACTTTTAACCTGCGGTTAGGAACCTCAGGATTTATCTTTGAATATGTTAGTTTATCTCCGAGTGAAATCCGTTCTTCTCTTGGATCGGTCTCTCTTTGTTTGATGCAGGTGCTGAAGAAGGATCAGCAGTCGAACAGTTGGATGAGCCTTGGGCAGCCTTGATCACCTCATCAGCAATGTACTCAACAATGGTCTTGACGTTCCTGTCATCGGCAAGGGGCCAACCACTGGATGGGTGCTCACAATCTCGTCCTTCTTTTTGACGGTGCAGCCTCCGGGGGGTTGGTGGTGTCGTGGTCGACCTGCAGCCCCGCTCACCACTCGGTAGGGTTTTTCAGACTTAGGCGAGTATTGGACTGCAGCGAAGTCCCCGAGTGGGAGGACTGCTCACCACTCGATAGGAATTTTCAAACTTAGGTGATTACTGGACTGCGGCTAAGCGTCCGAGTGGGAGGGCTGATCACCACTCGGTAGGATTTCTCAAACTTAGGCGAGTGCTGGACTGCAGCTAAGCCTCCGAGTGGGAGGGCTGCTCACCACTCGGTAGGATTTCTCAAACTTAGGCGAGTACTGGACTGCAGCTAAGCCTCCCAGTGGGAGGGCTGCTCACCACTCGGTAGGATTTCTCAAACTTAGGCGAGTACTGGACTGCAGCTAAGCCCCGAGTGGGAGGGCTGCTCACCACTCGGTAGGATTTCTCAAACTTAGTAGAGTACTGGACTGTAGCTAAGCCCCCGAGTGGGAGGGCTGCTCACCACTCGGTAGGATTTCTCAAACTTAGGCGAGTAGTGCTCACCACAATCTCGTCCTTCTTCTTGACGGGGGGGGGGGGGGGGAAGGGTCGAGACCCACCCATAAAGTAAGGTAGGACTTTTATCACTTAGGCAAGTACTGGACTGCAGCTAAGCCTCCCAGTGAGAGGCAGACTCGCCGCTCGGTAGGATTTTTATCACTTAGGCGAGTACTTGACTGCAGCTAAGCCTCCGAGTGAGAGGCAGACTCACCACTCGGTAATATTTTTATCACTTAGCCGAGTACTGGACTGCAGCTAAGCCCCCGAGTGAGAGGCAGACTCACCACTCGGTAGGATTTTTATAACTTAGGCGAGTACTGGACTGCAGCTAAGCCCCCGAGTGAGAGGCAGTCTCACCACTCGGTAGGATTTTTATCACTTAGGCGAGTGCTGGACTGCACCTAAACCCCCGAGTGAGAGACAGACTCACCACTCGGTAGGATTTTTATCACTTAGGCGAGTACTGGACTGCAGCTAAGCCCCCGAGTGAGAGGCAGACTCACCACTCGGTAGGATTTTTATCACTTAGGCGAGTACTGGACTGCAGCTAAGCCCCCGAGTGAGAGGCAGACTCACCACTCGGTAGGATTTTTATCACTTAGGTGAGTACTGGACTGCAGCTAAGCCCCCGAGTGAGAGGCAGACTCACCACTCGGTAGGATTTTTATTACTTCATCTTCGATGGAACAGATTCGCAGCTAAGGCGACAAGTACGAAAGAAATAAACAACAATCATTCGGAAGACTATAAAATTATGTCTTTTGACAACCAAACTAAGAGGTGCTTCTTATTACATCTCATCAGTCTAAATACTTAAGAGTAAAAAGGGCGGAGCAGTTCTGCATTCCAGGCACGCGGTTCATCTTTGTTGTGCTCAACGTTTATGAGACGATATGCTCCGTTGTGGCGCACCTTGGTGACGACGAAAGGGCCTTCCCAAGCAGGGGCGAGCTTGTGTGGCTTCTGCTGGTCCACTCGGAGAACCAAGTACCCTTCTTGGAACGCTTGACCCCTTATGTTCCTGGCATGGAATCGACGCAAGTCTTGTGGATAAATGGTCTACCGGATCAAGGCCATCTCCCTTTCTTCCTCCAAGAGGTCGACTGCATCTTGTCGAGCTTGCTCTGCTTCCTCTTCTGAGAAGAGTTCGACTCGGGGAGCATTGTGGAGCAAATCACTCGGCAATATGGCTTCGGCCCCATAGACTAAGAAGAATGGAGTCCGTCCAGTCGACCGATTGGGAGTCGTCCTCAGCCCCCAAAGCACTTACGGGAGCTCATCGACCCAAGCTCTTGCTGCGTGCTTGAGGTCATGCATCAACCGGGGCTTCAGTCCTTTGAGAATCAATCTATTTGCTCACTCAGCCTTCCCATTCGACTGAGGATGGGCGACCGAAGCGTAATCGACCCTCGTGCCTTGGGAAGTGCAAAAGGCTCTGAATTCATCAGAGTCGAAGTTCGACCCGTTGTCAGTGATGATGTTGTGCGGTATGCCTTATCTGAATATTAATTCTCTGATGAAACTCACAGCAGTACTTGCTTCAAGGTTTTTAATGGGCTTGGCTTCGATCCACTTGGTAAACTTGTCAACTGCTACTAGCACATGGGTAAATCCGCTCCTCCCGGTCCTCAGAGGTCCAACCATGTCCAATCCCCAAACATCAAAAGGCCAGACGAGTGGAATAGTCTTCAGAGCTGATGCAGGTTTATGGGACATGTTGGAGTAAAACTAACAACCTTCACATTTGTCCACTATTTCTTTTGCCATCTCGTTGGCATGTGGCCAGTAAAACCCGGCGCAGTATACTTTGGCCACGATGGTCCGAGAGGACGCATGGTGACCACAAGTCCCCGAGTGAATATCATTGAGGATCATTCGGCCTTCTTCTGGCATGATGCACTTCTGGCAGATCCCAGTTACACTTTCTCTGAACAACTGACCTTTTATCACGGTAAAGGCTTTAGACCGTCAGACGATCAGTCGAGCCTCTTCTTCATCTTCTGGAAGTTCTTTCCTAAGAATGTATGCAATGTACGGCACTGTCCAGTCGGGAGTGATGACCAAAACCTCCATGACTAAGTCGACCACGGCTGGGATTTCGACTTCAGTCGGATCTGTGGCATTCTTGGGCTGTGGTGATTCTTCGGTGAAAGGATCTTCTTAAACTGAAGGTGAACGAATATGTTCCAAAAACACATTTCGGGCAATGGCCTCTCTCTTTGAGCCTATCTTTTCCAACTCATCTGCGGCTTGATTTTTCAGTTGGGGTATATGGTGAAGCTCCAAACCTTCAAAGCTCTTTTCTAGCTTTCTTACTGCATTGCAATAACTAGTCATGGTTGGGCTCCTGACATCCCATTCCTTCATCACTTGATTAACCACCAAATCTGAGTCGCCGTAGACCATAAGGCGATGGACGCCGAGTGAAATGGCCATACGCAACCCGTATAAAAGTGCTTCATATTCGGCTTCATTATTGGAGGAATCAAAATGAATCTGGAGAACATAACTAAGCTTGTCTCCACGGGGGGATACCAAAACTACCCCAGCACCTGAACCATTCAGCATCTTGGAGCCATCAAAGAACATAGTCCAATGCTCCGAGTGAACTTGAGTCAGCAATTGCTGCTCAATCCACTCGGCAAGGAAATCTGCGATTGCTTGGGACTTGATAGCTTTCTTTGCCTCAAACTTGATATCCAATGGAAGGAGTTCAATCGCCCATTTTGCCACTCGACCAGTTGCATCTCTGTTATTCAGAATTTCAGATGGTGGCGCGTCGCTGACGATTGTAATGGAGTGGTCAGAGAAATAATGCGCAACCTTCTTCATGGTCATGTATATTCCACAGACAAGCTTCTGATAATGTGGATATCGTTGTTTGGATGGAGTCAAAACTTCAGAGAGATAATAAACTGGGCGTTGAACCTTGTAAGCTTTTCCCTCCTCTTCTTACTCGACCGTGAGTACCGTACTGACAACTTGTCCAGTGGCCGCAATGTAAAGCAGTAAAGGCTCTTTGCTGATCGGCGCAACGAGCACCGGCTGGGTGGAACGCAGGGCTTTAAGCTCTGAAAACGCTGCATCAGCTTCTTTAGTCCACTCAAACTTATCAGATTTCTTCATCAGTCGGTAAAGAGGCAAGGCCTTTTCACCGAGACGAGAAATGAATCGACTCAAGGCGGCCAAACAACCAGTCAGCTTCTGAACGTCATGCACTCGTATGGGGCATTTCATTCGGAGGATGGTATCAACTTTTTCTGGATTGGCGTCGATCCAGCGTTCGGAAACGAGAAAAACGAGTAACTTTCCTCCTGGAACTTCGAATGTGCACTTTGACGGATTAAGCTTGATATCGTACCTTCTTAGGTTGGCAAAGGTTTCTGCGAGGTCAGTCAATAAGTCGGAACCTTTGCGAGACTTGACCACAATGTCATCCATGTATGCTTCCACATTCCGACTGATTTGAGTGAGCAGGCTCTTCTGAATCATTCTCATGAATGTGGCTCCAGCATTTTTAAGACCAAATGGCATGGTGACATAACAAAAGCACCCGAACGGGGTGATGAAGGCTCTTCTTATTTCATCGGGACCATACAGTCGGATCTGATGATACCCGGAATATGCATCTAAGAAAGACAAGCGCTCACACCCTGTAGTCGAGTCAACAATCTGATCGATGTGAGGCAGAGGGAAATGATCTTTTGGGCAGGCCCGATTAATGTTCTTGAAATCAATGCACATACGAAGTGAATCATCCTTCTTAGGGACCATGACTACATTGGCTAGCCACTCGGAGTGGTAGATTTCATGGATGAACTCTGCTGCCAACAGTCGAGCCACTTCTTGGCCAATTGCTTTTCTCTTCTATGCGACGGACCGCCGAAGGTGCTCTTTGACGGGTTTTACCTTGGGGTCGACATGCAAACGGTGCTCAGCCAGTTCCCTGGGTACACCTGGCATCACTACAAAAAAATACACTTCCGTGATGATACGTGTTTGTCATAGTAGGTCACGTTTTTTGTCATGTATGTACATCCATGACAAATTTATGACAGAATCAAGATAGTCATACATGTGCTGTCGTAGAAGTGTTCCATGATATTTAACAAAATTATCATCACGGAAGTGTCCACTTCCATGACGATAAATCGCGCGTCACAGAATTGCTTTCGTCAAGGGTGACCGACACGTGGCATCCACCGTAACGGAACGCCGTTAAGCTATCGGGTCGAGTTTTGGATCCGATAACCCATTAACAGCCCTGGCCAATGGGGATTTTCCACGTATAAAATCATCATTGGCTGGAGGAAACACGTGTCAGATCATCATTGGGACAGATGTCATCCACTCACTGGATAGAAGGCGCCTATGATACGTCAACACGTGGCACGGCCCAACAGTGGCCCATTCCTGTGAAAAGGCCGGCCCATTTGACTTGGTCAAAAGCTGGCGGGCCGGCCCATGGAAAGCCTGTTAACGGCCTGTTAGCATATAGCCCATTTACAGCCTGCTAACCCAAGGCCCGTTACGCCCTATGCGAATTAGGCCCAGTAGCGTCATCTGGGCCATCCAATATGATTCCAGCCCGTTTGCACTTCTGGCCCATGTATGGCCCATGACATCTTTCGGCCCATATGAGGCCCTTTGTAACTCTTGGCCCATTAGCGACCCCTGCTGAAACTGGCCCATAATGAACAGTGTATTACTTTACACCCATTAACGGCCCGCAGTGAAACTGGCCCGTAATGAACAGTGTAACACTTTATACCCATTAACGGGTGGTTATTCCGTTGGGCCGTTTCCAGCCCAAGTTAACTTTCGGCCTTCTAAGGACCCATTTATTCATGGGCTAATTTGCAGCATTCGGTTACTTACGACCCGTTACTGTCATTTTCTGCTTGTGGGCCAAATTCAGCCCGTCGTTACAGTCGGCCCGTTTGTGGTCCGTTAGTCTGTTGGGCCATTTTCATAGCATCACCAAATACGGCCTATTAACGGCCCGTTATGGTCAGCCCATAAAACGTACGATTTCCATTATAGGCCCGTCTACAGCCCATTAAAGGCCCGTACAAGACCCATAAATGAGTCAGCGGCCCATGGATCCTGCGAGACATAGAAGGCCCATGGATCCTGCGAGACATAGAAGGCCCATGGATCCTGTGAGACATAGAAGGCCCATGGATCCTGCGAGATGTAGAAGGCCCATGGATCCGACGGCCCATGAAGGGCCATGGTCGGGCGAGTTGGCCCCCATTTGAATGATATAGCATATTCAAAGAATTATCCTACTCAATACTATGACCTCTAAAAAGCATACACTATACAACAAAGAGATCAAGGCATAGAAAGGTAGAATAATCCTACACTATACAATAAAGAAATTATAGCCGATTATACCCACTGGGCATTATGGTTCGGCATGGGTGATAATAAAGCATACACAAACAACAAATTACATACACTTGGCAAATACAACTCATACATCATGGCCGCGCATCAACTTAACTCCATTTGAACTATAATCTCTTTAGAAAATAGGATTGGCCGGATTCAGATAGCATAAATTTCAGTCTACAAAATCTCCAATTCCTTCATGGTTACCTCGGTGTCTTGTTTCATTTTTTGACTCCTGCATCTAATACCTGCATGTCCAGTCTCAACTTGTCGATTATACGTTGACAATCATGTACATGTTGTCTTGCCACATCTAGTTGATGCTCGAGAACATCAGCACATTCCAATTCCAATCCATAATCATTTGGTAACGGCCATGCCGCACTGCTCACAGATTTTTGTGTTGATGTCACTTCATCCTGAAATGTTTCTATAAGTACACATGACTAGAGCAAAAATATAGTTACAATAGTGAAGCAAACAAGACACTATTTTGTACTACATGGCAAAATAGGACTAACAATAATGTTACACGTCACTTTCACAAAAAAATGTTACACGTCATGAAGCATAAGCAGGTGATATTTTAAAAATTATAAAAAAGATATTCTGTGCAGCCTGCATACAGAAATCCCTCTTAGCTCACCAGAGGAGCATGATGTTGGGGCCCAATCAAAAACACAGACAAGTTACAAATTTAGACAACACGTTGCGTATAAGTAAGCAAGCAGTTGGCCATTCTGTACCTCAATTAAAGTCTTAGGGAGCATAATGAACAGCAGAGGGTTTCATACAAACATACTACAGCAGGCAAAACTATGCAATCATTAGCGTAGTATAAACTAGATTGTGAGCCTCATGCAATAATAGTTAGTTAATAGACTTCAAAGCTTCAGGCACACTTCGGCAGAGTAATTAAATGGTAACGCCTTTAATTATGTCAACTAATAGTGATACAAGTACCGAACATCAGGCATAATTATTTGGGCATCTCATTAAGTGAGGATAAATAAAGCAGTTGAAAAGAGAAAATTAACTATGCCTGAAACAAACAAGGAATTGAACTGTTGACTTGCATACAGTGACTTACCTTAGCAGGTTGAAGAGGCTCAGCGCAGCTCCTACTTCTTTTGGAAGGCTCATTCCTAACATCTTATACTTGGAAATCCTGAATCTTATCTTCATTGCACCCCCTCTGCAAGGTGACACAAACTAGTTACTCGTCTCCTTGGAAGATAAATATGCATAGTTTCTAGTCTGTGAACACAAATGGATGAGATTATAACCAAACAACACCACATAATGAAACATGCCGCATCTCTTGCACTTGCACACAATGAAATGAGCATTTACCATGACTGCACTATGTAAAAACTAGGTATACCTTCGAACTGGATCTCCAGGTACTCTTGGAGAGCCTACTGTAGTGTACAACCAAACCTTTATGTCACCTATGAGTTAGACAAGGCCCCACTACAGCAGCCCTTAGTGTTTAAATCATTGACAAGCTCTGTTAGAGTGTTAGGTCAAGAAAAACAAGTAATCAAAGCAAACAGTCCTAGTATGGCTGGCTGATGCAAACAAGCAATTGAACAGATGTGTGAGCAAATCTTACATATCAAGAAAAGAAGCAAAGAAGCAGGCTTAAAGACCATCACTTGAATGACCAGATTTAAGGGGCATTTAAACATCATGTGCAACGTATGAACTAACATAAATATTGCATATTCCAGATTCTACAATGGAATCCACATGTATTAGGTTGTGCCATGTATGATAATGCCTAAATGTACAGATAGCAGGCAGGAGTGATTCATCATTGCACGCACAATTGAATTGCAGGTTAAGGGCCAGTTCGATTCCGCCTTTTCAGGGCATATTGTCAAAATAAGCCATAAAAGATGTAAATAAGTCATTTTTGAGTTATGGGCTTGGGCTTAACTAATTTCTCTTTGGAGGGGGTGTTTCGTGTAGAACCTCACTAAAAATTGAAGGGGAGGGGAATAGTGAAATGACTCTGTTGTCTGCCTATATTACACTCAAATTGCAACTGCTGACGCCTGTGTCACGCTTGACCCTCAAGTAAAAACAAACACCAAGCATTCATTGCCCTGCCCGCTTGCATCTCCTCTCCCCTTTCCCTCTACCTCGATCCCCTGCCTGCAGCACTAGGGTTCCTCCAGCGAGCCGTCGCCACTGGTCCCATCTGGCTTGGTCCTCGACGATGCTATGTCCAGCTAGGCTACATGGCAGGCGGATAGGGGCAAATGTCCCTGGCTGCTCCTCCCTCTGGCGCCGCTCCTCATTCTCATGGTCTCCAGCAGCTGCTCCACTGTGGTTCGTCCAACGCACTACTCCGGCGGGCGCTGCACAACTACGGCTGATGCCACACTGCGGCAGAAGGCACCTTGTTCCCCCTGCCCTCCTCCCAGGCCATGGCCTTGAGGTGATGTTGAAGGATGAGCTCATCCAGCAAGGTGAGGATCTCCTCTGATTTTTTGCCAAATTTTCATTCTGATCCACTATACGATGAATTGCTATGAGCTGCTTCTGCTGTTGCTATATGATGCATTGCTATGAGCTGCTCCTGCTGCTGCTATATGATGAATTGCTATGAGCTGCTGCTGCTGTATGATGAGTCGCTATGAGCTGCTGCTGCTGCTGCTATATGATGAATTGCTATGAGCTGCTGCTGCTGCTATATGATGAGTTGCTACAAGCTGCTCCTGCTGCTGCTATATGATGAATTGCTATGAGCTGCTCCTGCTGCTGCTATATGATGAATTTCTATGAGCTGCTCCTGCTGCTGCTACTTGATGAATTGCTATGAGCTGCTGCTGGTATATGAAGAATTGCAGACTTCTGCTGCTGTATGATGAGTTGCTATGAGCTGCTGCTGCTGCTATATGATGCTTTCAGGTGGTGGTGCTATATGATAATAACCAGCCACTTGGACCATGGAATTTCAATAAATAATTGTTCTTCATTTAAATGTGGGTCATGCGTTCTTTGTTTAAATTAGGCAATGGGATCTCTTTGGAAAACATTGACCAAAGTAGATTGTGCCAAGTAGATGGTATCTTTGTATTTGCATTTTGAGCAAATAGTGATGGTCTATTTTCCTATCATATTAATTACTGCACTGGGTTCAGTTTGTGATGTTTGCATGTCAAATTAATTTCCATATGGGCAGCAAAATGAAAAATATATAATGCAATCTAGACTTTCCACTGATCATAGCAAAGATAAGCTGAAAACACAATGAAAAGAACTGGTTGGCGTATTACATGGAGCTTATATTCACATGTGCTTATTTTCTTAGGATAACTCGTAATAACTGTCCCTAAGAAACTTGGCTAATAGAACTGGCATACAAATAACATGTCACGATGATTGCAATGGAGGAGTGACATATCATAGCACACTTATAGGCTCACCGCTGTCTCTCCATTTTTTGCGATGTTCCATGAAATTGCCACATACATTGAGGGAGTCCCGGATTAGGGGGTGTTCGGATAGCCGGACTATGACCTTTGGCCGGACTCCTGGACTATGAAGATACAAGATTGAAGACTTCGTCCCGTGTCCGGATGGGACTTTCCCTGGCGTGGAAGGCAAGCTTGGCGATACGGATATGTAGATCTCCTCCCATTGTAACCGAATCCGTGTAACCCTAGCCCTCTCCGGTGTCTATATAAACCGGAATGTTTTAGTCCGTAGGACGAACAACAATCATACCATAGGCTAGCTTCTAGGGTTTAGCCTCTCTGATCTCGTGGTAGATCTACTCTTGTACTACCCATATCATCAATATTAATCAAGCAGGAGTAGGGTTTTACCTCCATCAAGAAGGCCCGAACCTGGGTAAAAACATCGTGTCCCTTGTCTTCTGTTACCATCCGCCTTGACGCACAGTTCGGGACCCCCTACCCGAGATCCGCCGATTTTGACACCGACATTGGTGCTTTCATTGAGAGTTCCTCTGTGTCATCACCATTAGGCCCGATGGCTTCTCCGATCATCAACAATGATGCGGTCCAGGTTGAGACTTTTCTCCCCAGACAGATCTTCGTATTCGGCGACTTTGCACTGCAGGCCAATTCGCTTGGCCATCTGGAGCAGATCGAAAGCTACACCCCTAGCCATCAGGTCAGGTTTGGAAGTCTGAACTACATGGATGACATCCGCGGAGACTTGATCTTCGACGGATTCGAGCCACAGCCGAGCGTGCCACACTGTCACGATGGGCTTGACCTAGCTCTGCCGCCGGACAGTGCGCAGAAGGCCGCCCCAGTGTCCGCTCTGACCCTTAGCTCGGAGCCGACTGCGCAGATCGAGGGCGGGTGGCTGGACACCCCCTCGGGGGCTGCAATCTCTACGGCGATCGAGCCGAACAACAGTCTTGTCCTTCGTGAAGCTCGCGACTCCAAGGTGCCGGACTCCTTTCCGGACTCCGAACCTCCCGCACCCCTGCCGATCGAACCCGATTGGGCACCGATCATGGAGTTCGCCGCCGCGGACATCTTTCAGCACTCGCCCTTTGGCGACATCCTTAATTCATTAAAGTCTCTCTCTTTATCAGGAGAGCCCTGGCCGGACTACGGTCAGCAAGGTTGGGATGCGGACGACGAAGAAATTCGAAGCCCACACACCACCCACTTTGTAGCCATTGTCGATGCTTTAACTGACATGCTCGACTTCGACTCCGGGGACATCGACGGTATGGACGCCGATGAAGGAGACGACCAAGAACCAGTACCTACGGGGCACTGGACAACCACCACACCTAACGATGTATACATGGTGGACACACCTAAAAGAAACGACGACGAGGAACAAAGGGACGCAACAAGGGATCGTTCCCTCGAAAATCAATCAAAGCGGCGGTGTAAGCGCCGGCAAAACTCGACCTGGACAGAGACCCAGCCATAGAGCAGGGCGAACCGGCGAACGACGAACATGCCATTGAGCAACTGTCCGAACAGGACAACTTGGGTACACAAAAAACCGAACAACCCGTCCCCGGCGAAGATAATAGTCTGGACGACCTCACACCGGACAAGTGGCTGGAGCAGAAGAACGTCCACCAAAGGCTCGTCGCCACCGCACGTAACCTGAAAAAGCAGAAGCGGAAGCTCAAAGTAGAGGAAGATGCACTCAGAATCAGATGGGGCAAAGTACTCAACACCGCAGACAAATACGGCGACAGTCACCACACAAAAAGCTATCCGAAGCAAACATTACTACCAGAATTCGATGAGGAGGCCTTAGAGCCCCCGCAATCAATGAATAAGGAAGATACCGGGCCGGATAGACGACCCCCTGGCCAACATAGAGCGGCAAAGGGCGCCACACTCAATCCGGCACGCGATCCGCACAAGGATTCGCATCAAAAGGACGGCCCAGCAAGATCTATCTATGGGCCAAGAAAGCAAGCTCTAATAAGCAATGCAAAACTACAAATATCCGAACATCGCGACACACCCAAATACATGGGCGCCACACACCCCCTATGTTTCACTGATGAGGTGCTGGACCATGAATTTCCAGCGGGATTCAAGCCCATAAACATAGAGGCATACGACGGAATAACAGACACTGGAGTCTGGATTGAGGATTATATCCTCCACATACACATGGCTAGAGGAGATGACCTCCACGCCATAAAATATTTACCCCTCAAGCTCAAAGGGCCAGCCCGGCATTGGCTTAAAAGCCTTCCCGAAAACACCATAGGAAGTTGGGAAGAGCTCGAGGATGCTTTTCGGGCAAATTTTCAAGGGACTTATGTCCGACCTCCGGACGCAGACAATCTAAGTCATATAACTCAACAACCCGGAGAGTCAGGCCGGAAACTCTGGAATAGATTTCTTACTAAAAAGAACCAGATAGTCGATTGTCCGGACGCCGAAGCCTTAGCAGCTTTCAAACACAGCGTTCAAGACGAATGGCTCGCCAGACACCTCGGCCAAGAAAAGCCAAGAACAATGGCCACATTAACAAGCCTCATGACCCGCTTTTGCGCAGGAGAAGATAGCTGGTTGGCAAGGAGCAGCACCAGCGACCCAAGTACATCTGAATCTAGGGATGGAAACGGGAAACCACGACATAGCAAGGACCAGCGCCGGACCACGGGAGGCAGCCCGAAGAGCACGACAGTCAATGCCGGATTCAATAGCTCTCGGCAGAATAAAAAAAACCGCCCCCAAGGATAACAGGGACGAGCTATCTAACCTCAAAAAAGCTTGGACAAAATATGTCAAATTCATAGTACTCCCGGGATGCCTGCAAACCATACCCACAGAGATTGTTGGGTCTTCAAGCAATCCGGCAAACTCAACGCCAAACACAAGGGGCTCGACATACCAATGGAGGACGACGAACCCCACCAGCAGAGCACGGAGAACAAAAGAAATTCCCACAAGAAGTCAAAACAGTAAAGTCACTTCACGTGACAAAAGGGAAAAACAGAGTGGCACACGTCATACGGTCTGCCCCAGCGGAGTCCGACCACTGGTTGTCACAACCAATCATCCTCAACCATCAGGATTACTCTAGAAGTATCCGGAACGCAGGATGGACTACCTTGATATTAGATCCGATAATTGACAGACTCCACTTTACACAAGTCCTAATGGACGGTGGCAGTGGTCTAAACCTGCTATATCAGGACACCATGCACAAAATGGGGATAAACCCAACAAAAATTTGCCACGGCAATACTTCCTTTCAAGGGGTAATGCCAGGCCCAGAAACCCATTGTACGGGTTCTCTTCGACTAGAAGTTATGTTTGGCTCGCCCGACAACTTTTGCCGCGAAAAGCTAACCTTCCACATCGCCCCATTCGAAAGTAGCTATCAAGCACTACTGGGACGGGAAGCTTTCGCCCTCTTTAATGCAATACCTCATTATGCATCCCTTACGCTTAAAATGCCCGGTCCGCGAGGCATCATCTCATTAAAGGGAAATATCGAGTGTCCCTCGAGCGCGGAGGACTGTGCGGTTGCCTTGACAGCCGCACACTAAACCAGCTTTGCTAGCCAAAAGCACCCAAACAGGTCATTCAGACCCTGGACATGGCTAGACGAGTCCGGCGTAAACACACAAAGGCTTACTAGACACATACCCCTGTACAAGGGGCTCCGCGCGTATACAACATGAGACAATAAAGCTCAATCCTACCCATTTTTGAATCATACTTTGTCTATTTAATAATGTAGATTTTTCGCACGCGTGTTTTGAACTAAGTTCCTCTTTTTTACAGATGAACACCATGCTACGCTCGTCTAGGATACGGCACAACGGAGACACAGGCGCAGACGTGCAGTAGGGACCCATTCTAAGGATTCTTTTCAGATTAAGACCCTGCGTAAACCTTTTTTACTTTCTCTTGTTGATAACATCCCCTGGTTTCTTACTATAACCGAGGAGGAGGCTGGCGTCTTGGCATGTGGCCAGGTCAGAATTTTGCGCGTACCTGAACACCAGGGGCTTCTTACCCAGGGCTTTGTTCAGCCCGTTTTCATAAAGACCGAATACCTTAGGGAGTGTTCGGCGTCGCGAGTTAGGCCTTATATGCATCAGCTCCGAATCATGTCTTTGGTCAAATGTTGGGTTTGCCCGGCTCTTGTGTTTTGCTGCCTTACGTTCCGCTCTATCGGCTAAGGCGGCACCAGGAGAACTACTGCGATTGTTCCCCGGTTCGGCCAGGCGAGCACCTCAGTAGAGAAAGCCGAAAACTGACTGTCATGATATAGCGTGAGACTGGTCAACCACTCGATGACTTGCCGGAATCTTTAGGATTCCTCCGCATTAACGAAGGGCCGTTTCCCGGTCAGGCACACGCGCGCCGCGAATTCGAGTGAGTGCGGTGCCCCTAGGGGCTATATAGTAGCCCCACTGTCAAACTCCTATGGCTAAGTGAAAGTGATAAAGCATTATAGTCCGGTTGCCTAGTTCGCTGCGCTATCACCTCCTTTATAGGACCAAGACGTTGGATCAAGTGTGAAAATGTGCCTTCTGCGAACACCCCCGCATTATATGCGTGGGGGCTGAAGCCAACGACTGCCATCTTTCAGGTTATATACACATATACATTAACGGCCGCACAAGAGGCATTCTAAATTCTTGAAGGCACAAGTATAAAAAGCTCTTATATTTCATCAAAACATTGTTTTACAATAATACATGTTATTCGAACATAACATCCTTCGAGCACTACGTCTCTATTAAACGAGCGCCCTACAGAACTTCCTGAAAATAGTGCTCGGCGGGTACTCGGCAGCATTCGCCGAGTCTTGGGATGCACCAGCAGTGGCCTTCATCTCCACCCAGTATGTCTTGACACGGGCAAGAGCCATCTGCGCACCCTCTATGCACGCTGACCTCTTCATTGCATCAATATGCAGCACCACACTGAGGAACTGCTACAGCAAGCTAAAATAACTCTTCGGCTCGGGCCTTTTCGGCCACATATGACTCACAACATGATTCATGGCGAGTCCGGATAACCTATTCAGATCCGCCCATGCGGCCAAACGATCGGATACGGAAAGTGGGTGCTCCGGATTGTGGAACTGTGACCAAAAAAGATTTTCCACTTCGTGGTCATTTTGATCACGGAAGTCTTCGGTCGCGTCCGCAGCACTCGCCGTCAAATCAAGATAAGTGTTCGCCGCACTCCACTTCCAGTCCAACGGAGCATATTTGGGATCCCGGAACTTCATTCGCAGCATATAGGGCTTTCCAGCCGTGATATCTCCGGCCTGACATAGCTCCTCCTTCAAAGCTCTCATCGCAGAGCGAGGATCCTTAGCCTCGGAAGTGACCTTCTCTAGGTCCTTCTGTGCCATCCTATCTTCTTTTTCAAGAAGCTTACAACGGTCGGCAACATTCTTCAATTTTACAGCCATCTCGTCCATTTCCTTTCTTGCCCTGGCAGTGAGCAGCCTGTTTGGCTTTTAGCTCTTCAGCTGCCTTTAAAGGAGCCGCATCGCTTTTCCTGGCCTACTCCTTGGCTCGGGCAAGTTCTGCCCGAAGGTTCTCCATGGCAGCGGCACCATCTGCATTAAGCACATATGTTATAAGGTACGGGCATCAAGCTCCTCTTACTAGAAGTCTTCGAAGACATTACATACCTTGTGCCTCGTCCAGCCGCTTGTTGACAAGCGCGTTGTCGGCCTCTGCCACGTCAAGTTGCCGCTTTAGCCCGGCAAAGTCATTAGTCCGGCTAGCCACCGCACACTTCGCCACCTACATAGGAAAGGCGACATATTATACCTGGGATGATGATCCTCTGCGCGCCGTCATTTTTGACAATGCAAGGTACATCATTTCGCGTACCTCGAAACCCGTCAGTAAACTCTTGGCGGCCTCGTACAACCCGCTCTCCACGGATGAAATCCTTCCAATCACTGTATCCATAAACGCACGGTGTTCTTCTGAGATAGACACTCGCCCTAGGAGATCCTTCAGCTCCTCCGACCGCGCACCGGACGGTGCCGGACTTGTCCGATGGCCTTCTTCGAAGGCTGGATCCGGAGAAACCCTCCGTGACGACACCTCGGGGTCACCCGCCTCGCAAGGCGGTACAGCTGGGGGAGGCGTTCCTCTCTCCATCATCTCCGGACGAAGATCCCCTGAAGATGAGCTCTACTGAGAAGGGCTGAGATCCGAACTACAAGGTAAAATTTCGGTTATCTTCCTCAGAAATAGAATAGGGATGTTTTTCACTTCAAAACCCCTTTCTTTCCTTACAGCTCAGTGGAGAGCCGATCCCCTTGAGGGTGCAATGCGACCGGGGCACCCTCCGGCGTCGGACCCTCTGACGAAGATTTCTTCCCCCGCTTTGAGGCCATGGCCTCCGGGTCTTCAAAAGCGGTCCTTTTCTTCCCCTGGTTCGAGGAATTCTTGATTCCTCCTTTCCTGACAGCCTCCTTCGGGGAGGCGGTACCTTCCTAGTTCCCCTCTTCGCCTTCTTCCAAAGGCGCAACTTCCAGCATCCTGATTAACACGGGATCTGGCGTAGTTTCAGGGAGGGGGCCGGACACCTGATAAGCTTTGCTTTCGCTATCCACTCCTATTTAAAGGGACGGCTCTTTGAAGGGAAATTTTATAATAAATATGCGGATGGTGTGTCCGGGTACAGGACTACTTACTTGAGTATCCGGACAATTGCAGCTCAGACCTGCGTGCTCGGATGAATCCGGACACATTGCTTGTGATCTGAAGAACAATTTGTACATCTCCATGGGCGTCACGCCCACAAAGTGCTAGAGGGCTCGCGGTCCTTCCGGATTAAACTCCCACAGGCGGAGGGGGCGACGTTTGCAGGGCAGGATGCGGTGAATCAACAGAACCTGCGTCAAGAGTGATATCTCTTTCTAGGATATCCCGAACTCGGCCCTGCAACAAGGGCATGTCCTTGGACGGCCCCCAGTTAAGTCCTTCATTGACCCATGATGCTAGCCGTGGGGGGGGGGACCCGAGCGAAAAGCAGGTGACGCCACCCATGTGGTGCCCCTGGGAGCTTTGATGTAAAACCACTCTCGTTGCCATAAGCCGAACTCCTCTTGAAAAGAGCCCTTGGGCCATGGAACGTCGGCAATCTTGCTTATAATAGCACCTCCGCACTCAGCGTGCTGCTGCTCGATCATCTTCAGTTCTACCTTGAAGGTCTTAAGCCATAGTCCGAAGTGAGGAGTAATATGGAAGAAGGCCTCACACACGATGATGAACGATGAGATTTGGGGGATGGACTCCGGAGCTAAGTCGTGAAATTCCAGCCCGTAATAAAACATGAGCCCCCTCACGAAGGGATCAATCGGGAAGCCTAGCCCTCGAAGGAAGTGAGATGTGAACACCACGCTCTCACCGGGCTTGGGAGTGGGAATAGCCTGCCCTTGAGCAGGCAGCCTATGCGAGATTTCACCGGTTAGATACCTGGCATCTCTCAGCTTTCGCACGTCCTCTTCCGTAATGGAGGAAGGCATCCACCAGCCCTGGCACTACTAGAAAAAGGGCTATAGATGGGATTGACACTAATGGCGCACCAGACAAGAGGTGTGCCATTAGTATATACTAATGGCGCACCACCTTCTGATACGCCATTAGAGTTGAAACTACTAATGGCGCACCTGGCCCAAGGTGCGCCATTAGTATCAATTTTTTTTAACTAGTGCGCCTGTCCAAACATACTAATGGCGCATCCAGACTCAGTGCGCCATTACTAGTTGTATCTAGTAAGGGCGCACCTGTAGGAAAGTGCGCCACTAATGTTGTTTTTTTATTATATTTTTTATTCCTTTTTTTGCAAAACTACTAATGGCGCACTGTGCCACCGTGCGCCATTACTAGTTTAAACTAGTAATGGCGCACTGTGGTACAGTACGCCATTAGTATGTTTTTTTTTGCAAAACTACTAATGGCGCACCACCAGAGGGTGCGCCATTAGTAACCTGGATTACTAATGGCGCATTTAGAGTTGGTGCGCCATTAGTAAGTGGGCAGCAACAAGATATTTTGGACAGCCTCTCCTACCCACACTCACTTTCTCCCCACTTCAGTCTCTCCACCTCCTCCTTGTCTCGGGTGCCTCCTCTTTTTCACCTCATTTCCACCATAGATTCATTCAATTTAAGTGGTTAAATTACCTTGTTTTGATAGGTAGGTAAGGGGGGAAGCTATATTTATGTTGTTCTCCCTACAACAATGTGCACATGCACTTTTTATGGCATAGCTAGATCTATGTATGTTCGTGGTGTTGCATATGTTTGTGGTGTTGCATATGTGTTTGTGTTTGGAGGTGTACCGGTATTTGAAATGCGATAGTTGCCAATATTTTGCCGGAATGTTGATTCATTTCCGTTTCGGCGAGAATTTTGGCATTAAGCATTCTTTTTGGTCCTATTTTTAGGGAAAGTCATGCCAAATTTTTTCTTGGTTCTAAAATATCGTTTTGCTCTACCCCGCAGGCGACCATGGTCCGCACGATGACCGAAGGCATCGTGAATAGGTTTTTGACATCCACGAAGGCCGAGATGCTTCAAAATAACGAGATAGAGATAAGATGTCCGTGTCGAAGATGCAAGCTGAAGAGCCTTATTGCGGACCCGGATTCCGGGCAGGTGCGGGACCACCTGCTCTTGCGTGGTTTCATGGATGGCTATCGGTGGCAAGGTGATGAACATGACTACGAAGTCGTCCATGGGGGTCGGGCAAGAAATGAGGAAGGGCAACAAGACAACCACCGCGGCTCGGGCGGGCGAGAAGACGAAGAATCCCCAGGAGATGATCACGACGGTGATGCTGTACACAGTCATCATGTAGAAGATGCAGGACATGATGATGAGGAAGATACCGGAGCAGACGACGGGCATGATAATGAAGATGATGATGCCGGCGGAGCAGACGACGCTGGACCATCGATGGGCTGGGTGCAGGACCCTCATATTCAAGAGCTGCTTCTCAAGCAGACGGATAACACAAGAGCTGCCGCCCGAGAGAAAGCCAAGATGAAGACGGATAACACAGTCATCATGTAGAAGATGCAGGACATGATGATGAGGAAGATGCCGAAGCAGACGACGGGCATGATAATGAAGATGATGATGCCGGCGGAGCAGACGACGCTGGACCATCGATGGGCTGGGAGCAGGACCCTCATATTCAAGAGCTGCTTCTCAAGCAGACGGATAACACAAGAGCTGCCGCCCGAGAGAAAGCCAAGATGGATCAACTTGAGTTTGACGCGGTTACTCCATTGTATGAAGGATGCAGGCCCGAGGATACCCGCCTGAAAGTAACGCTCATGGCTCTAGAGATGATGGTAAAACACAAAATGACCGACGCATGCTTCGATGAGAACATGTCATTCTGGCACGAACGTCTTCCCAAGGGGAACAAGTGCCCGACCAGTTTGGAGGAGGCAAAGAAAATCGTGTGTCCTCTGGATTTACCGCACGTGAAATACCATGTGTGCATGAACAATTGCATCATTTATCGGGACGAGCACGCGGAGTCTACCATATGTCCGATGTGCGGCATCACTCGATACAAGAAGAGGAAGAAAGCTCCTCGAAAAGTGGTGTGGTACTTTCCGATCACTCCTCGTCTGCAGCGGTATTTCGCGGACCCTAAGGTAGCAAAGCTCCTGCGTTGGCACGCAGATAGGGAGGAGAAGAAGCGAGAAGATGACGCAAATGATCCGGAGATAGATAAAAAAGACAAGATGCTGAGTCACCCTAAGGATGCGAGCCAGTGGCAAGCGTTGAACTTCGAAGAACCAGAATTTGGGAACGATCCAAGGAACATCGTGCTGGGCGCGAGCACCGATGGAGTCAATCCGTTTGGCAGCCAGAGAAGCACACATAGCACCTGGCCTGTGTTTGTGTGTATGTACAACCTTCCCCCCTGGTTGCGCATGAAGAGGAAGTACATTCACATGAGTATGCTAATTGAAGGGCCGAAACAACCAGGGAACGACATCAATCTGTATCTGGGGATGCTGAAAGAGGAGCTTGACACGCTGTGGAAAACGCCAGCCAATACGTTGGACGCCGCAGAGAATGAATATTTCCCTATGAGAGTCGCACTGTCACGATGGTGCACGACTATCTCGGTTACGGATATCTCGCGGGGCAGGTAGTCCACGGATTTTCTGGATGTGTAAGGTGCATGGATGACACAACGTATCGCCAGCTAGATAGAGATCCCGAGTCTTCGAAAGCCGTGTTCATGGGACATCGAAGGTGGCTTCGCGACGATGACCCGTGGAGGAAACGCAAGGATCTTTTCGATGGTGAAACCGAACCCCGAAAACGCCCGTGTACGAGGAGCGACGAGGAAATAGACAAGCTCTTGAAAAATTGGAAAGACTGCCCACTGCCGGGAAAGAAGCAAAAGGCGCCAGAGCCGGGAAAGAAGCGAAAGGCGCCAGAGCCGCTGCTGAAGGTATGGAAAACGAGGTCTGTTTTCTGGGACTTTCCATACTGGAAGATCCACCGTGTGCCTCACAGCCTTGATGTCATGCATATCACGAAGAACGTGTGCGAGAGTCAGCTTGGTACCCTGCTCAACATGCCATAGAGGACCAAAGATGGGCCGAAAGCAAGGGCAAACTTGAAATCAATGGGCATCAGGCAGGAGCTTCACGCTAATGATGATGATGATGATGATGATGATGATGATGAGGCGAAGCAGGACACAGTAAGTCGTCGCAAAGGCAAAAAGGCCAAGAAGACCGGAAATGACTACCCTCCCGCGTGCTTCACTCTAAGTCAGGAGGAGATCGAGCAGTTTTTCACCTGCCTCCTAGGAGTAAAACTTCCTTATGGTTACGCGGGGAAGATAAGCAGATACCTAGACCCAGCGAAGCAGAAGTTCAGTGGGATGAAGTCTCACGACTGTCACTTGCTGATGACGCAGATACTTCCAGTTGCAATCTGTGGGATCATGGACGGGCACGTCCGTGAAACGCTATTTGGCCTATGCAACTTTTTCGACGTCATCTCTCAGAAGTCGATTGGCGTGAGGCAACTCAGAAGGCTACAGGAAGAGATCGTGGTGATACTATGCGAGCTTGAGATGTACTTCCCGCCCGCATTCTTCAACGTTATGGTGCATCTGCTGGTCCATATAGTGGAGGATATCATCCAACTTGGGTCGATGTTCCTGCACAGCATGATGCCGTTCGAAAGGATGAATGGTGTCATCAAAGGATATGTTCGCAACATGTCACATCCAGAGGGAAGTATAGCCAGGGGCTTTCTGACCGAAGAGTGCATCTCCTACTGCACAAATTATCTAGGCATCGAGAACCCGGTTGGTCTGCCCGTCAACAGGCACCTCGATAGGCTCGCTGGATGGGGTCACCGTGAGGGTCGTCGCGAAATGCATGTCGACTTAGAGGGTCGACTCGCCGACTTTGAAAGAGCAAACCTAGTCGTGCTACAACACATAGACGTGGTCGATCCTTGGGTGGTAGAGCACAAAACCTTTATTAAGAAGACGTACAATGACCGAGGCCAACAGAGGACGGACGGAGATATAATCAAAGAGCACAACTCATGTTTCACGCGTTGGTTCAAGCAGAAGCTTCTGTCGTACCCTTTACATGAGGATTCTTCCGCGGAAGAACAACTCATATTCGCCTTGTCACAGGGCGCCGAGCACAACCTGATGACCTATGAGGCGTACGATATCAACGGCTACACATTCTACGCCGAGGCCAAGGACATGAAGAGAGATGGTTATCAGAACTCCGGGGTAACGATGGAATCCTACACCGGTAATGACAAGGATAGATACTACGGAAGGATCGAGGAGATCTGGGAGCTAAGCTACGCTGGAGAGAAGGTCCCGTTGTTCCGTGTCAGATGGGCGAAGTGCGTCCTAAAAGAAGACCGGTATTTCACCACCATGGTTATACCCGAAGCCAAATCCAAGACCGCGGGCGCAAACGTCACCGTGAAAAATGAGCCATGGGTACTAGCTTCCCAAGTTGACCAATGCTTCTTCATTACCGACCCGTCAAAGCCCAGTCGTGTTATCATGAGGAGAGGCAAAAGGAAGATCATCGGAATGGATGGAGTAGCCAATGAGCAAGACTTCGACAAGTACGGCGACCCGAGGATCGAACATGACGACGATGATGAAGTAGCAGCATACACCACAAGAAGAAGCAGGACCACCCTACCTAAAGGATGTTCGTTCCACAGAAGAACTCCATTTGCGAAAAAGAAGGGCAAGAAGATTGTGAATAGATAGCTAGCTAAGATCGGTTGTATTTAAATCGTAGCCTTCATTTCTCGATTGTATTTCATGGGCACTTTTTGAACTATCATGAATATTTTTAAATTTCATGGACACTCGATCTTGATCCCCCTCCATCTTGATCGCTATCCCACCTCGCCAGATCCGGTCCCCCTCGCCGCCGAGCACCCCCCGGTCCACCGGCCGCCGCCGCCGACCCCCCGCACCCTCGATTCCCCTACTCAAGCACCTCCGCCGACCCCCCGCACCCCTCCCCCACTCAATCGCCACCGCCGACCCCCCGCACCCCCCGCACCCTCCCCCGCTCCACCGGCATTACTGTTTGATGATATTTTTTAAAAAAATATTACTGTCTTATAAATTTTTTTACTATTATGATTTAAACAAGTTTGAACATATTTAAACACAAATAAGTATCAAACAACATTTTAAATGCATAAAAAAAATTGTGGAGCCTGGGAATCGAACCCAGGACCTCCTGGTTTGACAACTGGCTACTGACCAGTCGAGCTAGTAGAGGGAACTTGATGTGGATCAGGTCATGTGGAAGATAACCTATTGGCTCGAGCAGAAATAAAAAAAATACTAATGGCGCACCAGGGCAAGATGCGCCATTAGTATGGATGTACTTATGGCGCACCAAGGGGTGGTGCGCCATTAGTATTGTGCCGCCCCCATCCATATTTCCTCCCCGGCCGGCCCAAACCTATCCCCTCTCTCGCCCTCGATCCCCTTCCCCTCTCCTCTCCCGACGCTGCTACCCCGCCGCCTCGACACCGCCCCGACGCCGCCTCGACGCCGCCTTCGCGCCTGCATCCGCAAGTACCAGCTCGCCACCGCCGCGTCCGCCTCCCCTGCCTCTCCCCGTCGGCCGCCGGTGAAGCACCGCGCCGGACTAGCCCATCGTCTCCTACATCGCCAATGTCCTCGCCGACCAGGACTTCGACTTCGGGCCCCCCGACGGCCACGGCATCTTCCACGCCCTCGGCGACCTCCTCATCGACGCCCGCTGCGTCTACGACCGCGACCACTGCCTCGAGGTACCAAATCACCCCCATCCCCGCCCAATCCACCAGATTTCATGCCCCCTAGGTTTCGGTTCCAGGTTAGATGGGTAGACCGGTTTCTGGCCCAGTAGCACTTTAAATTTAGAGCCTTATACATACCCAATGCAGAAGCATGCATGAAGTCCTCCAGTTTGATTTCTCCAAAGAAATGTGGAAAACGTTCAAGAGCCTTGCATATGAAAAAGGGCAAACAGTTATGAGACTAATCAGCCCAAAAAGCATATCAATTTGAGAGAGAGAGAGAGAGAGAGCACAAACTAGTTTTGCTGCTGAAAACTGCTTCTTGACTTGTTCCTTCTGTTGGATGGCTTCATCATAGACCGGGCTATGTCGGACCATATGAAGCTCATCCAGATCCCAGAACATCTGGAGGAATAACATATTTGCTGCCTCAAATATCTTCAGTTCCCAAATGTGATAATTCATGGGCTCATCAGGACGAACATAAATAATGTACTTGATGCATATATGGTGCATTACTACTACATAAGAATTATTATACTTGGATTCCCCTTATTCTTATCCTGCCTCGGCAATTTTGGGTTAGGATAAAATCATGGGGGTTTCCAATGATAAAACAAAACAAGCCCAGTAAGAAAGAAACCATCAGGCACTTCCATCACGCACTTACAGTCCACATTTTTTCCCTCTCCAAAAGTCTTGCATGTACCACCATGCCCAGAAACAAAAAGCACACCTCCCACTCAAGCATCAATGGCCTGTATAACTTCGTTGTAAACAACCCTTTGATCATGATTTAACTTCCTCCGCAATAATTCAGCTGGGACTTTCAACTCAGCCTTATTGTATTGCAATTCCTCGGCTACCAATCCTGATTGGCTAGAACTGCCCATGATGATAAGTTAAAAGACGCATGCAGGGGATACTTCATTTCTGAAAACAACAAGTATATGATCAAGTAGAGATGAATAGAGAGAGTCCCAGGAACTTGTGAGCATTTTTTCACAAAATTTATCATGCACCGTTCCAATGTCTGGAGTACCAGGATCACTGTCAGTGGAGCTGTTTTCAAGTGTGCTCCTAGGATTCACGCCCTATGCGCGCAAGTTTGGTCTTGGTATCTGTAATCCTGTATGTATCAGGACAAGTGGTGCTAGCTTTATTACCAGGATCAATTAAGCGTAGTGCCTGCAGGTCCATCATTGGTGGATTTTTTTACTGTTATAGTTCTTATTTGCTAGGCATATCACCTTAGAATGAGTTGTGGGTGAAAATACCAAGTTAACTGATATTTGAGTCCATTCGCAACTGCTCCCATTAAGTTAAATATCAACCAATTTAGTTCTTATTTTCTATGTAGGCTAATTCAATTTAAATTTTGTACTCTGATGATTAAAAAAATATGATGATTACTTAGCAGTTAAGTCTTAACGTGGTTTGAATTCATTTGCAATTAGACTTGTTTTTGCCTCCACTTAATGTAGCCGACAGCTTCCGTTTACCTGAAACGAGTCTTCTTGTTTTGTGGTGCTCATTTTTTTCCAAGTGCACTGCAGTACTTGTTCCTTTGTGCACCATAAGTAAACCTAGCTAATTTTATGAAAATGTATCATGTCACTGTCCGTGACTCTCTCTTTTTAAGTCCACATTCTGTTGGTGGCTCAGTTAACTCCTAGGGTTTTAGCAGTTATGTATAAAAAACATTCTCATCCAGTATTTCTTGTAGTGGTTTGTCGAAAATGTTGAATGATATTGCTTGGGGATGCATATATTGTTTCACCTCTTCACATGCCAATGTATTTTCCATGTTGTGATGGAGGCCTTTTTTGCCTTGTCCACCCGAGAGGCCCTTGAGTTTGCTGGAATGTCGATTAACTTCCGTTCCAGCAAAGGTCATGCTGAAATTTTCCGTGAATTTTAGCATGACTTTGCTAAAAATAGGACATATGGGGTACTTGTGACTAATGCATGGGCCGGGGTACTTGTGACTAATGATGAAAGCTTAGGCTTTTAGGGTGCCTCGGTGTCGACAAACCCTAAATGATGAGACCATGATCTTGTTCCTTGACAATAACCAACTTTTTGACCAAACTTTGTTCCTATTTAGAGAGAAACATGGCCAACACGATCAGGCCGGGGGTTCGGGCGGCAAGGCATTCTGGGAGCTGTCCCAGGAGATGGAGGAACAACCTCACTTGTATGAGGACGCCGCCTTCCCCACAGATCCTGAGACCACTGATGGTACCGCCGAGGATGACCCCACTGATGCCACCACTGATGGTGCCGCCGAGGATGCCACCACTGATGATGGCGGCGCACGCACAGATGGCAGCCAACAGAAGAGGCAACGGAAGGACCGGCGCCTGACCGTGCTCCGCACCCTCAAGGAGGAAGTTACTGAAGTGGACTCCGAGGGGAATCCAACGGCGCCCGAACGAATAGTCAAGGGGTACTCGCTTCAGCTCGGGTGCATTCTCCGGAGCACCGTCTCGATCAACACCGAGAACCTGAGGCATCCTGACCGAGGGAATTTGCGCAACCTCCTCTTCACGAAGCTGCACGAACGATACAAGTTCCCCGCTGATTTTGAAAACACGAGGGAATAAAGTGACTACAATGACTTCAAGATCAATTGCTCGAGCACCGCAAACTCCCAATCAAGTCAGTGGGGGAAACAAATGCGGGAGTTGAACTTAGGGGAACACAAACTCGGTCCCGGCGGTTACAGAGTGGCGGAGCCTATATGGGACAAGGAGGACGCGGAGCGTGCCGAGCAAGGCCTACCGCCCCGCTTCGAGAAATACAGCGGTAACAAGCAGACCAGGAACTATGTCAGGGCCCGGTACAAGGAGGACCCGATAACAAAGGAGCTTACCACAGATCCGAAGACCAGGGCGCTTGAGCTTGTTCTGGTAAGGAATACACCCCCGCATAATTAGCTCCATATGGTTGCATTCTAGTTAATGAAGCCAAATTTCTAAATGGTTCACATTCCTTCCGCAGGCGACTGAAAGCAGTAGCGCGGGGTCGACTAAGAGCAACCCTTGGGACACCACTCTAAATAGGGCGTTGAATGTAATGAAGAACAAGGATAAGCTCATTAAGCCAATGTCAGCTGGTCGTGTGGCCGGCAAAGGCTTGTCCACAAAATGGGGGTCATACTATACCGCTGGTGTGCGGAAGGAGAAAAAGACTAGCTCGGAAAGCCAGGCGCGCGAGGTTCAAGAACTCAAGGCACATGTGGCGCGGATTCCGGAGATTGTCCAAGAGCAAGTGCAACAACAACTCGGAGCGACGATCACCGCCATTGTGCCTACCTTGATCCAGGGGTTGAGTGCGTGGATTGCGGGCGACCAACAGGGGCCGCCCCCGATTCCTAGCTTCACGGCCAGCAACTCGTAGAATGCGATGGCGGGGCCATTGGTGTCTCCGACGGAGGCGGCATTGTTGTCTCCGACGCCGTCACGGGAGCTTAATGCACCCGGGTGTACGCCGGCCGGCACCTCTGCAGCAAGCGGCCCCTCCGTCAACTCAACGCCCGCCGTTGGCGGTGCCTCGACATTAGCCGAGCTCGACGCCATCATCACAGTAACTAATTAAGCCTCTCTCGGCCGAGGACTTCATCTCCTTGCCTTTGACTCGGCATCCCTGACGCCCTACATGTTTTCGCAGGTCGCCGCCGACGTTCCGTGCACTCTCCTGCACTTTGTGAACAACGAGTTGGTCGATGTCGCCAAGGGCAAAATCATTCAACAGGGCAACCCCTTGTTCCACGGTACCTAGATGCCACCCAACTTGTTTAGGGTTGAACTGGTTCGGGTGCTGCCAGGCTGCGACGAGTTGTTACCTCCGATTCGACCCGCCGGGGCCGACGATGATGACGTGATGACCCTCAGTGCCTGTCTGAGCTGGCCCCTGCTTTGGCCGAAGAGCCAGATTCGTTTGGGGGTGGGGGACACCACCCCAAAGACAACACCGCCAGTCGTGCCGGCACCAAGTCGGCCCCATGGCAAGACCGCCGCAACGGTGCCGGACATCCCTATGCCACTGGATCCAAACATGCATACGGCACAGGATTAGAACGAGGACGACGACGATACATTTGGCAACGTCGATCAGTACTTTGCCGAACATGGGTACGGTGGCGACTTCATGGGGTTTCCTTCTCAAGAACCCAACCCAACAAAAGACGTGCGCGATCTAGCTGGTACCACGGAGAAGCCAAGTTGCAACAGGCGTCGTGTGCCGTTCAGCTCTCAGGAGACGCCTCCAGCTGCCGACTTCACCGAGCCTCAGATAGGCGAGGTGCGAAATATTATCAGCCCCAACACACTCAAGAAGGCGGTCTGTGAGCAGAACTCGGTCTCATTACAGGAGAAGAAGAAGGCACGCAAAAGAAAGACTAACAAGGGTGCGGGCCAGCCGGCACCGAGTATGATCCGTGCTCAGGACGGACCACCTTCACCTGAGGATATCTCGAGGAGGGTGCATGTGGCGGGTAGGGCGATGCTACCGACAAATATGCTCAATGCTGCAACCGGTGCTATGTGGAGTTTGCATGACAGTGTTCTTTCTTCGGAGAAGCGGCGTCTCAGAGAGAAGGATGTGGCATACCCGGTTTTCATGGCCAAGGTGCCAGAGGGCAAGGGCTTTGTGGATAACTCCATCGGGCGTACGATCGTCCTACGGTTTGATTACATCCACGCTATGTTGAACCTTCATCCGCTGCACTACACCTTCGTTCGGCTATTTTCGCTGAGTATGGAGATCCGGATCATTCGCGACAAGACCCCAGACATCGTGATAGTCGACCCCTTCTACATGCGTGCCAAGATCTTGGGCAGCGCTGGGGACCGGCAAGTCGCGAGTTCTTACCTCGAAGGCATCATTCTGGCAAACCAAGATAAGGATAACTTCCTCGTGCCTTACTTTCCCGACTAAGTCCTCCCCTCAACCGGCCCGAAACATATGAATTCTTAGATTTCGATCATTTTTCTTTTAACATTCCGTGTTTTCTGCAGTGACACACATTGCACGCTCATCCTCCTAAGCCCCAAATATTCCATGGCCATGTATTTCGACCCGGACCGTCAGTCGAACGTAGACTACACAAATGTCAAGAAGGTTCTTGATGATGTTCTCCCCGGCTACGCCAAATCTGGAGGCACCTTCACCAGGCCTATTCGTAAGTACGGCAAGCACGTGTTCTCCCACAATACGACGTTCTGCTGCGTCAAGCAGCCGCCTGGCGTTCAGAAGGGTGCCTACTACGCCATCCATCACATGCGGGCAATCGTACGGGACCATCATCAACTTCTGCTACCGAGTAAACTCAAAGATTGGGCCGCGACCGTGTCGGCAATCCAGGACGCGGACATCAGACAAGAATTCTTTCGCATCCAGTCGGAGTTTGCGGAAATCATCCATCAAGATGTCCTTCGTACCTGGGGGCAGTTCAACCTCAGAAATCAACCGTCCAACAGTGACATCGACACAATGCTACAAATGCAGGCTGACAACGCCCGTTATTTCATGACTCCCACGGTAGACGGCGGCTTCATCCATGCTCCGGTCCCTTGAGTCGAGTCGAAAGCAGTGATGCTGTGTCTAGTTCTGAAACATCGATTGGCTCATGTTGTAATTAAACTTTAATGAACTTGTAGTATGTCTCTTTGGTTTCGAGAGTCATTCAACTTAGATGTAATCGATGCTATTAATGTCTTGCTTTTCTCTTCCGATCGTTCTGTTGCATACTTATATATTGCTTATGTATTGTCTGTGAATTGGTACTAATGTTTTGTTTGGCTAGTGCATAGCGATGCCGTCGTATGTCGTGTACAAGGGTAAGGTTCCCGGAGTCTACGACGACTGGGAGGAGTGTCAGAGACAGGTTCACCGATTCAGCGGTAACAGTTACAAAGGGTACACCACTAGGGCCGAGGCCGAATCTAGATACGCCCGCTATCTAGCGGGAGAGGGGAGGGAGCGTTGGAGGAACCGGATGAAGACGAGTTTCATCGTGATGACCACAGCTCACTTCTATGTGATGGTAGTTTAGATGATCGATATCGACTTGTAATGTGAAGAAAAACTCGCTACTCGCGGTCTCGAGACTTGTAATATAATGTTCTATCTTTGTTCGGTCTTTTCAATTCAGAGACTAATATGATGAATTGTATTCGGAGACTAATATGATGAATTGTATTCAGAGACTAATCTTCTATTGTATTCGATGAATCTGTTGTTGATGTGTGCTGTCTATATTTTGTCCAATTATACATTTTGTAACCTGTGCAAAAAACAGAAAATAAAAAAATAAAAAAAACCTAATATTCATACTAATGGCGCATCACATCACAGTGCGCCATTAGTATGCCAAATGATACTAAAGGCGCATCATTAGACAGTGCGCCATTAGTATGTCGAAGTTACTAATGGCGCATCTTGTTGTGGTGCACCATTGGTATGCCAAAGCACCTGGGTATACATGGCCCCTGGGAGATATACTAATGGCGCACTGTTGTATATACTAATGGCGCATCAGATGTGCGCCATTAGTATACCAGATACTAATGGCGCACCAGTGGTGCGCCATTAGTAAAATATACTAATGGCGTGGCACTAATGGCGCACCACTAATGCACCATTAATGGCCAAATTAGGTGCACCATTAGTAGGCCTTTTCCTAGTAATGTGGAGGTCGGAGCCGGACATCATCAAAGGTCCGAAGTGCCTGAATCTGGAGCTTTGGGTGTTGGAACTCGAGGCGAGAGGCGGAGTTGATTGGATTGAAAGAAAGGAGTCGAGCCTTGGTCTCTTTATAAAGAGGTTGAATACCAAGAGCCCTCCCCGTGACCGTTTGGGACTCACTTCCGATTAAAGAGACTTACCAATGGCACGTTTGGGTTACCCATGCCCGTATTGATGGGAATCCCAGAATAAGGGGACACGATCTCTACTTTGATAAGATGTGCCAAGGAAACCGCCTCGCTAAATGCGCTGAGGTGGGATAGTAAAACGATTCGAATAAAGGCTTGGCCGTGGCATGATGTCACGCTACGGAATACGTCAGCATATTAGACTGGAATAAATATTATTCTCTCTACGATGGTATGTGGAACTTATTTTGCAGAGCCGGACACTATCGTTGTGTTCACCATCTTCTATGAAGTATTCGGAGGAGGAACCCGCCTTGCAATGCCGAAGACAATTTGCACGCCGGACTCGTCGTCATTGAAGCCTGGTTCAAGGGCTACTGAGGGAGTGCCAGATTAGGGGGTGTCCGGATAGCCGGACTATGACCTTTGGCCGGACTCCTGGACTATGAAGATACAAGATTGAAGACTTCGTCCCGTGTCCGGATGGGACTTTCCTTGGCGTGGAAGGCAAGCTTGGCAATACAGATATGTAGATCTCCTCCCATTGTAACCGACTCTGTGTAACCCTAGCCCTCTCCGGTGTCTATATAAACCGAAGGCTTTTAGTCCGTAGGACGAACAACAATCATACCATAGGCTAGCTTCTTGGGTTTAGCCTCTCTGATCTCGTGGTAGATCTACTCTTGTACTACCCATATCATCAATATTAATCAAGAAGGAGTAGGGTTTTACCTCCAGCGAGAGGGCCCGAACCTGGGTAAAAACATCGTGTCCCTTGTTTCCTGTTACCATCCGCCTAGACGCACAGTTCGGGACCCCCTACCCGAGATCCGCCGGTTTTGACACCGACATACATCTTGTAGTTTTTCATTGTGTAACCCTATCAGCAAGTTGACACGGCTAATTTCAGACATCTCTACATGATACTACATTGCATATCCCTTGCGCATATTTAAACCACCAATTAACGATTGTGTTCGTACCATAAACTAGCCATGACTCTGTATGCTGGACTAGCAGGCACTCTAAGGGAGCCTAATGTAGTGCACTGGAATTCCTACATGCCACCTATGATTTTGTGTAATGTACTGCCCCTGTTCCTAAATATATGTCTTCGTAGAGATTCCAGTATGGACCACATACAGATGTATATAGATGCATTTTCGAGTGTAGATTCACTCATTTTGCTCCGTATGTAGCCTATAGTGGAATCTCTAAAAGACTTATATTTAGGAATGGAGGTACGAGGTAGTATCATGTATGACATCTACATATCTAATTTAGCACCCAATAGTAGAAATCATTGTCTGCACAAAGGGATTACTGGTCAAAAATCCTAGCAAAGCACGCTAGCAGGCACAGAACAATACAAGAGAGAGAGACGCGCTTACAAGATCATAGCAATGCCTTAGTCCAGGATCTTGGTTGGCCAAACTGTTAGATCCAGAAGAAACATCGTCCTTGTAGTTTTTGCCAGCTGCATAACAGGTAACAGCGACCGGTTAGTATATTTGAAGTGCATCGGGCAGGTGATGCTGGACGGGTTTAAAGGTGACAAGTACCTAGGCCGTGGCGGGTGCTTGGCATCTCTCAAGACGGTGGGAATCAGGTTAGAAATGTCGAGGGTGATGACGCTGCGCTAGCTGTCGGGGGTCCGGTAAGGAGATCTAGAACCGTCGAGTAGGGTGTTTGTGGAGCGGCTCCGTAGGGTGGACTACGGTGTGGGCGAAGTGGATCTATGGCCCTGGACGAGGGCCTAGGTGAAGCTGCTCCGGTGGTTGGGTTAAGGATGGTGTCAACGACGCGGATCTGCGGCCGTGGACGGGGCGTCAGAAGCTGCTCCGGTGGTTGGGTTAAGGATGGTGTCGATGATTCAGATCTGCCGCCGTGGACGGGGCGTCAGAAGCTACTCTGGTGGTTGGGGTAAGGGTGGTGTCGACGATGCGGATCTGCGGCCGTGGACGGGGCGTCAGAAGCTGCTCTGGTAGGTTGGATGAGGGTGCGAGGAAACGGATCTGAGGCCGTGGACTTGTGAGTTGGCAAAGCGCCCCTGGTAGGGTTGAGAATGGTATAGGCGAAGCTACTCTGGTAGGGTTGACGATGGTGTTGGCGAAGCGGCTCCGGTAGGGTTGAGGAAGGTGTCGGCGAAGAGGATCAGAGGCCGTCGACGGGGGCGTCTATGGGGCGGCTTCGAGGGGTGTGGACGAAGCGTCTCCGGTGGGGAGTACGAATGAGCCGCTGCAGATGCGCGGTGGTTGACGAGAGTACCCGCGAAGCAGATCCAGCGTCGTGGACAAGGCCGACACTGAATGGGCTGTGGTACAGTGGTGGATGAGCAGTCTACTTGTTTCTATGGGAGGTGGGAGGGGTAGATGCGGCCGCAGAAGCAAATCCGGCGAGGTGGACGCCGCTGGCAGTGAATGGGCTATGGTACGCCGGTGGATGAGTAGTCTAGGGTTTCGAGAGGGGAGGGGAGAAAGGGCGATGAAGTACGGACGGCGTGATGTAAGATGCTCTGGTGCTGTGGAGTTAGTCGTTTTTGCAGGAGGGGGAGAGGAAATGGGGGTGCCGTGTAGTCGGGGGAACCGGAAGTTACCAAAGCAGCCCCGACCTATCATGTAGATGAGGGCGGTATTGTAACTGTTGGTCTCCATGCACCAAGGACAAAAGGGGGATTTCGCATGCTAAAGACTAAGGTGGCAGAAATTTTAGAAGGAGGCGAGAGATTTTGCCGCCCGCGTTCGTATCCAGTTTCAACTAATTTTGGACCGTGCTAGCGGGAAGGTCATGCTAGACTGTGTACACGGGGCACGCGTCAGTAGTTAATAACTGGTGTGAAGTCCACCCCAGAAAAAAAGACAATAACTCGGGATGTTGCGCCGATAACTTGGACGTTCACACCGGCGCGGCCAACCGTACGGGTGTAGTGGCACGTTCTCAAAAAAAGGGATCAAACGCTCAGCCTATGTATTTCTCGTGTAAATAGATAATTTGGTGCCATTGGTTATTTACTTTAAACATAATGCATTGACGTGTTAGTGTAGAGGCGCACAAAAAGAAATGGATATTGTAGTTAGCTACTTAAAAGTGTTACCTCATATGATTACATAGCCTCCATTTCATAAATTGCGTACCCGTTGAATTCATATATGTATATTACATATATTACTTCAAAATAGAAACTTAAATCATCCAAGATCAATGAATTTGAATGCAAGAGTAACAATGGTGCATGTGCATGATAGCTACATTGGTTGTTTGAAGAAACATCACTGTAACTTTGGCATGCACAACTGAAAAGGTTTATTTAAATAGAAAAAAATGTGATATGTGAGTGTCCAATCTTTACAGCGTTGAATCAATATTGTACCTTTGGCCATGATACGAAGTAGATATTGACTTATCACTAGTAGAAAAGGGGGCAATGGTCCAGGCCGGGTCAGCCCATTACTCCCGGTTCAATCCAGAACCGGGACCAATGGGGGCATTGGACCCGGTTTGTGAGCCCCGGGGGCCGGCCGGGCCACGTGGGCCATTGGTCCCGGTTCGGCTGGACCTATTGGTTCCGGTTGGTGGGACGAACCGGGACCAATGCGCCTCGCTCCTGGCCCACCACCATTGGTCCCGGTTGGTGGCGTGAACCGGGACCAAAGGCTGCCCTTTAGTCCCGGTTCATGGCATGAACCGGGACCAATTAGTTTCCTATATCTACCCCTCATCCGCGAGCAGAGCACTCCCAGTGCTCTGTTTTTCGTGGCCGGTGAGGGGAGAGCTTTGTGGTGCTCTAGCTCACCTCCTATGCACACGAGGTGTTCGATGGAATGCCCGAGCCACACTACTTAAGCTTTCTCCTCTCCAAGCTCGACCTCCAAGCTCCATTTTCCTCAATATTTGTCTAGGTTTAGCGGTCTGTCACGTCCCGTCCCCGTCTTCACCGTCGTGTATCGCCCGCGCCGATCTCGTCGCCGGCACCACCGTGGTGAGCCTCTTGTTCTTATCTTCTTTCTGAAAGTAAAAAAATAATTCGTACTTGTATATTTATATAGATACTTGTATTATTTTCTTACTTTTATTATTGCATCTTATATAGTGCGATGGTTTTGGTATCCGCCCCCGTCGGCCCTCGTCCTGTCTATGATTCGGATGTGGTATCTATTATCTTTTCATAACTATTGGTTCATTTATTGTTTATGACAATTATGCCGACCAATGTGACATAGATTTTATTTGTCTAGGAGGTTGTTGAACCGGAAATTCGAACCGACCCTATTGTCGAGAGGTTAAATTTAGTTGACGAAGAAAACAATTTGTTGAAGGAAAAAATTAGAAAAATTGAGGAGGAGAAGATGATATTGGAGTTGCATGTTGCGGATGTCGTCGATGATCACAAGATCAAGATGGATGCAATGCGCTTGAAGATTAGAAAGATTAGAAAATATGCCATTCATACCGAGGCTTGGCATCATTATGCCGTTGGATTAGCTGTTACATTGGTTGCGATTATGATCGCATTTGTTTTCGCATTGAAATGTTTTACATAGTTTCAGTGTATGGTTTAATTCATTTAGATGCTCTGCAGAGCTTTATGTTGTTAGATGAGAACTATGTATGTACTTTGGTTTTAATGTAATGATGAACTTCTATTAATTTGGTCACTTAATTATCTATTCATGATGTTCTGTAATGATTTTTGACACGCTTAATTATATATTATGCACGCAGATGAACCGGCAATGGATGTACGGTTCAAGACACACCTCCGAGTACATTAAGGGTGTGCATGATTTTCTCGAAGTGGCTGAGGCAAACAAGCAGAATGGTTTTATGTGTTGTCCATGCCCTATATGTGGGAATACGAAGTCTTACACTGACCGGAAAATCTTCCACACCAACCTGCTTTACAAGGCCTTCATGCCACACTATAATGTTTGGACGAGGCACGGAGAAATAGGGGTTATGATTATGGCTGGACCAAAAGCTTGTAGCTCATGAGCTTAACAAGTGCTCGATAGTTCGGCTTGTTAAGCTCGTAGCTCGCTTCTTAATGAACGGAGCCAATCATTGATTTTAGCTCGTTAAGCTTAATGAGCTTAACGAGCGAGCTAACGAGTTTCACGAGTAGCTCGTTAAGCTCATTAGTAACAACACAACACATATTTTCATATTACGTGACAAACTTTTTGTAGCACCTCAGCCCATCTATTTAATCTAATCGACATACGAGGCAACAAACAACTTTATTTCTTTTTGTAGTCACCATATTTCATCTTGAAAACCATACCTACACATTCATCATGTATATCGTAACACATTATAATCTGTTAACGAGCGCTCACGAGCTTAACGAGCTTCAAACGAGCCGAGCCGAGCAGGGTTTTCTTCTCGTTAATCTTAACGAGCTTAATGAGCCGAGCCTTAACGAGCACGAGCTTAACGAGTACGAGCTTAACAAGCCGAGTTGCTCGTTAGTCCAGCCCTAGTTATGATGGAAGACGGCGAAGAAGAAGAGTACGATGACAACTATGTGCCCCCTGAACACGGTGATGCTACTGAACATCAAGAGGAACCAGACGATGTGCACGATGATGCTGCAACGGGCGAAGCTGCTGAAGATTAAGAGGAACCAGACGATGTGCCCGATGATGATGATCTCCGCTGGGTCATTGTCGATGCAAGGACGCAATGTGAAAGTCAAAAGGAGAAGCTGAAGTTCGATCGCATGTTAGAGGACCACAAAAAAGGGTTGTACCCCAATTGCGAAGATGGAAATACAAAGCTCGGTACCGTACTGGAATTGCTGAAGTGGAAGGCAGAGAATGCTGTGCCTGACAAAGGATTTGAGAAGCTACTGAAAATATTGAAGAAGAAGCTTCCAAAGGATAACGAATTACCCGACAGTACATACGCAGCAAAGAAGGTCATATGCCCTCTAGGATTGGAGGTGCAGAAGATACATGCATGCCCTAATGACTGCATCCTCTTCCGCGGTGCGTACAAGGATCTGAACGCATGCCCGGTATGCGGTGCATTACGGTATAAGTTCAGACGAGATGACCCTGGTGATGTTGACAGCGAGCCCCCCAGGAAGAGGGTTCCTGCGAAGGTGAAGTGGTATGCTCCTATAATACCATGGTTGAAACGTCTGTTCAGAAACAGAGAGCATGCCAAGTTGATGCAATGGCACAGTGAGGAACGTAAGAAATACGGGAAGTTGAGAGCACCCACTGACGGGTCGCAGTGGAGAAAAATTGAGAGAAAGTACTGTGATGAGTTTGCAAGTGAGCCAAGGAACGTATGGTTTGCTTTAAGCGCGGATGGCATTAATCCTTTCAGGGAGCAGAGCAGCAATCACAGCACCTGGCCAGTGACTCTATGTATGTATAACCTTCCTCCTTGGATGTGCATGAAGCGGAAGTTCATTATGATGCCAGTTCCCATACAAGGCCCTAAGCAACCCGGCAACGACATTGATGTGTACCTAAGGCCATTAGTTGAAGAACTTTTACAGCTGTGGAATGAAAACGGTGTACTTACGTGGGATGAGCACAAACAGGTGGAAGTTAACCTAAAGGCGTCGTTGTTCGTGACCATCAACGATTGGCCCGCTCTCAGTAACCTTTCAGGACAGACAAACAAGGGATACCATGCATGCACGCACTGTTTACTTGACACCGATAGTATATACCTGGCAAGCTGCAGGAAGAATGTGTACCTGGGCCATCGTCGATTTCTTCCGACCAACCATCAATGTCGAAAGAAAGGTAAGAATTTCAAAGGCGAGGCAGATCACCAGAAGAAGCCCGCCATGCATACCGGTGATCACGTACTTGCTATGGTCAATGATTTACACGTAATTTTTGGAAAGGGTTCCAGCGCACTAGCTGTTCCGAGTGACGCTGGGGGACACGCACCCATGTGGAAGAAGAAATCTATATTTTGGGACCTACCCTACTGGAAAGACCTAGAGGTCCGCTCTTCGATCGACGTGATGCACGTGACGAAGAACCTTTGCGTGAACCTGCTAGGCTTCTTGGGCGTGTATGGGAAAACAAAAGATACAGCTGAGGCACATGAGGACCTACAACGTTTGCACGAAAAAGACGGCATGCCTCCAAAGCGGTATGAAGGTCCTGCCAGCTATGCTCTTACCAAAGAAGAGAAGGAAATATTCTTCGAATGCCTGCTTAGTATTAAGGTCCCGACTGGCTTCTCGTCTAATATAAAAGGAATAATAAATATGGCAGAGAAAAAGTTTCAGAACCTAAAGTCTCATGACTGCCACGTGATTATGACGGAACTACTTCCGGTTGCATTGAGGTGGCTTCTACCGGAAAACATCCGATTGGCCATTGTGAAGCTATGTGCATTCCTCAATGCAATCTCTAAGAAGGTGATCGATCCAGAAATCATACCAAGGCTAAGGAGTGATGTGGTGCAATGTCTTGTCAGTTTCGAGCTGGTGTTCCCACCATCCTTCTTCAATATCATGACGCATGTCCTAGTTCATCTAGTTGAAGAGATTGTCATTCTGGGCCCCATATTTCTACACAATATGTACCCCTTTGACAGGTTCATGGGAGTCCTAGAGAAATATGTCCGTAACCGCGCTAGGCTAGAAGGAAGCTTTTCCATGGGCCATCAAACAGAGGATGTCATCGGGTTTTCTGTTGACTTCATCCCTGGCCTTAAGAAGATAGGTCTCCCTAAATCGCGGTATGAGGGGATACTGACTGGAAAAGGCACGCTTGGAAGGGACTCAATAATATGCAGGGACGGGTATTCTTGGTCTCAAGCACACTACACAGTTCTACAGAACTCTACCTTGGTGACCCCGTATGTCGATGAACACAAGAACAGTCTGCGCTCCAAACACCCGGAGCAGTGCGACGACTGGATTACATGTGAACACATCAGGACTTTCAGCAGTTGGTTGGAAGCACGTACCAGAGGTGACAACACTATTTGTAATGAGTTGTACTTGTTGTCCAGGGGACCAGCTTTGACTGTATTGATTTGGAAAGGATACGAGATAAACGGGAATACATTTTACACGATTGACCAAGATCAAAAGAGCACCAACCAAAACAGCAGTTTCCGCTTTGATGCAACAACCGAGAGGGGAAAGGACACATATTATGGTTACATAGTGGACATATGGGAACTTGACTACGGACATGATTTTAAGGTCCCTTTGTTTAAGTGCAAATGGGTCAATCTGTCAGGAGGCGGGGTACAGGTAGACCCACACTACGGAATGACAACAGTGGATCTGAAAAATCTTGTGTACACTGACGAACCGTTCGTCCTAGCCAATGATGTGGCACAGGTTATCTATGTGAAGGACGTGTCTACCATACCGAGAAAGAGAAAAGATAAGGAAGCGAATACATCATACGATGAGCCAAAGCACCACATAGTTCTTTCAGGAAAAAGGGACATCGTGGGAGTGGAGGACAAGACAGACATGTCTGAAGATTATGAAAAGTTTCATGAAATTCCTCCCTTCAAAGTCAAGGCTGACCCCAGCATCCTGATAAACGATGAAGATTATCCATGGTTACGGCGCAATAAGCAAATGACACAAGCGAAGAAAAAGTGAAGACTTTCTCCCGCAACTATTATGATGATACCATGCCAACTTTGTAACTGACGAGTATGATACCATTGTCCGTTTTGTACATGCACATGCTATGTGGGTCAATTTATGATACCATGCCAACTTTCAACTTTTTCAGAGTTCATTTGAAATGCTTTAATGTCTTATGGTTCGGCCCTCGTAATAATTAAACATAGCAACAACAATTATTTTGTTGTAAGTAGAAACAAAATAAAATAAATAAAGCAAGAAAGAAAACAAAAAAACAAAAAAAGTCTTTTCAAATTTGAAAACTAATGGCACTAACAGAAAGTTTATAATTTTCCTAATACTAAAAGCAAAAACAATTAAAAATAAAGCAAAAAACAAAAGAAAATAAATAATACAGAAAACGAAACAAAAAACAACAATAAGTATCTTGTTGTAAGTAGAAACAAAATAAAATAAATAAAGTAATAATAAGTAAAGAAAAAAAAACAAAAAAATGCCTCCTACTGGGCCCCCACGGCCTGAATACGACATGAAACCCTACTATGGGCCAGGATTCAGGCCCGCAGTAGGCCCAGAAGGCCCATCAGGCAAAGCAATAGCAAGTAGGCCCGAAAGCCTGCGGTGGAGAGGAGCTTGAGAGGGGTGCGGCAGTGGGGCTTATAAACCACTGCGCGCCCCTCTCAACTAGCGAGGTGGAACTAAACTTAGGCCCAAGGCGGGCAGCACAGAGGCCTTTGGTCCCGGTTGGTGGCAACAACCGGGACTAAAGGGGGAGGCATTAGTCCCGGTTGGTGCCACCAACCGGTACCAAAGGCCGCCGGTTCCCGCCCTTTGGGCTGCCGAAAAAGAGGCCTTTGGTCCTGGTTGGTGGCACCAACCGGGGCTAAAGGGTGCATTAGTCCCGGTTCGTGCCACCAACTGGGACTAAAGGGTTTGCTATATAAGCAACACTTAGCAGTTTCCGGCCAAATTGCCCACTTCTCCCCTGACGCCCCCTGCTCCTCCTTGTCGCCATCGCCACCCGACACCCCTGCTCCGCCTTGCCGTCGCCGCCGCCACCGACGCCGTCAGGCTGCTCGCCTGAGCCGTCGCCGCCGCCCCCTGTGAGCACAGCCTGCTCCCGCGCCCCTCCCGTCCCGCGCCTCTGCGCGGCCACCGCGCGTTATCCCTGTCCCTGCGCCGCCGCTGCGCCGCCGCCCCTGCCCTGCGCAGCCGGCGCGCGCCGCCCCTGTCCTGCGCGGCCGCCGCACCGCCGCCCCTGCCCTGCGCGGCCGCCGCGTGCCGCCCCGCCGCCCCTGCAATTTCCATAGCAATTTTTTGCATTTTTTGTGTATATGTGTTTGTATGTGTATATATATATGTGTACATGTTCATAGTATTTTTTTTCATAAGTGTATTTTTTTGTTCATTGAATTTTTTTCATATATATAATGTATATATGTATGTGGTAGCTATATATATAATGAATGGATGTGGCTATATATGTATGTATGAATATAATGTTCATAGCATTTTTTTGTTTATATATGTTTTTTCATATATGTATTAAATTTTTATTTAGGTTGTAAGTAGATATCGATTTTGGGTTAGTGCATTTTAGGTTAGTGTAGAGGAGAAAGTAAAATAAGGAAAAGGAAGAAAAGAGGAAGAAGGAAGAAGGAAGAAAGAAGAAGAAAAAGAATGAGAGGAAAAAGGAAAATAAGAAGAGGAAGAAGAGGAGAAATAAATAAGAAGAGGAAAAAAGAAGAAAAAGAAGAGGAGAAGAAGAAAGGAATAGAGGAGAAGAAGAAAAAATAGAATTCTATTTTTTCTTCTTCTCCTCTATTCCTTTCTTCTTCTCCTTTTTTTCTCTTCTTCTTCTTCCTTCTTCCTTCTTCCTCTTTTCTTCCTTTTCCTTAATTATTTTCCTTTCTCGTCGTTGTCACGTCGTTGTCGATATAACCCCCTCGAGATAACTTCGACATGAGGCGCGGTCGATATATATACCCCCTCTCGTCCGTGATAACTTATACAACGGCAGCACCCCCCCTCGGCCCTCTCGCTCGACCAAAACTCTCGAGGACACCCAAACCCTAGAGAGAAAACGATGTTGGTCTCCTACCCCCTCCCGCCGCGCCCCTACCCGACAAATTAACTCTCTCGAGGCCACCCAAATTTACCAAGTTAAAAGAGCGTTGTCGTCGAGGCCACCCCAAACCCTTGAAGCGTTGTTGTGTCGAGGCGACCCCAAACCCTAGAGAAGCAGCGTCGAGGCCACTAACATGATTCCTTATTGTGATTAGCTAGCTAGTTCTACGTTTGCCACTAATATATATATATATATATATATATATATCCATCTGTACCATGTTTGAATAATAATTGACATGTTGTAAATATTTGTAGAAACTATCGAGCACTCCCGAGACGAAGAAACAGAAGCGATATTGTGGGACAAAATCGCAAATGGAACGGATGAAGTTGCGTCATTTCTCCTCGACACCGTTGGTCAACTGGAAGAACTGGGTGAAGAAGAGGGCTACGTTCATGATGGCTTCGACCCATTAATGCCGGTACAAGAAGAGGACTATGTTCATGATGGCTCCGGTGACACAATGGAGGTACAAGAAGGAGACCGTGCTGACTGCTCCGGTGACCGAACCGAGCCCGGCCAGGTATATATATCTTAGTTAAGCCCGTGCTGACTAGTTAATTGATGCTTCCATTGTTTCGGTATGTGTACACATATTAATTACTCTCGTCTTTCTTCCTTATAATTTCTAGCCCTCCGGATCGAGCACAACTTCGGTAAGGAGACGAGGTCCAAAGAAAAAGTTGAGCTCGGATGAAAATTTTGAGATCATAGAAATCGCGCCCGACGGTGAACCGATTGAACGCATCCGGACAAGGAAGGCATTTTCTGCTCAGTGCGGGGTTCTTGTTAGGGAGAAGATCCCGATCAGCATCTAGCAATGGTATAAGCCTAAGGAGGAAGACCCTAAGGTGTCTTATGTCAATGATATGCAGAAAGAATATCTTTGGACTGAGCTGAAGACAAATTTCACCCTACCGCCAGAGGAGGATCCGGAGAAGCCAGTTAAAGAGCAATTAATCAAGTCTTGTGCTCTTAAGAAGATGGCAACCCTAATGAGGAGGTGGAGGAAAGAGCTGAACCAGTTTGTCGAAAAAAAGACACCAGAATTCATCGGCAAATATGAGAAGATAAAGATCACTGGCCCGCATTTGTGGCCCACAAGACATCGGAAAAGAGTAAGAAGATGTCGGAGACAAACAAGAAAAATGCTACGAAGAAGAAGCTTCACCATCGCACGGGGTCAGGTGGCTACCTGCAAGCCCGGCCTAAGTGGTCCAAGGCTGAGAATGATATGCTTGAAAAAGGGATCGAACCAGAGATAATGAGATGGCCAGACCGTTGCCGGACTTGGTTCTTCGGGGCTGGTGGAACCTTGGACCCTGTAACAGGGTTTTGCTAGTGGACGGACGAGCAACTGGAAATACCAGTCAAGAACCTTCGACACTATATCGATGCAGCGCAGCGAAGGACGTTCCTCCCAAACAGGGAGAAGGACGAGCTCACAATGGCCCTTGGGAATCCTGAGCACCCTGGACGGACACGAGGCATGCCAGGCTCCATTTCGTGGAAGGTTGTTTTTCCAGACGCAGGGGGTTACAAAACCCACGAGAGGAGGAAGAAACTGGAGTAGGACCAACTGCACGTGCTGCACGAAAGGGTAATGGGGCTAGAGGATCGAGAAGAGGAACGAGAAGCAGCAGATCGCAGCAAACGACCTGCTGAAGCTTCCCCCGAAGCTACCCCGCCATCTCAGAGGAGAAGCAGCGTGGCTTCCACCGAGCTGCTTCAGCCGGAGCATGTCTTGACGGCTCCTACCAGCTATCCCATGGATGGTATCACGGAGTCTCAAAATTGCCACATTATGGCGCGATGGATGAATTTGAAGGTCAAGGCAGCTGTTGGCCAAGTTTATCCTAGTGGACCCGGCACAACTTATCACTACCAGCTGATTCCAAAAGGATATGCTAAGGTGATGGTGGATGAAATAACAGAGGGATTTGAGGACCTCCCGCTTGAGCACCCTACCGGTGAAGGAGCTCATCAACCTTCTGAACTGGACGCCTCCGCCTCCTCCTCCTCCGACGACGAGTCAGGGCACTCCGCCTCCTCCACCGCCTCCTTCTCCGGCGAGTGACGATCAGGGCACGCGTGGCGGCACTCTGCCTCCTTCTCCGGTGCGTGGCGGCACTCCGCCTCCTTCTCCGGCGCATGGCGGCACTCCGCCTCCTTCTCCGCCTGCGCCGGCGCTCCCGAGCAGCCAGCAGCCTCCTCCTTCTCTGCCTCGTCAGCAAGGGTGGAAGAGACCCGCCGCCGCCCCGGCTGCTCCGGTGCATCGTTCTCCTTCTCCTCCGCCTCGTAAGCAAGCACGAAAGAAGACAGACACCGCAGCCGCTCCGTCTGCTCCGGCGTCTAGCAGCACAACCAGAGGCGGGAGGCAATACAAATACGGTCCATCTCTCAAGCCTCTAGAGAAGTTACCGTACGAGAGGTCCGAGGAGGAAAACGATACGATTGTGCGGACCCACATGAAGGAGTTCTTTGAAGGGGTGAAAGCAAAGAGACATCCACCTCCGGAGGAGAAGGTAGATCCGGTGAAAGCAAACCGCACTATCGATGCCCTAAGGAAACCACCAAAGGCTCCGCCGAGAACCAACTATGAGCGCATTACTGAATAGACATATCTCCAAGCCCAGCGGTCGGGAACTACTATCAGTGCTAAAAGGTCAAAAGAACGAGCAAAGGGGAAAAAAATTGCCCAGCTCGGCGAACAAGCACAGCAATCGTGCCCCCCGCTTAATGTGTCTAATGCTCCGGGAATGGTGGCCGGTTATGGCAATCTTGAAGATTACCTTCCTGACGATGCACTTCCTGATTTCTTGGAGGTGGACGAACACAGATACGAGTACGGGAAGCCTCTCGTCAAAGATGAAAAATCTCTGACAACAATGATGCGAAGATTCCATAATTGGTACATGGAAACCTGCAGAGAGTCTGAGGGTACGAATGCTTTGTATCTGCATATTAAAGAGGAGCATGACCTCGTTACAAATGATCTGTTGACTGTTCCATTTCATGAGTTCTTCGCGTTCTTCAATCAAAAGGCCCTTGATAAACTAATGGTCTTTTGCTACTGTCTGTAAGTACTATTTCTGTCATTAAGTCTCTATATATAGCTTGGCTCTTTCATTTCATGTATTTATAATTAATTATCCTCAATATATTATGCAGATTGAAGATCGTCGATTGCAAAAAACAAGAAATTTATGATATTGGGTTCATTAACACAAATATCATAGATGAATTTCTGGTTAAAAAGGACATCAAAGAGGCCGAGGACAACGTGCTACAATCGTTGATCAAAAATCAAAACAAAGATACCATACTGTTTCCTTACAACGGCAAGTGAGTGTTACTGTCGTGTGCATATTCGGTTTCCCTTATTACTCGAGCAAGGTTATAGTAATGTAATTGATGAGTTATGCATGCGTGCGCAGGTACCACTATATTCTTCTGGAGATTAAGCTTGAGCGTGGACTAGTAACCGTCTTAGACTCGAGACGGAAAGATCGCAAATCCTATGCGGACATGACTGAAATGCTCAGCAAGTAAGTTCAATCGATCATTATCGCACCATATCGGCAACTTTTTGTTCATTTCCTGATATCTCAAGTAATAATAATTATTTTCTTTGTCTTGCAGGGTTTGGAAACAGTTCACCGCACAAGCTCCGGGACTGCCGAAGGAGCTGCAATATACATACCAGAAAGTAAGTACTACTAGCTAGCTAGTTGCGCGCATCTCCCGTTGATTCTATAGCTATACTTTCGTCAATGCCATTTATAATGCTTCATTATCTGTTTGATTGACCTCTATTCCTCGTAAAGTGCTTGTGGCAGGAAGAAGGGAATGATTTCTGTGGATACTACGTGTGTGAGTTCATCCACAACGCGACTTTGAAAAACAAGTTGGGCTACTCTCAAAGACAATATGAAGTGCGTAAGCAATAATATTCACAATTTCATTTTATTACACCATCATTTCTATTGAGTTTCATTCATATATATATATATATATATATATGTATTAATTAACCCCCTTCTTCAAATTAGACGTGGTAGATGCGGAATGAACTCCTAGAACCAGATCGCATGAAAGCAATTCAAGAGGAATTGGCGGGATTCTTTCTTGACCACGTCATCAATAAAGCTGGAGAATACCATGTGGAAATTGATTTCAATTGCTAGGGGATTGTAATTAAGAGATCTTATACATATTGTACATGTATGTAGCCAGTAGCGACAGATACATGATATACGAAAACTTGTTGTTCGACCAATCTCTTGGAGAAGGAGAGGTCGATCGATCACTTCTCTCGGTATGCATGACGAACTTCTATACTGAATGGTTCTCTCGATCACTTATGTATATATAGTACGTAGCGTTGACCAAGCACGGACATAAGAGAGGACACTTCTCTCTATTAATTAGCTAGCTAACACAATATATGAAACACCTAAATTAACCCCCCAAAACCCCCAACCCCCCCCCTCCTTTCAAAAAAAATAACAAAAACCCCAGCCACTGGAATGCTGACGCGTGGATGCCTTTTGGTCCCGGTTGGAGCCACCAACCGGGACCAAAGGCCCCCTGACTGGGCTCGGCGCACAGGGCCACGTGGAGGAACATTGGTCCCGGTTCGTGTTTGAACCAGGACTAATGGGTGGAGGTATTAGTAACGACCCATTAGTCCCGGTTCATGAACCGGGACTAAAGGCCCTTACTAACCGGGACTATTAGGTGTTTTTCTACTAGTGTATGTTCAAGCGATGCATGTCACAATCGCCAGATAGTGATACGTGAATGAATTGTGCAATCTCTCTCACATGCATACATATCTCATTTCCCTGTGGGCATCGGAATCACACACGCGCACTTCGTGTATTTCTCTCCCTCCGTCAGGGTTAAATTCGTCTTTCTACCCCGTCCTACATGTCTCTCACACAGAAACACACCCGCTCTCTATGTCTAACATGCCCACCCGTTTAGTTCCGCCCACCCGCAGCCACTAATGTCTCAAAGTATAATAATGTCTCTCACACATATGCTATCTACCTATCCCTTAATATAGCTAGATATGTGTCACACAAACTCCTTCTCCCTACTAGCAAGATGCCCATGCATTGCACGGAACGCCTTATTTTTAAATGCGGGGAGGGGTGTGGGTATCTTTTTGCAAAATTGCCATATTTTCCTTCCTGTCCGTCGGATGTAAATCTGATGGCCTATATTGCAGGATGGTAGGAACACCATCATCACCAACTCTGTTTTTTATAAGAGTAGAGATATGTGAGTGTCGCTGCCCCCCCCCCACACACACACCCACACTTCCCAACAACGAAGGAGCAGGGTGACACCTCGATCTTGATACTAATCTATCGACTGGCTTCTCTCTCAAACATACATACACACACTACCCGACACCGAAGGAGTAGGGTGACACCTCGATCTTGATACTAATCTATCGACTGGATTCTCTCTCAAACATACACACACACACACTACCCGACACAGAAGGAGTAGGGTGGCACATCGATCTTGATAATAATCTATCTACTCCCCTTTCAAACACACACACACACACACTCGCTAGTTGTGCCTCTGTGCCTACCGCGCACACTCTCGATACGTCTTTCCCTCCCTCACCCCCAACAATGATAGCAGAAGGGTGACAACTCGATCTGATCATAATCTGTCAATTGGTTTCTCTCTCAAACATTGTGTCTCGGTGCCTCGCTCGGTAGCCCCCTCGATATGTAGACTTCTCGCGCGCGCACAGCTGTAGTGACGATGACATTGAACACTGTGTGCCTTGTTTTTACCAGCCTCATGTGATAGTTTTCACCCCGTTTTCTGTTAATTAACAAGGCAACCTTTTCTTTGTTACTACTAGTGAATCTGAAATCATTCGGGGGAGACATAAAATATATCACGTCAACCCAATTATTGCAGCAACTATTTTAAAAGAAATTAGCTAGCTGCCCGTGCGTTGCACGAAACATCAAGATGCATTTGTATGAGTAGTTTATCTTGTGAGAAAAAAGGCTAAACGAGGGAAGGCCTTATTTGCGAATGTGGAGAGATGTATGGGTATCTTTTTCCAAAATTATCATAGTTTCTTTCGTATCCGTTAGATATAAATCCGACGGCCTATATTGCAGGATGGCACGCACACCATCATCACCAACTCTGTTTTCTACTCCCTCCGTTCGAAAATACTTGTCATCAAAATGGATAAAAATAGATGTATCTAAAACTAAAATACGTCTAGATACATTTCCTTTTATCCATTTTGATGACAAGTATTTCCGGACAGAGGGAGTATTTGTCTTTTTAGAGATTTCAACAAGTGACTATGACCGGACCTTACCAACATACTCAAAAAAGTAGTCCATAATTTTGATTGTACCCTCTTTTCTTGGCCGTGCAGTGCCATCTGGATACCTCATAAATAAATCAAGGATAAATCTGACCCCTTCCTGAAAATACATACGTAGCAAAATGAGTGAAGCTACACTCTAAAATATGTCTACATACAATTCCGTATGTGGTAGTCCATTTGAAATCTGAAAAAGACAAATATTTAGGAACGAATGGAGTATATATAAGAGTAGACATGGAGATATATCTCCAGCATGGTCTAGAACAAAAATGTGCTGGGCTGGTTAGCGCCGGATGCTCGCAACGCGATGACATGAGTTCAAATTATATATTACTCTACTTATTTAATATATACTTCTTTCGCTACTGTACTAACAGTGGAACCCGCAGAGTACTTAGAATAATAAGGATGGACTTGTTTCTTTTTAACTTTCTGTATGAAGCTGTAGCCACCCTGCAAGTCACGTGTACACTGTACATGCAATTAACTTTTTATAGAGGGACAATCATACAGGCAATTAACTCAAATGGATTGGATGTCACTCTATTATTTCCAGCATAAAGAGCATCTCCAACGGCAGCCGGCAAATTTCCTCCCGCTTCCTTCCGCAGAGGATGACATCAAATGCCAGCAGCATACATTTTTGCAACTCTAACCAACCAGATGAAATTCATGCAAACACAGACTGATTTCATATAAGCATGAAGGATTTCGTATAAAAAAGCCAGATCTTCATATAAACATGATGGATTTCATTACATTTACATGAACTAAGAGGTGTCGATCCGGCTCTGTTGTATAATTAATACTCCCTCCGTCCGGAAATACTTGTCCTAGAAATGGATATATCTAGACTTATTTTAGTTCTAAATGGCCGCCTGCGGATCCCTTTGTCTTCCTCATGTACGTCAGACACTTGCGGGATCGACGAAGGTCCCCGGAAGAGATGAAGCAGCAAAGAAACCACCTGAATCCGTGGTCGTCGCCTCGGCGGTGGCCTTCATGGGTCCCAAGTGGCGGCGGCCTCCCGTGTTATACTTCTCCTCGATGATGGCGGCGGACACGGAGAAGCTGGCCACCGACTCGTCGCTCTCCATGCCCCCAACTTCTGTCTCTGCCTGCATGGCGCTGCGGCAGGCACGGGAGGCGCGCCCATAGACACGGGAGGCGCGGCCACCGCCGACACTGGTGGCGCGGTACGACGCGGCAGCTACGGCGCCCGTACCGGCGTACTCGCCGCCGTGCCAGCGTGGAGCAACTCGCCACTCCTCTTCGAGCTGAACTGGAGCGGCGAGTTGCTGAATCACGCGCCTGCTTGGGGAGGAAACTGGCTCCGTCGGGCCAAGCGAGGTTGGTGAAGCAACGAGCCGGCTCATAGGAAGCCATCCGGAGGGCTCGGCGGGCCACCCAGCCGGGTAATATGCCGAAGAATGGCTCATAGGAAGCCATCAGAAGGGTGGAGAAAATGGTGACGAAGGAGATGGGGGAGCGGCGGAGGGGTGCGATTCTTGCCCGCTGTTTGTCTGGCCTCGTGTAAATAGAGGGCGGACGGTAGGAGCTTGGCCGGCATCTGGCCTCATTTAAACTGAGGGCGGGCGGGAGGAGCTCGGCCAGTGTTGCGTTTAATTCCGGCCCGCTCATGAACGGACGTGTCGCCGGAGTAGGATTCTCGGTTTGCATGCGGGTTTAACGGAGGGATTTAATGGAGGCGCCGGGCGTGCAGCGGGCGGCGCAGTACTATTCGATTTGACAGCATTAATGAGCCGTCAAATCACGAAGGCCCTCACCTCTCGTGAAACCGACCAAGCTAGACTGCCCCGCCCTCTAGCCTTTTAAAAAATGTATATACTCAACTTTTGTACAGTAGTAGTATCGATGGATTGCGCCATGGAGCAAAACTTGAAATTAAAAAAAAGGTGGTACATATAGAGAGCGCTCGTGAACTATGTGTCATGTACATGGCAATAAATAAAGTACTACATTATACTAAGGCTGGTCGTAATGGGAGTATCATAGGTAGTATCATGCATGCCAACTAAGCAATTTTGATGAGGTGTCATTGAATTAAATGAGGAAAGAGGAGCTTGAGTATCATATACTACTTTGTGTCATGCATGGCAATAAATGTAGTCCTATATGATACCAATATATGATACCATGCATTACGGATGTAGTATCATACACTAGTATCATATGCATACAAGCCCCACATCTCTTCTTGGTTGATTCCTCTATTTATGTCAAAAAATAAGAAACAACGTGAGAGTGAATGAACCACGCCTATGTGTTTACTAGTAGGAGTATTTGGTTTTCGTAAGATGACTTAATACTCACCTACTACCTCCGTCCTGGTTTATTGGTCCTCATTGTAATCTCTGCAAAATTTTGACCATAAATTTAACTAACAAAATGCTCATGCATGTCACAAAAAATTATATATTTGAAAACTATGTTCGAATATGAACCCAGCGTTATAATTTTTGTTAACATGCACTAACATTTTGTCAGTTAAATCTTTGGTCAAAATTTATCCCAAACTACATAGGGGACTAATAAACCAGGACGGAGGTAGTAGACGGAGGGAGTATTCGATTTGACAGCGGGCGGCGCAGTTCCCGATAAGGCTTTAATGCAGATGAGGGAGGGAGTAGCGGTTCCCGATATGTTCAACGGCCAATGCATCCTCCTTCAATTAATGCATGAGGGAAGTAATGGGAGGAGGTCCGGGAAAAGAGGCTGCACGATGTGAATGCAACGCAGTTTGCCCTCATTGCCCTCATATAAAGGCGCCCCTCCATTCCAATGCATCTACCACATTGTACGCACCTAAGCATTTGCCTAAGCACCTACACTAAGCGCAAAAGAGCTCGCTCCAGACCCATGGCGGCGATGCGCGTGAGCGGCCAGCGGCTGCGCCAGATGGTCCACGACGCCGGCCTACGGCATGGCACCGAGGATCGTCTCCAGACGGTGTTGGAGACCGGCTGGTGGATGGCCGCTGTCGACGCCAACTACGACTCTCAGTTGGACCAGATGATCGTTGCCACCAGCAACAAGTTCACCATCCTCAAGAAGCTCGCGGACGACATCGCTGTACACCTCCAGCCCACGCGCCCGGGCTCCTCATTGCCTGCCACCCTAATCGGCCTCCATGGCCGGAACCTCTTTAAAGCACGGGTGGCCCTGCGTGCCCGCCCACGCCATGAAGAATGTCCACCTATAGATCACGCTCGCCGCGAGGCACCTCGCCCTGCAAGAATTCTTCGACCTACACATCCACGCGTACGAGCAAATCGTGTACATAGGTATCTACAAGGCCAGTGAGGACGCTACGACGTTGGCCTTCCTCAACCGGCTGGAAACCTTGGAATGCCTTTGTGGAGAAGCACCTCGACCTCGCCACAAAAGTCGCCGCTCCTTAGCTGTCGGTTGGTGGCCCAACGCACTAAATTGAGGAGGAGGAGGTCGTACGTTCATGGATCCATCTTTCTTCTTGCCTTCTGTAACCACCACTGCGATCACATCATCGTGGCCTTAATTCTTATTGTTGTAGGACCTTGAGAAGAGGTGTCTACAGGGTGGTGATTAGGCACTAAGTACCAAAGTTGCAGTTTTTAGCAAATTTAAGTTTAAGTGGAGTTTAGGCACAAGTTTAACATTCACAACACATAGCAAGAAAGCATGCAAAGAGTATATGAGCAGTGGAAAGTAAAGCATGCAACTTGCAAGAATGTAAAGGGAAGGGTTTTGGAGGATTCAAACGCAATTGGAGACACAGATGTTTTTGGCGTGGTTCCGATAGGTGGTGCTATCGTACATCCACGTTGATGGAGACTTCAACCCACGAAGGGTAACGGTTGTGCAAGTCCATGGAGGGATCCACCCAAGAAGGGTCCATGAAGAAGCAACCTTGTCTATCCCACCATGGTCGTCGCCCACGAAGGACTTGCCTCACTAGCGGTAGATCTTCACGAAGTAGGGGATCTCCTTGCCCTTACAAACTCCTTGGTTCAACTCCACAATCTTGTCGAAGGCTCCCAAGTGACACCTAGCCAATCTAGGAGACACCACTCTCCAAGAACTAACAAATGGTGCGTTGATGATGAACTCCTTGCTCTTGTGCTTCAAATGATAGTCTCCCCAACACTCAACTCTCTGTCATAGGATTTTGGATCTGGTGGAAAGAAGATCTGAGTGGAAAGCAACTTGGGGAAGGCTAGAGATCAAGATTCATATGGTAGGAATGAAATATCTTGGCCTCAACACATGAGTAGGAGGTTCTTTCTCGTAAATGGTAAGTTGGAAGTGTAGGTTTAGTCTGATGGCTCTCTCCACGAATGAAGAGGAGGTGGAGGGGTATATATAGCCTCCACACAAAATCTAACCGTTACACACAATTTACCAAACTCGGTGGGACCGAATCAACAAACTCGGTCGAACCGATTTAGCAAATTTAGTGACCGTTAGGATTTTCGGTGGGACCGAAATGCAACTCGGTAGGACCGATATGGTTAGGGTTAGGGCATAATGTAATCTCGGTGAGACCGATTACACAAACTCGGTGAGACCGATTTTGGTAATTAGCTAACCAGAGAGTTGGTCAGGCAAACTCGATGGGACTGATTACTCAACCTCGGTGGGACCGATTTTGGTAACAAGTTAACCAGAGAGTTTGCATTGTAATCTCGATAGTACCGATTTCTCAAACTCGGTAAGACCGATTTTGATAATGGACATACACAGAGAGATTACAATCCCATCTCGGTGAGACCGAGATCCCTATCGGTAGGACCGATTTGCCTAGGGTTTGGGGCAGTGGCTAAGACATCCAAACTCGGTGGCACCGGATAGAAAGAATCGGTGTATCCGATTTTGGTTTTAGGTTTAGGACATATGTGGATGTGAGAAAGTGGTTGAGGGTTTTTGGAGCATATCACTAAGCACATGAAGCAAGAGGCTCATTAAGCAACACCTCATCCCTCCTTGATAGTATTGGCTTTTCCTATAGACTAAATGTGATCTTGGATCACTAAAATGTAAAATGAAGAGTCTTGAGCTTGAAGCTTGAGCCAATCCTTTGTCCTTAGCATTTTGAAGGATTTCCCACATCCTTTAGTCCATGCCACTGCAATGTTGAACTTGTCTGAAATATACTAGACAAAAGTATTAGTCCAACAAGAGATATGTTCACATTAATTACCAAAACCACCTAGGGAGCACTTGTGCTTTCAATCTCCCCAATTTGGTAATTGATGACAACATACATCAAAGCTTTAGATAAGGATATAAAGAATAGCAAGTAAAGCTTTGGAAAGACATGTAACAAGCATAGGCTCCCCCTACATGTATGCAATCATGTGAATATGACATATAGAAGTATGTGAGAGCATAACCATGATAGAGCAGGCAATGTGTTACATGTATCTTGGCCATATGCATCAGAGCAAAAAGTATTAAAGGAAATACCTTCATGCCCATGAGTCCTTCTTGCAAACAGTATGTACATCAGCAAGAATTCCTCATACACATGATTGTGATGCATATACTTACCTTGTAGTCTTGAGTAGGCTTAGGATGGAATGAACCTGTGTAAACAAGGTTAGATAACACATATACATCTACTAGCCAGAGCAAACAGAAGAAACCACAAGAATACCAAGACTGGGATGACATGTAGAGAGTGAGTACTAAGTACCACATTTGATTAGACATGTCCCCAAGAGTAAAGATATGCAATGAATTTGAATGATTTCTTTCCCTTGGATGTCTTGCTCCCCCTGAATCTAGCATGGGATACTGGGAGAAGATAGGGAATAGAAAATCAGAGCTGAAAGATATAAATGAACAGAGCTAATGCAAACTAATGCAAAAAAGCACATATGAACATGTCTTTCCCCTCAAGAAGACATGTGGCATCTCTCCTCTTGAACACCAAGCATCTAGGATCCTTGAGAAATACTTTCTACTAGTATTCTCTCCCCCTGGAGATCTCTCTCTCTCTCTCCCTGAAGGATCTCTCTCTCCCCGAGAAGGTGATACTCTCTCTAAAATGATAAGCTTTGATGTGATCTCTCTCTCCCCCTTTGACGTCAATTTGCAAGAAGGGCTCGATAAAAATGTGATTTCTCTCTCCCCCTCTGATATTTGTCGTCAATGGGTTTGATCCTTGAGTCACAACATAAAGCACTTGATAAAAATGTGATGCTTGTTAGAGGACAAGATTCATTGAGTGGAGCTGGATCAGAAGAATCACAGAATAAGTGGCAAACCGTTTTTCCTGTTGTGAAATCGGTGGCACCGAGTGGTATGCTTCTGTGGTACCAAAAGTTTTCGGTTGGACCAAAAGTTACAAATCGGTGTAAGTTCATGATAGAGAAAACACTTGTCACCTCAGCTCACTAGACTAGAAAGATCTCACAAAGATTTGCAAGGAATATACTAATTGATATGCAATGAATTGATGCATAAAATGTAGAGCAGCCAAAAAACAAAAGTAGGAAATCTAGAGACAAATGCAAAAACACAAAGACGAACACAAGAGAACTTCATCTAGAGATGGTCGGCGACAAAGTCACCTATGTTAGAGTATATTGACCTAGGAGTCAAGTGAGATCACTTGATCATAGGTCATACTCATCGTTTAAGCTCAAAATGGGGTTACCATTTTTCGTTTAAGCATCTTGATGTATTCACATCTTGTCGAGTTGCTTTAGCTCATGACTCGGAGTAAAGCTTCTCTAAGATGGAATAACATACCTTGGTTGGTGGTGTTGATCATGTAGTTGAACTTGTGTGGGTTGCTCAAGGTTGATGTAGCTCATCAAGAGTTGAGAGCACCACTTGGAATTTGAGTCCATGTACCTACATGGGTTAGTTCTTGCAAGGAAGAGCACTTGTGTATTCAAAAATGACAATCATGAAGCTCAACATAGAATTTTTCAAAGGATATGTTTGAATGGTTTCGTGCTTCCCTGTCTTCAACCACCTTTGTATAGAGACTTCGTGATGCAGAGATTGCTCAAGATGTGAGTAGGTTACAATCTCATGGAATTTTATTCAACCAAGTACCTACATGGGTTAGATAAGATGCAAGATGCAAATATATCCAACACATAAGATTTTCATCATAAGAGAAATATCAAGGATTAGTCATAAGCTCATGTCTTGCATGTATCCAATGGAGTTTCTACTCCAAGTTTGAAGCATCAATGATGTTCAATTCTCCTCTAAACCTGCAAAACACTTTATCATCAAGAGGTTTAGTGAATATATCCGCTAATTGCTTTTCGGTGCGAACATGCTTAAGAATAATGTCACCCTTAGCAACATGATCTCGAATGAAATGAGGACGAACTTCAATATGCTTAGTTCGAGAATGTTGCACAGGATTATGTCCAATTTTGATAGCACTTTCATTGTCACAAAGCAATGGAACATGTTTCAAATATATCCCATAATCTTTAAGAGTTTGGGTCATCCAAAGTAATTGAGCACAACATGAACCAGCGCCAATGTACTCCGCTTTGGCGGTGGATAAGGATACCGAGTTTTGTTTCTTGGAGGACCAAGACACAAGAGATCTAGCAAGAAATTGACAAGTACCCAAAGTGGACTTTCTATCAACCTTGTCTCCGGCATAGTCCGAGTTGGAGTAGCCAACAAGATCGAAAGAGGCCCTCTTAGGATACCAAATGCCAAAATATGGTGTATGTATTAAGTATCTCACTATCATTTTCACAGCCTTAAGATGACATTCTTTAGGAGCAGCTTAATATCTTGCACACATGCACACACTTAGCATAATATCGGGACGTGAAGAACATAGATATAACAATGAACCAATCATAGAGCGATAAACCTTTTGATCAACCGGTTCACCATCTTTGGTCAAATCAAGATGTCCACTAGTAGGCATGGGTGTAGTCATACCTTTGCATTCTTGCATATTGAACTTCTTGAATAAGTCCTTAGTGTACTTCGTTTGAGAGACAAAAGTACCTTCCTTAGTTTGCTTGATTTGCAACCCAAGAAAGAATTTGAGTTCACTCATCATTGACATCGCAAGCTTCTCCGACATTAGCTTTCCAAACTTCTCACTAAAATGAGGGTTAGTTGATCCAAATATGATATCATCAACATAAATTTGGCATACAAATAATTCTCCATTAACCCTTTTAGTGAAAAGAGTAGAATCAATTTTCCCAATTTCAAATCCCTTTCCAAGAAGAAACTTAGTTAAGCATTTGTACCAAGCTCTAGGAGCTTGTTTAAGACCATAAAGAGCTTTGTGAAGTTTGTAAACATGATTTGGTTTCTTAGGATTGACAAAGCCGGGAGATTGTTTAACATAAACTTCCTCCTCTATTTCACCATTTAAAAAGGCGCTTTTAATGTCCATTTGGTACAATGTGATATCATGGTGATTATCATAGGCAAGTAAGATGCGAATAGACTCAAGTCTAGCAATAGGAGCATAAGTCTCACCATAGTCCATACCTTCGACTTGTATGTAGCCTTGGGTGACGAGACGTGCTTTGTTGCGAACTACTTGTCCATCTTCATCTTGCTTGTTGCGAAACTACCATTTGGTACAGATGATGTTGTGTTTGTTGTCGGGCTTCTCAACCAATGTACAAACTTGGTTTCTCTCAAAGTTGTATAGCTCTTCATGCATAGCTTTTATCCAATCCGGATCTTCCAATGCTTCTTTGACCTTCATAGGTTCAATGCTAGAGATGAAAGAATAGTTTTCACAAAAGTTAGCTAAACGAGTTTTAGAGCGAGTGATTCTCCCGGTTTGGATATCATTGTAGATTTGCTCAACAGGATTGTCTTTAGCAATTCTTGCTCGAACTCGTGAAAGCTTTTGCTTGATTCTTGGTTGAACTTCTTCTTCATCATCTTCTTCTTCTTCTTGATCTTCTTCATTGTTGGCGTTGTCGTTCTCTTGTCATGGTGAAGAAGGAGGTTGTTGACGTTCTCGATGCACTTCCTCGTTTTCATCATCTTGGTGTGTCCCACTTGTGGATGCTTCCGTATCAACTCTTGGTTCACCTTGTTGTGAAGTAGAAGCTTCCACTTGGACGGACGAGATACTCTCCTTCACCTCCGTTGGACGAACCTTGCCAATAGACATGTCTTGGATTGCTTCCGAAGGATCTTTGTCTCCTACATCAATTGGCAATTGCTCTACTTGCGAGCCGTTACATTCATCAAACTTCACATCTACCGTCTCTTCAACCTTTCGGGTGAAATTATTGTAGAAACGGTATGTGTGAGAGTTTGAGCCATAACCTAGTAGGAAACCTTCATGAGACTCAGGAGCAAATTAAGAACAACGATGCTTATCAAGAATGTAGCACTTTGAGCCGAATACTCGAAAGTATCCAACTTGGGGTTTTTTACCGGTGAGGAGCTCGTATGCCGTCTTGCCGAGTAGCTTGTGAAGATACAAGCGATTTGTTGCATGACAAGCTGTCTCAACTGCTTCTGCCCAAAAGTGCTTCGGCGTCTTGTACTCATCAAGCATCGTTCTCGCCATTTCGATGAGCGTCCGTTTCTTCCTCTCAACAACTCCATTTTGTTGAGGTGTGTACGTAGCCGAGAACTCGTGTGAAATCCCTTCTTCGTCAAGAAAGGTGTCCACATTTGAGTTCTTGAACTCCGTTCCGTTGTCACTGCGAACCTTCTTGATCTTCACTTCAAATTGATTTTGGGCCTTCCTAGCGAAGTTATTGAAGATCTTTTGGACCTGCGATTTATCATCGAGAAAGAACACCCACGTAAATCTTGAAAAATCATCAACTATGACTAGACCAAAAGAATTTCCACCAAGACTCTTGTAAGAGTTGGGACCAAAGAGATCCATGTGAAGTAGCTCGAGTGGCCTCCTTGTGGTCATGATGTTCTTCACGGGATGCCTTCCTTCAACCTGTTTACCTGCTTGACAAGCATTGCAAAGTCTATCCTTATCAAATATGACATCATTAACTCCAAGGATATGATTTCCTTTAATAAGCTTGTCAAGGTTTCTCATGCCAACGTGACCTAGTCGTCTATGCCATAACCAACCTTTTGAGGATTTAGCAATGAAGCAAGTTTTAGGTTGAGCCTTTTTAGTGAAATCAACAATGTAAAGATCACCTCTATGTATACCAGTAAAGACCATTTTATGGTTGTCTCGACGAAACACTTGGCAATCAACTTCAGTAAATAAGACATTGAAACCAAAGTCAGCAAGTCTAGATACTGAAAGTAAGTTGTATCCAAGAGATTCAACGAGCATAACATTTTGTATGGACCTATCATGTGATATGGCCACCTTACCGAGGCCAACCACCTTACCCTTTGAGTTGTCACCGAAAGTGACATACTTTCGAGGACTATCATTATCAGCAAGCTCACGAAACATGTCTTTATCTCCGGTCATGTGATCGGTACATCCACTATCAAGAACCCATTCCTTTCCTCCTGACACATATCCCCGAAGATTTGCCATAAGACCAAAGTGTCTCATTGCATGATCAAGATCGAAGTCACTTTCATCATCCTCGTCATAGTATCCATGTTCAACATCGTCATGTGGTGGATGAAATCCTAGAGAGGGTGATTCGTTAGAGTGAGTTTGACAATGATCTTGTCTATCAATTTTTATAGCTTTGGAAATAATATCACTAATAATACCAACATTTCCTTTGGCACGCATGAGGCTCGTAATCTCAAATAGACAATCACCAAACATAGGATCACTAGTATTCATCTACTCAAAGCAATAGACTTATGGAGAATTTCGTCAAGATTTTTCAAAGAATAATCTGGAAATCGTTCCTTAAGAAATTTCCATATAGTGTAGGCACACTCAAGAGTAGGCAGTTTTATAATCAAGTTTCTAGGCAATCCTCTAGTGATAAGATTAACAGTTCTAAGATTCCTAACCATGTCAATTGACTCATCATGGGTATGATGCATAGGATCAACATGAGGTGCACAAGGACTAGCAATGTACTTGTTCAAATGATATTGATTGAAAATTACAAGCATCTCATTTTTGCACTCATGAAAATACTCTCCATCAAGAATAGGCACTCTATGTCTAAGACTCCCCAAAGTAGACTCATCCATCTTCCTCCAATGGTGATTAAACCAAGGCAATGGAGACCAATGCTCTGATACCACTTGTAGGACCTTGTGAAGAGGTGTCTAGAGGGGGGGTGATTAGACACTAAGTACCAAAGTTGCAGTTTTTAGCAAATTTAAGTTTAAGTGGAGTTTAGGCACAAGTTTAACATTCACAACACATAGCAAGAAAGCATGCAAAGAGTATATGAGCAGCGGAAAGTAAAGCATGCAACTTGCAAGAATGTAAAGGGAAGGGTTTTGGAGGATTCAAACGCAATTGGAGACATGGATGTTTTTTGCGTGGTTCCGATAGGTGGTGCTATCGTACATCCACGTTGATGGAGACTTTAACCCATGAAGGGTAACGGCTGCGCGAGTCCACGGAGGGCTCCACCCAAGAAGGTTCCACGAAAAAGCAACCTTGTCTATCCCACCATGGCCGTCGCCCACGAAGGACTTGCCTCACTAGCGGTAGATCTTCACGAAGTAGGCGATCTCCTTGCCCTTACAAACTCATTGGTTCAACTCCACAATCTTGTCGGAGGCTCCCAAGTGACACCTAGCCAATCTGGGAGACACCACTCTCCAAGAAGTAACAAATGGTGCGTTGATGATGAACTCCTTGCTCTTGTGCTTCAAATGATAGTCTCCCCAACACTCAACTCTCTCTCATAGGATTTTGGATCTGGTGGAAAAAAGATTTGAGTGGAAAGCAACTTGGGGAAGGCTAGAGATCAAGATTCATATTGTAGGAATGGAATATCTTGGCCTCAACACATGAGTAGGTGGTTCTTTCTCAGAAATGGTAAGTTGGAAGTGTAGGTTTAGTCTGATGGCTCTCTCCAAGAATGAAGAGGAGGTGGAGGGGTATATATAGCCTCCACACAAAATCTAACCGTTACACACAATTTACCAAACTTGGTGGGACCGAATCAGCAAACTCAGTCAGACCGATTTAGCAAATTTAGTGACCGTTAGGATTTTCGGTGGGACCGAAATGCAACTCGGTAGGACCGATATGGTTAGGGTTAGGGCATAACGTAATCTCAGTGATACCAATTACACAAACTCGGTGAGACCGATTTTGGTAATTAGCTAACCAGAGAGTTGGTCAGGCAAACTCGATGGGACTGATTACTAAAACTCGGTGGGACCGATTTTGGTAACAAGTTAACCAGAGAGTTTGCATTGTAATCTCGGTAGTACCGATTGCTCAAACTTGGTAAGACCGATTTTGATAATGGACATACAGAGAGAGATTACAATCCCATCTCGGTGAGACCGAGATCCCTATCGGTAGGACCGATTTGCCTAGGGTTTGTGGCAGTGGCTAAGACATCCAAACTCGGTGGCGCCGGATAGAAAGAATCGGTGTAGCCGATTTTCGTTTTAGGTTTAGGACATATGTGGATGTGAGAAAGTGGTTGAGGGTTTTTGGAGCATATCACTAAGCACATGAAGCAAGAGGCTCATTAAGCAACACCTCATCCCTCCATGATAGTATTGGCTTTTCCTATATACTCAATGTGATCTTGGATCACTAAAATGTAAAATAAAGAGTCCTGAGCTTGAAGCTTGAGCCAATACTTTGTCCTTAGCATTTTGAAGGAGTTCCCACATACTTTAGTCCATGCCACTACAATGTTGAACTTGTCTGAAATATACTAGACAAAAGTATTAGTCCAACAAGAGAAATGTTGACATTATTTACCAAAACCACCTAGGGAGCACTTGTGCTTTCAATTGTGCTATTGCATTCTCGTTCCAGTCAATACCAACATGTGCGATCCCTTTGCTTAATTATATGCATCACTATAACTAGTACTACATCCGTCAATTTATAAGTTGTGCTTACCTTTCCCATCAACTTCGTGCAACGCGCGGGCATCTTACTAGAAACACTAGAATATGTCTATATAATCCGTATGTGATAGTCCATTTGAAATCTCAAAAAAGACAAATATTTAGGTATGGAGGGAGTAATATATTAGGAGTATATCAAAACAATAGTGATTTCTTCAAAGTTTGTGAACAAATACTACTATTCTACTACTTTGGATCGGTCGCAACGCACGGGCACATTGCTAGTAAAAGGAAAAGGACTGCCGTATTCGCGTCGCACCCCCACACGCCCAGGAATCGGGAGTACAATACGGCCCGTCCGGCACGACACATAGGTTAGGGAAGGCGTGTTGCCTGCCTAGCATTTTCACTTTCATGTGGGACCGCCGTTGAGCAAACCAACACCCCGCCCGCCGCCGGGTTGGAAAACAGAAACAAGGGGAAGATCTAGTTGTAGCACGGAAGCCAAGAAATTTTGTGTCAGACGGGGCTCGTTGATAGAGTAGGAGCATTCCGTACTAGTACTACTCCTACTAGTACTACCAAGATTTACTACTAATACTATATTACTAGTACTACCACTATACAACTACTAGTAGATACGTGCACGACACAACATCCTAGGAACAAAAAACGGGAATATCTTGTTTTGGGTGATTTATATTTTTTTCAATCAACGTAGTATGAATAATACGATGTGGGGGGCACCCATGAAGCTTATGTGGCTTGGTTGCATGGCTACGGAAGGTTAGAGAAAAATAAATAGATAATGTGTTTAGAGTGCACTCCACTAAATAGATATACTTTGGATTCATTGCAACGGACCGACACATCTATATCTATACCCCCTATATAGTGTGTGAAAAACTTTGAAAGTTGGTCGTTGGATGAAGCCAATCCGACGGTACAATGATGGCAAATCCGAGCACTACTGGCCGTTGGATATCATCCACCAGATTCTGCCACATGTATAATCTAGAAGACTCCATATTTGAACTTAATTCATGACTAACTTTGCCACAACTAAGCTTCGGCAAAGTTATTAGTTCTTCAAAATGAGAGCCACAAGTTGGCAAGCCTAAGGGAATCTTTCCACATTTTTTGTGGGTATGTCATGTGGGGCCTTAGTGTGGCTTGCCTAAGGTGTGGCTTGAACCAAACACTCACCTAAGTTAATCAAACTTGTCTAACCTTACATTCCACCAGATTTTGCCACATGTTAGAATCCAGAAAACTCCACATGTAGAAGCATAATGCACAAACCACCAGAATCTCATGCGTGCAATGCACGTGTACCTTACTAGTACTAATTGGTAGTAGTCAGAAACAAATTCCAGTTTTGGCACGAGCTCGTACTGCGGGAGCACCACAAGGCTTGCCACAGGAGTTATATTTCCCTCTCGGGGCCCACGGGACCGAACTTCAGTGGCTTAGTGCCCGACCTATGAGCCAATGACATGCGTACCTTAAATGCGGCTGGCCCACATGTCATTCTCATGGTGGTGGTATGGTTCGTGGCTCACTCGTTTGAGATGAACCGGCTGGAGTACGGATGAAAATGTGTCACAACCACTGGATGAAAATTCGATGGTGCGGGAGTACGAATTGGAGCACAGCATCGGAATAGGCAAACCGCGTCTAATCGGGTGTGTCTGTGGTAGAAAGGAGATGGTCGCCGCAGTTCAGCTGGCCCGCATGTCATACACACAAAGGCAGAGGAGCGGTGGGGCCGAGAGGGATGAGGGGCATGAACAATCCTACCATTCTGTCACTGACATGTGGGACCCATAAGCGCGGGTCCCACCTGTCAGCGAAGGAAAGGCAGGGCAAGGCAGTGCTAGCCACGTCAGAGGATCCATGTCCACGTCGGGGGACGTCGTACCGTGGGTTGGAGCGGCATCGTGGGAATCGCGTGTGGGTGTGGCAGTGGTAGAAACAAGAAACATGATGGTCACCGTGGTTCAACTTCCATGGACAAGCTGTCGTGTCTGCTGACACATGTATATCAAAACTAGAGTGTTTATATTTCAAGCACGTGAACAAGTATTATTCTACTAGTTTGGATCCATTGCAACGCACGGGCCAGCACATTGGTAGTAGTAGTGTCCATCTCTATCTCTAGAGGCCTTCCCTCGTTCATCCTTTTCTCTCACAAGATAAACTACCCATACAAATGCATCTTGATGTTCCGTGGAACACATGAGGATGTTTCCTTGGGGGTCTCTCCAGCGCGGTGTGGCCGTAGTTGCAAGTTGACGCCCCTTGAGATGCCGATGTTGAGGGGCACTCGGATTTCCTCCGATGAGCAGGTAAGATGAGTTTGATCACATAGTAAATGCATTCTAAAGACTACTTTCGTGTCCATTTCCTAATTCTCCCCCTGTACACTGTTTCACAGGCTAGGCTCGGTGCGAGTGGAGATTGGCTTGCATATGTATGGTAGGGTACCAACATCAATTTGCACAACATTTACAACGGTGACACCGTTCCCGTAGAACCAATGTCCAACATTGGGATCAGCCATGCAACGGGCCACCGCATGAATTGGTACGATGGAACCACGGTGAGATTGAATAAAAGATAGCACAACCTTGCACATGGCGGTCAAAGGCGGACCATGCAGTCTGCGGCCGATTTGTTGCCGTACGAGTAGGAAGACGCTGTGCTCCTTTCTAACCGCATCTTCGCGGTGACAAACCAGGGGACTTATTTTGTATGGGACACATCCTACGATATACTCCCTCTCTCCCAGTTTATTTGTTTTGAATCTTTTTGTTTTATAAGTTTCAAATTCAAATTTACAGCTCCCCATCACATGTTGAGGCGCACTGTAACACCCCAAAAGTTTAATCAAGTTCTAAAAATACTAAAATTTTGCCAGGAGTTTTAAAATTTTCCCTCTAGAATATTTCTGTTTATTTCAGAGCCTTCCTTATATATTTAGGAGTTTTTCCCTAGTGGATCCTTCCAAGATGTTTAGGACCTATATGCTCTCTCATTAAACAATGCTAAATCAGTAGATTTATAAATTAATTTATTTCACCCTGAGCTTTATTCATTAAAATGACTTGTTTAAAGTTTTGGAGCTATTTTTGTACTACAACCAGTGGATAGATTTAACTAAAAATCCAACCAAAATTTGGAGATGTCATGTGATGCCTCTAAATCACTTTTGTGCAATAATATAGTTCATCCATTGCATATTTTGAATGCTACACAAGTTTTTCCTCTATGGTCCAGTGGACAATTTTACACTATAACCCTTTTAAATATTTCTTTCTAGCTTCCACCAAAATTATGGGATGTTGGTAGTGTCATATGTTTTAATTATATGCAATAATCCAGTGCTGTTCTTTGAAAATTTTGAGTGAATCAACCTCATCTTCATTCTGGTCCAACATGATGGTTTGTATAGCATCCATATTATCGCTTGCTCTTTGGCCCTTGATTCTTGCCCCAGCTTGTAGTCCTCCATGCTAAACCCCTAAGTCCAGGAGCATGCACTCATTTGATCATTTTTGGTTCATGATATAATGCCATACAAGTTCTGTCCAGAATTGAGGTTCTGCAATACTTGGACTAGAAAGTTTGTGCTTTTCACAAACTAACCTCACCACCCTCTTTTGCATCTAAAGAGACACTGATTTGGAAGTTTTGGCCACTCCAAGAAATGCATAGGTGCCTGAGGCATTTTGTCAAACACCCTATGGGCATGAATAGATTTGGCATGATTATAAGTTTGTGTTGTGAACTTTCCCATCTGTCCAAACCAAGTTGTCAAGTAACTTGCTAACGATCTCTAGCCCAGGCATGTGGATTTGCATTAGCTCTCTAGCAGTTTTGGCCATCCTGGCATTTCGTCGAGCAGTCGCCGTGCATGCCCGGAGCGCGAGCAGAGCACGCGTTTTGCACGTGCTCGCACCCGAGCCAGCGCGCACCTGGATAAGCTTCCCCGAGCTCATCCTGATCCTTTCCCACTCACCACGTCGCGCTAAGAGCCCCGACCGCCTCCTAGCACCCTGCAACGTTGCCAGCAAGCTTCTTGGCGGCACGCCTGCGTCCGCATCCGCCACCGCCATGGGCAGCACCGCCCAAACCACCACAGCGCGCCAGCTCGCCCCCTTTGACAGTGTAGCGTTCGTCGGTAGCTCCTGGAGCCGGCCAGCCACCGCCACGTCGCCCTGCAGTACAGTAGGATGGTTCGCCGGTGAGCTTATCCACGGCCGCCGCGAACCGACTTGGGCGTGCTATAAAGGGAGGTCCCCGGACTCCTCCGAGCACCCAGGCAGCTTCACGCCGTCCTTCTCGTACCCCCTTAGTCGTCAATCGAAGCGAGGAGGTCGTCTTCATCCTCTCCGGTCAGCTCGGCCACCGCCTCGTCCCGGTCAGTTCCGACGCACCAAGACCTCCCCTGCCCTCCCAAACGCCACCGTCCGACTCCACTTGGACCCGCGGAGCTGCCTAGCCTCCCAGACACAGCTAGGAACCACCATGGCCGGAACCCCCAAATCCACCGAAGCCTCCCCTCCGCCGCGGCAACCCTGCGACCACCGAAAGGACCGCCTAGGAGTGGCGGATCCATCCCTGCACTCGGATGCCCGCGAAGAACCGCCGTTCGCCGGCGACGATCGTCGGACGCCCCGCCTCTGCTCGGGCCGAGAAGAGGAGGGAGTGGGGACTGGTCAAACCTGACCAGTGGGCCCCCTGGACCCACTGTCAGAGACCCAGCCCCGCCTCCACGTGTTTAAGTGGAAGCGCAAAACCCTGAAGTACGTCTCCCCTTTTCGAAGACGTATTCTGCCGAAACGTTTTCTTTTCTGTTTTGTTTTAAATAGCAGATTTTGACCAAGCTTTGACCGACTGTATCTTATTAAATATATCTCCAAATAACTTAATTCTTTTTCCTACCTCTCTCAAATATTGTCTAGTTTATTTTAAGATTTATTTGAAAAAAATTCAACACAACTTTCTGTGCTATTTTTATTTTGTGTGTTAATTCATATATTTTCTAAAATAGGATTTTTGAAGAGAGGAGAAGTATTTCAAGAGTTTGAAATGCACCCTGCCTTCCCATGACCTGAAGGCAAGCATTCTGAACCCCGGCATAATATGTTTGTGCGTTCGATGACGCGTTTATAACACTGCCTCATTCTGGGAACTTGTTATTTCCTGTGATATGATCATGTGCATGAATGCACATATGTGGTTTCCATGCTGTTGGAAATGAACACACTTGTGATGATAATCATCCTCATGTGCCTTGCATGCATGCCAGAAGGAATCCGGGAAAACTTCTGCCTTGGGTAGGTATGAGTTTGTCGCTGGTCTCCGTCGGGACGGTTATGTCCGGTATGGCATAGTAGGGTATAATGAACGGTGATTCTGTTGGTTGAAATATTTTCGTTATGCTAATCATGCAGGGAAGATTATAAACCTCCTGAGTCGACCGTAGATCGTGTCTTGTTCAAGTAACCCCCATACTTGTTTCGTACTACCACTCGTCTCTAACACAAGTAGAGTACGGTTCAGTAATTTGTCAACCCCCTTTCTAGCACACACCGTATAGAGGGGCCGAGATGAGAGTACCACGGCCATGGATTAAAGCCAGTCATCCGGTCAGGGGGCATGGGTGTTTTCGGTTGTAGCCGAGGGGATAGCTTCCCCAGTTTTGCGCGCGGTATAAATTTTGTGATCCCATGCTAATCGAGGTTGTAGCCTCCCCACTTAGAGTTTTGCTTAACGAGTGTCGTGGGTGATTCCAGACACCGATGAGTTAAGCTGGTGTGTGCAGGTCAGGTGCGTTTTCATTTAAAAGACCGTAGACGGAATTAGTCCCGATGGACTAAAGGAATCCGTTACTCGTGGGTAAAGAGTACACCCTCTGCAGAGATTAAACCTATTCGAATAGCCGTGTCCATGGTTAAGGCCTACAGTCTGGGACGGGTCAAGTGTCGGTCTTAGTCAGTCTTCGGAGGTGACAATGTTAAACCAGGACAGGAATCACGACTTGTGATTTGTTATAATTATGATTATTATTATTTTTATTATGGACTAACCCGTGATATTATTGGTATTATCAATTATCCCTGGGATGGTTCTACCTCCGGGATAGTTACCATGATTATTTCTTTTAAAAGCCCTTTATGTGGTGTCGCTCAGACGCCCGACTGTGGCATTTCTTTTAAAGCCCTTTATGTGGTGTCGCTCAGACGCCCGACTGTGGCATTTCTTTTAAAGCCCTTTCTGTGGTGTCGCTCAGACGCCCGACTGTGGCATTTCTTTTAAAGCCCTTTATGTGGTGTCGCTCAGACGCCCGACTGTGGCATTTCTTTTAAAGCCCTTTCTGTGGTGTTGCTCAGACGCACGACTGTGGCATTTCTTTTAAAGCCCTTTCTGTGGTGTCGCTCAGACGCCCGACTGTGGTATTTCTTTTAAAGCCCTTTCTGTGGTGTCGCTCAGATGCCCGACTGTGGTATTTCTTTTAAAGCCCTTTATGTGGTGTCGCTAAGACGCCAGACTGTGGCATGCCTGATATTTATTTCCTTAACTTTAATACTACTATGTTGTTGCATATTCATGAATAACATGCTTGCACGCATCAGAGTTTATTTATCTTTTGTGACTGATGTCATGAGCATAAGATTATTTTCAGCACATCATTGTTATATTATTCCTGCGTTCATAATGTTTGCGAGTACATTCAAAGTACTCACTGGCTTGTCCCTGGCTATTGTCTTGGCCAGATCTCTTGCGCGAAGAGGAGCGACCGTGATGATAGCCCGAAACTTAAGCACGGTGGTAATTGCCTCGCGAAGATAGGAGTTAACCTGGTCAGCTGTTCCCGTGGGAAATGGAGTCCCATAGACACTGATGATTTACAACCCGCTTCCGCCATCAACCACTAGAAACCATTTGTTGTATTCAAAGACCAGAATTGTCTTGTACCACATAGTTTTGTATTTTGCTTGGAATTTCTGTATCAAGTTGGTGCCTCATCAGCTAACAAAAATCCTGGGGCTAATAAGCACAAGGGCCATTTTCTGGGAATTATTACCCGGAGAACCGGTCCCCACAAACTTGGTATCAGAGCCAGGCTGACCATTGGCTAATCGTATCCTAGCCAGGTCAATAAACCTCGGTAAACCAACCTACCAGACCTTAACCAAACCCCAGCCAAGCTTCCCGTGCAAGATAGCCATACAGTGACCCCGACACTTTTGGCAGTCGGTGCCCAACCTATCAACCTAACCTGTCAATCACACGCCAGTGACCGATGGCTAAAATGTCTCATTCCCAAGCGTGCGAAGGAAGACTCCGTCCCCTTTTCTATAAAAAGGGCACGCTAGCCCCAACCCAGCACAGCACATTCTCTACCCCAAAACCGAGCCATAATGCCAGGCCCCATAGTGCACAATGAGACCACAGCAACCAACCTTGGAGGTTTTGTGACCATACTCGCAAACCTCACCTGTCGTGCCTATGCGTTAGAAGAGCCACCGGAATATGTTGTGTACCAAGGACCCATGGGCGGTGAAAGCCGTCAATTTTGGGCTACTGTGCACATCTACGGTAGGGGTCTGTCGCCAGAACGCCCCTACAGGTTCACCGGAAGAACAACTTCCTTTGAGCCACAAGCCATCCAGCTAGCTGCTCGAGAGGGTATAGTTCAACTCCGGCAGTTGTCGCCCAGGGTTAACTGTCGCTCGTTCTACTACTACCCCAGGCCTGAAGGGTACGGTAGACCACCCCAAGTTGCCAACGGAGATCACAAGACGGATCCTGCCTTGTTGCACCTAGTGCGCTATGTAAGTGCACTAGAGGCATTGTTCGATCAGACCACCATTGATCTGATCGCAGCTCGAGGAGAGCTGGTTCGTCGAGCCCCAGCAAGAAGAGAAGACGAGCCCGACACCGACAACCCAGTCGTATTGTTCGGACATCCGATCGTGACCCTGAGGTCAGCTCCAGCCGCCAACCGAGATACTTTGATGACCCCAGAAGTGCTTCGTCGACTTTTGGAAACACACTCCAACGGGGTTGTGGCCAACAATCCCCGCGATGGTCATCATCACTACCCCGACCCTGCAGTTCCTCCACCATCTCCGACTAATCCTGGCAGTGAGACACGTGGTGAAACCTCGACATCCACCAGGCATGCCCGTCTAGACGTAAATGAGGTAGACTAAGACATACGAGTAGTACCGAGTCTCAGTGTATCCTCGTTTTGTAATCGTACGACCTTGTAAATAAACGCAGCCTGTCGTTGTGCCTCTGTTTTAATAGTAGCCTTGCGTATTTTGTCAGCGCCTAGTTGCATATTTTCCGGGCACAGCTACCAAAACCAACCCCGACGACACTCACAGTAACACGTCTATTTATGAGATACGTGTATCTCTGACACGGACCCCGACTCTTGAGGTGATCTGGCTTATTTATTACCTTTTACCACGGTAAATAAATCAGCCCAGATGCTATATAAGAAGGCCACCTTGTGACCTTACCCAGCAACCCTCACCTCGTGCACCACTCTGATAACCATATCTTGCCATGCCGAGCCCTAGTATTTATCTGAGAACCCCAGATGCAACCCCGGGTAGCTTTGTCAAAATATTGTGGGACTTTACCTGCAGTACCATGGGTTCTACCCAGCCACCCCATGTCAAGACCCCGACTCGATGTCACATCGATCTAGCCGGTAACACTTCATATCACTTTGCGGCCTCACGCACGGTGTTCCCACGGGTGTCGCCTTACCTTTGCCCGGGACCGTTTGTGCCTTTTGGCTCACGTATATGATAGTGTCGCTAGCATCCATATGATAAAGAGCCCGGGCTGACATGACTAGTCGTAAACCACAAGTGGCACAGACTTACAGGGACAGGCATCCATGACCCAGCTTCGAACGTGTCGGTCATCAGCAATGGGTCCGGGCTGTAGCACTGGGCTAGCAGGACTCCGGTAAACCGGGCTGTAGCGGGCTAACAGGACTCCGGTACTCAAAGCGTGACATTTCCCCGAAGGGACAGACACAGGAACGACGAAGGACACATGCCGGCCAGCCTAAGTGTTCCAGAGCAGTAGCAAGCTACCATGGCTCAGCGGTAACACTAGGAGACATTTCCCGGTAAGAGAGGCTACTAAAGATAAACAACTAGATAGTCAGATCCCACACATACCAAGCATTTCAATCATACACACAATATGCTCGATATGTGCAAATACAACGAAGCATCACAACATGACTCTACGACACAAGTACTTTATTCATTAGGCTCCGAGGAGCGAGATATTACAAACATGGGTCTCATGACCCAACACTCAGAGCATACAAGTCAAAGCACAAGCGGAAGCTATCATGTCTGAGTACAGACGTCTATAAATGAAAAAAGGCTGAAAAGCCTGACTATCTACCAGATCCTGCCGAGGGCACAAGATCGTAGCTGAGGTAACAAGCTAAACGTCGAAGTCCACGTGGAACTACTAGTGAGACTGAAGTCTCTCTGCAAAAACATAAAATAGGCAAACGTGAGTACAAATGTACCCAGCAAGACTTACATCAGAACTAACTACATATGCATCATTTTCTACAAGGGGATGGTGGGGTTTAACTGCAGCAAGCCAGCTTTGACTCGGTGGCTATCCTAAACTACGACTGCAAGCGACTCTTTTGAGGTGGCGCACACGAGTCCACATATTCACCATATCAATACACCACTATGGATCCGCTCCCGTCTCCCTACGAGAACGCCATCCATAGCACTCACGCTTATCTTGCGTATTTTAGAGTATCCACTTTCACTTGTCTATGAACTATGCAAGGGGTCCAAGTTTCCATATCCGAGGAATCCGGCTATTCGAATAGATGATGTTAACCCTGCAGGGGTGTACTTCTTCACACACGCTTTCGCCACTTATCGCCCTGTACACGTCATGTACCTCGGCAACCTTCAAGCGGAAGCCGGGCGAGGGAGTCGGCCACGACCTGACTAACCGAACAAGTCTCTAGTCCAGGTTTATCGCCTATTCGGGTTCCATCCGCAAGGAGATCCGGCCGGGGTGTCGCTCACGGCCCCAAACGATGTGTGCAGGGTTCCCAAGCCCACCAACCGGGTGCCACTTGGTACACCGTGCCACGGTGTCTAGTCTGTCCCAAGCCCACCTGTACCGGGTGCCACTTGGTAGACTACTAACACTACCTACAAACACCAGAAACTAGTTGCAACTCCTGGACAGAGATCATGTTGATTAATAAGTCGAGAGGGGCACTTAAGCATTCCAATGTGTGGTAGTAGCTGGTCATGGATCACAAACACAGAACTCAGTTCCTGAGGACGGCTGCAATGAGACAACCCACCATGTACTCCTACATGGCCTCTCACCGCTACCTTTACCAAATCGTGTTCACACACTTAGCTCACACACAGTAGGACATGTTCACACGCCTCTGATTCATCCCCGATGAATCAGACCTGACTCAACTCTAAGCAGTAGCAGGCATGACAAACAAGCATGAATGAGTAGGCACATCAGGGCTCAAACAACTCCTACTCATGCTAGTGGGTTTCATCTATTTACTGTGGCAATGACAGGTCATGCAAAGGATAAAGGGGTTCAGCTACCGCAGCAAGTATCAAATATGTCGTTGTTGTCCTAATGCAGTAAAAGAGAGCAGGAGCGAGAGAGTGGGATTTTATCGGAATGAGCAAGGGGGTTTTGCTTGCCTGGCACTTCTGAAGATAACATTGAGTCTTCATCAGTGTCAACGATCACATCCTCGGTATCACGTCTATCGAGAGGGGACAAATACCGGCAACAAGGAAGAAATACAATCAATGCAATGCACAATATGATGCATGCTCATGACATAGCAAAATGAATGTGTTTTGGGCTAATGCATCTAGCAACAAGTTAAATGAAGTTGGTTTGAATACAAGATTCAAATTCAAACTCCATATGTGATTATTTAAATGCCCTTTAATTGATTTGTGCTAAACAGCAGCTATAAGTTGTTCTAACATGCATGAAAATGGTACAGATGGATTCCTTGAATTTTTCTGATAATTTTTCATATATAATTTATTTAATTTGGAGTTACGGTTAATTTTCTATGATTTATTGAAGTTTTAGGCATTTTCTGGAATTTCAGAATTAAATTAAATCCAGAAAATACTTATTGCGTCAGCCCCACGTCACAGTGACGTCAGCAGGGTCAACTGGGCGCCTCCAGGTCAAACCCGACCTGTGGGACCCATATGTCAGTGACACAGGTTAGACAGGGGGGGTTAGTTTAATTTAATTAAAGGATTAGGGCACTAGGGCCCACATGTCAGTGGCTCTGGGGTTAGATTAGGTGGTGATTAGCTTAAGCTAATCACCTGATGGCGGGGGCCCACCTGTCAGTGTCAGCAGAGGGGGGTAGTTAAAATAAAATAACTAAACTAATTAACAGGGGGGGCTGGCCCCACCTGTCATCGACCCAGAGAGGGGGGGGGTGTCCCGCCGTGGTCAACGTGGGTCAGACCCACCGGCGGCTTGACGCCGGCGAGGCCAGACGCGGTGGTGCGCGTCGGAAACCAACTACAGGGGCTCTTTTGGCGCGCAGGGAGCAGCTACGGGGAGAGGGTGGAGTGGCGCATCCAACGGTGGCGGTGGCGGAGGCTGGGGTGGCCGGAGCTGCCGGCGGCGAGCTCTTTTGCGGCTGCCGGAGCTCGGGCAAACTCGGGGTGGCGTTACAGAGCACGGGAGGGGGCGTTGTGGGTGTCTACGGGTTCATGTGATCGTGCTGAGCACGATGGTGCACTCAGGTGGGAGCTCCAGTGGCTCTGGCCACGACGGCGACGAGGCACGGCGGCGGCGAGCTTCGGCCGTGGTGGTAGAAGGAGCTAGGGGACGAAATCAGGTGCGGGGAGTGGGGAAAAGAGAAGAGGAGCTCACGGGGAGTCGGACGAGACGCTAGGTGGGCTCGGGGACGTCCTGTCGGCGGCGAATCGAACGGCGGCGAGCTTCGGTGGCCGGCGACGGAACGGCGATGGTGGCGGCGTTGCGGGGCTTCCGGAGGGCCGTGGGTCGGTGGGGAGGAAGGAGGGGGTCGAGGCGGAGCCTCTGGGCTAGTCGGGGGAGCGAGGGAGGCCCGGTGGCCGTGGTTATGGCGAGCGGCGGCGAGGGGCTCCGCTCGGTGAGGATAACAGAGGAGGGGGGGGAAGAGTGTTCCGGGGAGAGGATGAGGACGCGGGAGAGAGGGAGAAGGGAGAGGGGGTCGGGGGCTGCGTGGCTCCCTCGGGTGCCTCCAGCGGCGAGCAGGTAAGCAGGAGGTGGCCGGAGCGTGCGCGCGCGCGTCGGGCACACGCCCTCCTGCCTACTGGCAGGAGGTTGAAGACGGTGGCGACTGCGGTGGGCTGGGCCGCACAGTGCTGGTCCAGCACAGGAGCTGGGCCGGCTCTGGTGGGCTGCACAGGTAAGCTTTGCTCCTTTTATTTTTTTCTGTTCTGTTTCCCTTTTTATTTTATTTTGCCACTGTTTTCAAATTCAAAATAATTTCATACAGTGCCAAAACATTCTGAAATATTTTATGTTACCTCTCTGGACTATTCCAAAAGTACATAAAACATTTCAAAGCATTTGAAAATATATTCATTATATATTATGAATATATCCCCAAATTCAAATAGATTATTGATTTAAATTCAGAGACCAAATAATTCCTTAAAAATATTCCAGAATTTTGGTTTGATATATAACTCTTGCCAAAATTCACAAAACTATTTTTAGGGCATTTTGGATTCACAGAATGCAATTTAAAGGGTGCTTGCCCTTCTTTTAATTAGGGTTTTGAGGCTTCTGAATTCCTCAGTTCAAATTTCATTTGAATTTAAACATGATGCAGCCACCAAGCTAGTCCAAGGCCAGGGTAAAGCTAGGGATGTGACAACTCACCCCCACTAAACAAGAATCTCGTCTCGAGATTCAAGCGTAGGGTAAGGTGAAGGGGGAACGCAACTAGTACAATCTTCACGATCCAGGTTGCACTTCAATGAACGTTGAGTTGAACACCATCTTTGTCTTGTCGTCTTGCTCTGAGAAATCCTGTCAACATGACAGGGGGGGGAAGAAGGAGACTCTAGAAGGGTCGATCTCCTCGAAGATCGAACAACTCACGGAAAGAGACATAGGACCAACTCTCGGGTTGAGACACGAGATACACATCAAGAGGGTGGAAAGAAACGGATGACGGAGGTTCACTAGGTAGACAACAATTCCACACCTAAGAAGGTGGTAAACGATTGTCCACGTAGCGAGGAGTTGAGTTGCCATGATACCACAATGAGACACCTTCGGAACCGAGACTCGTAGATATCTCCCCTTAAGTGGCAAAAAGAATTACCTTTGATTCAGGGATCATTGAAACTCTTTATACCAGCCTAAGGTAATCACAAGCGATCATTTGGAGGGGGTCGGTAGAATGGCATACTCGGACTTGGATGATGTGGATTACCTTGTTGAAGACAACGTAATGGATGAATTTGCTTATCACCGAAAATGGAAGAGACCCATGGTAGAATGGCACATTGGCGGTGCAAACTGGGAACAAAATGCAAATGCTGGGAATGATTCTGGTAACTGGGGAAGAACCCAACAATAGAGAGTGAACTCACTGTTTTAAAAAGGTCATAGCATTGCCGAGGAAGTGAGAGCAACCCTAGTTAATGCCGATGATAACACCTAACGCTTGTGCGTGCTCTCAAGAACTTGAGCATTTCCACAATCATCAAGGTTTTACCAACATCCGTGTCAAGGATCCTGGCAACACAACTTGCTACCATGATGAATGATGATGGATGATGCAGATGCAAAGGAAGATAACACTTTCTCAGATTTCACCCTTGGCGGGGCCAAGGAAATAAAATCTGGATAATCGACCGAGAACATTTAGCACTCCGCTTCTAATGTTCTCCTTGATGTGCTAGTGTATCCCATTCATAGATATGGTTTGATAACTAGAACATCAAGTAAAAGGTCGGACTTCGGGAGCAATAGAATCCATAAGGAATAGTTACGGAGGTAAATCCTACGAAATCCTTATGGGGATGTGGCCAATTTCTTCAATCAAGATACTACAATAATAGGTCTTCCGGCTGGGTGTGTTGGCCATGATATCCACTTAAACGGTTATCGAAGGACCAATATTATAGTTCTTGGGAAATGTTCCAACCATCATATCTGCCTGAGATTCAGACCTGGTTGGTGTCAGAATATTCCAGACTCATCGAGTCTAGGAAGAAAAATGAAAGTTTGCAACATAAATCGACGAGATAACGTTGCAAGATTCTCGGGGAATGAACTACGATAGTAAGGTCCAAAACATGAGCTGGTTCTGCTACAAACATGCGAACACGCTGTCCCAGACAAACATGACCACGTGGTAGTCTTATAATAAAACACTACCGAGTTCAGGTGGGGAACCATCAACGAGGATATCAAAATCCTTGCAGAAGGCATGCTCTTAAGAAGGAACTTCTTCTCCTTGATAAAATCAATCAGTGGCTTGGTGTGCTCGGAACACATATGGAATGAAGGTTGCAAGTCTCCAAACCATAGAATACTTCGCACATATGCATGACTGACTTAGGATGATTCCAGAGGAAGCAAAACTAACTTTCTCAAATTCACGGCGGCAACTTTCACCAAATGCACGTGTATAAGAGGAAGTCACTCCTTTCATCAAACAAATACTTCATGAGCTAGCATGAAGAAAATGCTTCAAAAGTTTCCAACACTAACTTGTTGTCCAACAAGACCATGGAGGAGATAAGGATGTTGTCAATGGGCTCAACAACAATTCATCTGGGTTTCCTTTTAAAAGGAATTCCATAGTTAAGTGAACAAGTGATAGCATTGGTCAGACCAAAGATGTAAGGGTGTATGCTCGAGGGATCAACCACGAGTAAGACAACATTACGAGCATCGTTGGTACTGATTTGATTTGATGATAGCCCACACTCAAATCAAAGGATTGATAAGACAATAGGTCCAGCAACTGATCATAGGGACCAATCGATGAAGATATCATCGTTCTTCAACACACACTACACCAGAATATCCCTTTGGAATGAACTAAGTCAGGCAAGCTTTTATCTTCCAACTCTCCAAGTTGTTGTCTAGCTTAACCAACTAGCTCAGGGTATCCAACACGGATTCTTGGAGAAAGGGTGGTTTACAGGATGAACCAACTTGATCACGAGCTCAACATAACAGTCAGGTGACAACCTGGTGATACCTTCGAGAGGATATTCGAAAAATCACGAACCACCGATATGTTACTAAGCTCGAGAACAATCTTGCTTTTGGGGCAAGACGATATGATCAAATGAGTGAGGACTTGACAAGATCCTAGCTCATCAATCGAAGGGTGCACCGAAATAAGGACTAGGTAGCACGATCAGTCTTAGAGGGATGATTCAAAAACCAACACGCTAATAATGAAATTATTGTCCTTTAACTACCAAGCAACAAGGTTGCTAGGAGTATTGATTTCACACATCACGATTCACTTGTCGACATTCCGGTTATAACCACACGGAACCGAGGAATGAGTAATGATGGCGAGAAGTATCACTGTACCAAGAGTTCATAGGATGGTGTGCAATTCCTATAACAATCCCGATATAAAAGATGGTAATACTCCAAGGTAGAACAGAGCAAAAGCTGGATTAGCAATTTGTTCTGCGGAGCACAACTTCTTTGACCCAATCCTGGATATGGAAGAGGTACTGGAGTTTGTTTCTCCTAGTCATTCCGCGATAGAATGGCTTGACGGACCACAAGAGTAATAGGCATCGATGAACGAATGCACACATAATCTTGACTATCAATTGATAGACGAGGATCAGAAGACAACTAAAGAGGGACAACTCAAAGGAACATATAATTTTCTGAGTTGTGGGTGCATGGTTTAGCATGTCGAACGAATTCCACAAATTTCTTCCGGATAACCCATGCAGAAAGGTAGAACTGGCAGAGTCGCAATGTAGAATCGAGAACCCATTGAGAGCACTCTGATTGTGATCTTTCGATCAGCGAGGAACATCTGCCATAAGCGGTTCATAGTATTTGGAAGAAAGGAATACCACGAACATCGAGGACTAATGCAAAGGTTACTAATAACCTAAAGGAACGAGCAAAACTATCAACATGAAGCAGGTAGGGTGAATCTCGGGTTCAAAACCCAGGGATAGAATACCTATTACTAAGTAGCATCACGGGATGCTTTCGAGAATAAAAGCCAGAATCATCACACTGGGATCACAAAACATTGCTAGATTACTAGGTGACTCCCTAAACACCTAGGGCCATAATAGTAACTCCAACATAATGTCAAGGCAATAGAATACCTCAACTCAACAATTAGTGTGATTGAGCTGGCATAAAGGAACATCGAAACCAGAGGGAAAGGATTTTGCAAATGCATCAGACTATTTAGAAACCTGGAATGACTCGGACAGCATAACGGCTGTAAATGCTCAGAAAAGATTTGAGACATTCACAAAAATGGTGGCATAACCACTCAGAAGCACAATATCAAGGTTTCGAGATCAACAGTTAACATACAGAAGATAGTAGGAACTGAACTGAGGCTTGAATCCAACAATCTTATAAGTCTACGGATTAGTAACACGTGATCCTGATAGAAAGAAGAGATAGCCTAGTTCTTAATCCCCGTAGAAGAGAAGATGATGACTCAGATCAGAAGGCCATGAGGTATAAGGAGTAAAAAGAGCCTTACGTTCCATCCCACAATCAATTCCCTTATATAACTAAAGAATTTCTAGACTCAACTTCGACCAGTTTGGCTTGGTAATCCTACAGGCAGTCAGGCTCTGATACCAACGCTGTCAGGACCCCGACTCGATGTCACATCGATCTAGCCGGTAACACTTCATATCACTTTGCGGCCTCACGCACGGTGTTCCCACGGGTGTCGCCTTACCTTTGCCCGGGACCGTTTGCGCCTTTTGGCTCACGTATATGATAGTGTCGCTAGCATCCATATGATAAAGAGCCCGGGCTGACATGACTAGTCGTAAACCCAAAGTGGCACAGACTTACAGGGACAGGCATCCATGACCCAGCTTCGAACGTGTCGGTCATCAGCAAATGGATCCGGGCTGTAGCACTGGGCTAGCAGGACTCCGGTAAACCGGGCTGTAGCGGGCTAACAGGACTCCGGTACTCAAGCGTGACATTTCCCCGAAGGGACAGACACAGGAACGACGAAGGACACATGCCGGCCAGCCTAAGTGTTCCAGAGCAGTAGCAAGCTACCATGGCTCAGCGGTAACACTAGGAGACATTTCCCGGTAAGAGAGGCTACTAAAGATAAACAACTAGATAGTCAGATCCCACACATACCAAGCATTTCAATACATACACACAATATGCTCGATATGTGCAAATACAACATGCATCACAACATGACTCTACGACACAAGTACTTTATTCATTAGGCTCCGAGGAGCGAGATATTACAAACATGGGTCTCATGACCCAACACTCAGAGCATACAAGTCAAAGCACAAGCGGAAGCTATCATGTCTGAGTACAGACGTCTATAAATGAAAAAAGGCTGAAAAGCCTGACTATCTACCAGATCCTGCCGAGGGCACAAGATCGTAGCTGAGGTAACAAGCTAAACGTCGAAGTCCACGTGGAACTACTAGTGAGACTGAAGTCTCTCTGCAAAAACATAAAATAGGCAAACGTGAGTACAAATGTACCCAGCAAGACTTACATCAGAACTAACTACATATGCATCATTATCAACAAGGGGATGGTGGGGTTTAACTGCAGCAAGCCAGCTTTGACTCGGTGGCTATCCTGAACTACGACTGCAAGCGACTCTTTTGAGGTGGCGCACACGAGTCCACATATTCACCATATCAATACACCACTATGGATCCGCTCCCGTCTCCCTACGAGAACGCCATCCATAGCACTCACGCTTATCTTGCGTATTTTAGAGTATCCACTTTCACTTGTCTATGAACTATGCAAGGGGTCCAAGTTTCCATATCCGAGGAATCCGGCTATTCGAATAGATGATGTTAACCCTGCAGGGGTGTACTTCTTCACACACGCTTTCGCCACTTACCGCCCTGTACACGTCATGTACCTCGGCAACCTTCAAGCGGAAGCCGGGCGAGGGAGTCGGCCACGACCTGACTAACCGAACAAGTCTCTAGTCCAGGTTTATCGCCTATTCGGGTTCCATCCGCAAGGAGATCCGGCCGGGGTGTCGCTCACGGCCCCAAACGATGTGTGCAGGGTTCCCAAGCCCACCAACCGGGTGCCACTTGGTACACCGTGCCACGGTGTCTAGTCTGTCCCAAGCCCACCTGTACCGGGTGCCACTTGGTAGACTACTAACACTACCTACAAACACCAGAAACTAGTTGCAACTCCTGGACAGAGATCATGTTGATTAATAAGTCGAGAGGGGCACTTAAGCATTCCAATGTGTGGTAGTAGCTGGTCATGGATCACAAACACAGAACTCAGTTCCTGAGGACGGCTGCAATGAGACAACCCACCATGTACTCCTACATGGCCTCTCACCGCTACCTTTACCAAATCGTGTTCACACACTTAGCTCACACACAGTAGGACATGTTCACACGCCTCTGATTCATCCCCGATGAATCAGACCTGACTCAACTCTAAGCAGTAGCAGGCATGACAAACAAGCATGAATGAGTAGGCACATCAGGGCTCAAACAACTCCTACTCATGCTAGTGGGTTTCATCTATTTACTGTGGCAATGACAGGTCATGCAAAGGATAAAGGGGTTCAGCTACCGCAGCAAGTATCAAATATGTCGTTGTTGTCCTAATGCAGTAAAAGAGAGCAGGAGCGAGAGAGTGGGATTTTATCGGAATGAACAAGGGGGTTTTGCTTGCCTGGCACTTCTGAAGATAACATTGAGTCTTCATCAGTGTCAACGATCACATCCTCGGTATCACGTCTATCGAGAGGGGACAAATACCGGCAACAAGGAAGAAATACAATCAATGCAATGCACAATATGATGCATGCTCATGACATAGCAAAATGAATGTGTTTTGGGCTAATGCATCTAGCAACAAGTTAAATGAAGTTGGTTTGAATACAAGATTCAAATTCAAACTCCATATGTGATTATTTAAATGCCCTTTAATTGATTTGTGCTAAACAGCAGCTATAAGTTGTTCTAACATGCATGAAAATGGTACAGATGGATTCCTTGAATTTTTCTGATAATTTTTCATATATAATTTATTTAATTTGGAGTTACGGTTAATTTTCTATGATTTATTGAAGTTTTAGGCATTTTCTGGAATTTCAGAATTAAATTAAATCCAGAAAATACTTATTGCGTCAGCCCCACGTCACAGTGACGTCAGCAGGGTCAACTGGGCGCCTCCAGGTCAAACCCGACCTGTGGGACCCATATGTCAGCGTCACAGGCTAGCAGGGGGGGTTTATTTTAGTTTAATTAAGGATTAGGGCACTAGGGCCCACATGTCAGTGGCTCTGGGGTTAGTTTAGGTGGTGATTAGCTTAAGCTAATCACCTGATGGCAGGGGCCCACCTGTCAGTGTCAGCAGAGGGGGGTAGTTAAAATAAAATAGCTAAACTAATTAACAGGGGGGGCTGGCCCCACCTGTCATCGACCCAGAGAGGGGGGGTGTCCCGCCGTGGTCAACGTGGTCAGACCCATCGGCGGCTTGACGCCGGCGAGGCCAGACGCGGTGGTGCGCGTCGGAAACCCACTACAGGGGCTCTTTTGGCGTGCAGGGGGCAGCTACGGGGAGAGGGTGGAGTGGCACATCCAACGGTGGCGGTGGCGGAGGCTGGGGTGGCCGGAGCTGCCGGCGGCGAGCTCTTTTGCGGCTGCCGGAGCTCGGGCAAACTCGGGGTGGCGTTACAGAGCACGGGAGGGGGCGTTGTGGGTGTCTACGGGTTCATGTGATCGTGCTGAGCACGATGGTGCACTCAGGTGGGAGCTCCAGTGGCTCTGGCCACGACGGCGACGAGGCACGGCGGCGGCGAGCTTCGGCCGTGGTGGAAGAAGGAGCTAGGGGACGAAATCAGGTGCGGGGAGTGGGGAAAAGAGAAGAGGAGCTCACGGGGAGTCGGACGAGACGCTAGGTGGGCTCGGGGACGTCCTGTCGGCGGCGAATCGAACGGCGGCGAGCTTCGGTGGCCGGCGACGGAACGGCGATGGTGGCGGCGTTGCGGGGCTTCCGGAGGGCCGTGGGTCGGTGGGGAGGAAGGAGGGGGTCGAGGCGGAGCCTCTGGGCTAGTCGGGGGAGCGAGGGAGGCCCGGTGGCCGTGGTTATGGCGAGCGGCAGCGAGGGGCTCCGCTCGGTGAGGATAACAGAGGAGGGGGGGGAAGAGTGTTCCGGGGAGAGGATGAGGACGCGGGAGAGAGGGAGAAGGGAGAGGGGGTCGGGGGCTGCGTGGCTCCCTCGGGTGCCTCCAGCGGCGAGCAGGTAAGCAGGAGGTGGCCGGAGCGTGCGCGCGCGCGTCGGGCACACGCCCTCCTGCCTACTGGCAGGAGGTTGAAGACGGTGGCGACTGCGGTGGGCTGGGCCGCACAGTGCTGGACCAGCACAGGAGCTGGGCCGGCTCTGGTGGGCTGCACAGGTAAGCTTTGCTCCTTTTATTTTTTTCTGTTCTGTTTCCCTTTTTATTTTATTTTGCCACTGTTTTCAAGTTCAAAATAATTTCATACAGTGCCAAAACATTCTGAAATATTTTATGTTACCTCTCTGGACTATTCCAAAAGTACATAAAACATTTCAAAGCATTTGAAAATATATTCATTATATATTATGAATATATCCCCAAATTCAAATAGATTATTGATTTAAATTCAAAGACCAAATAATTCCTTAAAAATATTCCAGAATTTTGGTTTGATATATAACTCTTGCCAAAATTCACAAAACTATTTTTAGGGCATTTTGGATTCACAGAATGCAATTTAAAGGGTGCTTGCCCTTCTTTTAATTAGGGTTTTGAGGCTTCTGAATTCCTCAGTTCAAATTTCATTTGAATTTAAACATGATGCAGCCACCAAGCTAGTCCAAGGCCAGGGTAAAGCTAGGGATGTGACACCCCAGTACGAGCTGTTCAAATTGAGAATCACCTCTTCCACCTCGGAATATTGGGCAGCAGTACACATCCCTCCCGTAGACCCCAACCAAGATCCAATAGAAGTCTCCTTCGTGGGGGAATCCATGCCAACCCCACGCCTGGCCATAGAAGCTGCTGCAAAAGAAGCAATTGCTCGCCTTCGATCCGCAGTACCCTATGCCCGCGAGCGAGGATATTATTATTTTCCGAGCCGTGCAGCACCCGGAGGAGTAACATCTTTTCCCGGTGGGCGGATCGATAGAGACCCAGTACTAGCCAGCCTTCTCCAGTACATCATCGCTTAAGAGCATTTGAACCGACGAGTGATGGATTACCTCCAGAGTCTCGCTGATTCGAATCCTCAGATAGCCATCGGCAGACCACTGAGGCCCGAACCGGAGAGACGCATAAATCGACTGATCAATCCACTGCCTCCGATAGAAGAGGAGTGCATTCCATTACAAGAGATATTTTCTCGAGACCCCGTCCAGTTACCGTTTTCATTTTAGACGTCACTGCTATGTTTGTTAGTTCAGCATTTAATATTACGTTGTAACTTATGCATGGTACTTCGAATTTGTGCGACGAGTCGAGTAGTTAGTTTCTACTGGTATGAGTAATTTTCTTCGTGAGTAACTTGTGTAACCGCGAAAAATCCTGGAATAAGATTTCTTCTTCCTGAGTTGCTGCATCATTTATCCCCTCACTGCATAAATTATTTGTATTCACGCAACACCACGACAGTAGACCCACAACCACCCGGACTCTTACACTGCTTACAAAGACACGCAACCATGTTGCATCTCAACGACCATCCCCCTAAGCACACCACGCCTCCAAGGGAGAGATTAGCGGATAATCATCCGGATACTAATCAACTCCGGCACACCGACAACAGTTAACACCCGGCATTACGTCTAGTCCTCGCGATCATCGCCAACACGGAGGGCCAGCAACCAAGCGGCAGCGTCACGGCGATCATCAAGGATCATCACGCACAGGAGCACAGAGAGCCCCAGCACTGCCGCCAGCCCTCCACACACCAGGGTCACGTACCAGTCCGGCACCATCTCCGCCATTGGAGCGTCGTCCCGAGCTCCGGCAAGTAGTAAATGGAGGAGAAGGAGGAGGAGAAACAAGGCCAGGTGCAAGGAAGAAGGAGGAGCACCGCGGTCATTTTATAGCTCAAGATCGGTGTACGGTGGGCGAAGTCCACCAGTGCCGCTCGTCGCCCGATCGCCGGTGTTCGGAGGCGAATCCGCAAGCAGTGCCGACAGCACACTGGCCCGTGAGGTGAGTGCACACTGCACCGGCAGCAAGCACGACGCGCACTACCGCAGTACCGCCTAGGTGCCCTATGCGCTAGTCGTCACCGGTGGAGAAAGCCGGGAAAGCACACGGGAGAGAGGAAGAAGAGAGAGCTAGAGGAAGAAGGAGAGACTAACAGTGGGCCCTGGCCCCACCTGTCAGCCAAAGGGAGCACTGTACTCTCGAGTACGACCGGCATATTGTAAAATTTAGAATTTATTTTAAATTCACTGCATCTAGCGTAGGAATTACTCGTTTTTCCGAAGCGTGGAATTTCCCCACACAACACCAGTATCCCACACTGTAGTTGTTCACCATTTATTGCCCTCTCACTGTAGCCGTTTTTAACGCTTTAGTAAAATGATCATTTGACTAAGTAAAATTATTTTGTTTTACAACCCTTAGCAAATCTCGAGGACGACATTTTTCTTAAGGGGGGTAGTAATTGTAACACCCCAAAAGTTTAATCAAGTTTTAAAATACTAAAATTTTGCCAGGAGTTTTAAATTTTTCCCTCTGGAATATTTCTGTTGATTTCAGAGCCTTCCTTATATATTTAGGAGTTTTTCCCTAGTGGCTCCTTCCAAGATGTTTAGGACCTACATGCTCTCTCATTAAACAATGCTAAATCAGTAGATTTATATATTAATTTATTTCACCCTGAGCTTTATTCATTAAAATGACTTGTTTAAAGTTTTGGAGCTATTTTTGTACTACAACCAGTGGATAGATTTAACTAAAAATCCAACCAAAATTTGGAGATGTCATGTGATGCCTCTAAATCACTTTTGTGCAATAATATAGTTCATCCATTGCATATTTTGAGTGCTACATATGTTTTTCCTCTCTGGTCCAGTGGACAATTTTGCACTATAACCCTTTTAAATATTTCTGTCTAGCTTCCACCAAAATTATGGGATGTTGGTAGTGTCATATGTTTCAATTATATGCAATAATCCAAGGCTGTTCTATGAAAATTTTGAGTGAATCAACCTCATCTTCATTCTGGTCCAACATGATGGTTTGTACAGCATCCATATTATCGCTTGCTCTTTGGGCCTTGATTCTTGCCCCAGCTTGTAGTCCTCCATGCTAAACCCCTAAGTCCAGGAGCATGCACTCATTTGATCATTTTTGGTTCATGATATAATGCCATACAAGTTCTGTCCAGAATTGAGGTTCTGCAAAACTTGCACTAGCAAGTTTGTGCTTTTCACAAACTAACCTCACCACCCTCTTGTGCATCTAAAGAGACACTGATCTGGAAGTTTTGGCCACTCCAAGAAATGCATAGGTGCCTAAGGCATTTCGTCAAACACCCTGTGGGCATGAACAGATTTGGCATGATTGTAAGTTTGTGTTGTGAACTTTCCCATCTGTCCAAACCAAGTTGTCAAGTAACCTGCTAACGATCTCTAGCCCAGGACTGTGGATTTGCATTAGCTCTCTAGCAGTTTTGGCCATCCTGGCATTTTGTCGAGCAGTCACCGTGCACGCCCGGAGCGCGAGGAGAGCACGCGTTTTGCACGTGCTCATACCCGAGCCAGCACGCACCTGGATAAGCTTCCCCGAGCTCATCCTGATCCTTTCCCACTCGCCACGTCGCGCCAAGAGCCCCGACCGCCTCCTAGTGCCCTGCAACGTTGCCAGCAAGCTTCTTGGCGGCACGCCTGCGTCCGCATCCGCCACCGCCATGGGCAGCACCTCCCAAACCACCACAGCGTGCCAGCTCGCCCCCTTTGACAGTGTAGCGTTCATCAGTAGCTCCTGGAGCCGGCCAGCCACCGCCACGTCGCCCTGCAGTACAGTAGGACGGTTCGCCGGCGAGCTTATCCACGGCCGCCGAGAACCGACTTGGGCGTGCTATAAAGGGAGGTCCCCGGACTCCTCCGAGCACCCAGGCAGCTTCACGCCGTCCTTCTCGTACCCCCTTAGTCGTCAATCGAAGCGAGGAGGTCGTCTTCAACCTCTCCGGTCAGCTCGGCCGCTGCCTCGTCCCGGTCAGTTCCGACGCACCAAGACCTCCCCTGCCCTCCCAAACGCCACCGTCTGACTCCACTTGGACCCACCAAGCTGCCTAGCCTCCCAGACACAGCTAGGAACCACAATGCCGGAATCCCCAAATCCACCGAAGCCTCCCCTCCGCCGCGGAGCTCGCCGCCGGCGACTCCCTCCACCCCCGGCAACCCTGCGACCACCGGAAGGACCGCCTAGGAGTGGCGGATCCATCCCTGCACTCGGATGCCCGCGAAGAACCGCCGTTCGCCGGCGACGATTGCCGGACGCCCCGCCTCTGCTCGGGCAGAGAAGAGGAGGGAGTGGGGACTGGTCAAACCTGACCAGTGGGCCCCCTGGACCCACTGTCAGAGACCCAGCCCCGCCTCCCCGTGTTTAAGTGGAAGCGCAAAACCCCGAAGTACGTCTCCCCTTTTCGAAGACGTATTCTGCCAAAACGTTTTCTTTTTTGTTTTGTTTTAAATAGCAGATTTTGACCAAGCTTTGACCGACTGTATCTTATTAAATATAACTCCAAATAATTTAATTCTTTTTCCTACCTCTCTCAGATATTGTCTAGTTTATTTTAAGATTTATTTGAAATTTTTTCAAACCAACTTTTTGTGCTGTTTTTATTTTGTGTGTTAATTCATATATTTTCCAAAATAGGATTTTTGAAGAGAGGAGAAGTATTTCAAGAGTTTGAAATGCACCCTGCCTTCCCATGACCTGAAGGCAAGCATTCTCAACCCCGGCATAATATGTTTGTGTGTTCGATGACGCGTTTATAACACTGCCTCATTTTGGGAACTTGTTATTTCATGTGATATGATCATGTGCATGAATGCACATATGTGGTTTCCATGCTGTTGGAAATGAACACACTTGTGATGATAATCATCCTCATGTGCCTTGCATGCATGCCGGAAGGAATCCGGGAAAACTTCTGCCTTGGGTAGGTATGAGTTTGTCGCCGGTCTCCGTCGGGACGGTTATGTCCGGTATGGCATAGTAGGGTATAATGAACGGTGATTCTGTTGGTTGAAATATTTTCGTTATGCTAATCATGCAGGGAAGATTATAAACCTCCTGAGTCCATCGTAGATCGAATCTTGTTCCAGTAACCCCCATACTTGTTTCGTACTACCACTCGTCTCTACGACAAGTAGAGTACGGTTCAGTAATTTGTCAACCCCCTTTCTAGCACACACCGTACAGAGGGGCCGGGATGAGGGTACCACGGCCATGGATTAAAGCCAGTCATCTGGTCAGGGGGCATGGGTGTTTTCGGTTGTAGCCGAGGGGATAGCTTCCCTAGTTTTGTGATCCCATGCTAATCGAGGTTGTAGCCTCCCTACTTAGAGTTTTGCTTAACGAGTGTCGTGGGTGATTCCAGACACCGATGAGTTAAGCTGGTGTGTGCAGGTCTGGTGCGTTTTCATTTAAAAGACCGTAGACGGAATTAGTCCCGATGGACTAAAGGAATCCGTTACTCGTGGGTAAAGAGTACACCCTCTGCAGATATTAAACCTATTCGAATAGCCGTGTCCATGGTTAATGACTACAGTCTGGGACGGGTCAAGTGTCGGTCTTAGTGTCGGTCTTCGGAGGTGATAATGTTAAACCAGTACAGGAATCACGACTTGTGATTTGTTATAATTATGATTATTATTATTTTTATTGTGGACTAACCCGTGATATTATTGGTATTATCAATTATCCCTGGGATGGTTCTACCTCCGGGATAGTTACCATGATTATTTCTTTTAAAAGCCCTTTATGTGGTGTCGCTCAGACGCCCGACTGTGGCATTTCTTTTAAAGCCCTTTATGTGGTGTCGCTCAGACGCCCGACTGTGGCATTTCTTTTAAAGCCCTTTCTGTGGTGTCGCTCAGACGCCCGACTATGGCATTTCTTTTAAACCCCTTTCTTTGGTGTCGCTCAGACGCCCGACTGTGGTATTTCTTTTAAAGCCCTTTATGTGGTGTCGCTAAGACGCCCGACTGTGGCATGCCTGATATTTATTTCCTTAACTTTAATACTACTATGTTGTTGCATATTCATGAATAACATGCTTGCATGCATCAGATTTTATTTATCTTTTGTGACTGACGTCATGAGCATAAGATTATTTTTAGCACATCATTGTTATATTATTCCTGCGTTCATAATGTTTGCGAGTACATTCAAAGTACTCACTGGCTTGTCCCTGGCTATTGTGCAAAGAGGAGCCACCGTGATGACAGCCCGAAACTTAAGCACGATGGTAATTGCCTCGCGAAGATAGGAATTAACCTGGTCAGCTGTTCCCGTGGGAAATGGAGTCCCATAGACACTGATAATTTACAACCCGCTTCCGCCATCAACCACTAGAATCCATTTGTTGTACTCACAGACCAGAATGGTCTTGTACCACATAGTTTTGTATTTTGCTTGGAATTTCTGTATCAAGTTGGTGCCTCATCAGCTAACAGAAATCCTGGGGCTGATGAGCACAAGGGCCATTTTCTGGGAAATATTACCCAGAGAACCACTCCCCACATGCACGTCGGGGGGCGTGGTGCCGTGGGTTGGAGAGGCGTCATGGGAATCGCGAGATGAAACGTGATCGTCGCCGTAGTTGAACTTCCATGGACAAGTTGTCATGTCTACGGACACATGCACTGCATACCGATCACTGGAAGGAGTAGCAGAGAAAGCTATATATGCGAATAAATAGTTCCTTATAGTCAAGCAGACCCATGCTACTACTTTGTTCCAAAGACATGCACACCAACGAAATAGTCAATCTATATCAATATACACCAAGAGGGAATAATTTTTTTACAAGAGAGGAAATAGTTCATCCATCCATAATGCCCTCCTGCTGGTGCAGCGTTTTCTTCTTCTTCTTCTTCTTCTTCTTCTTATTCTTATTATTCTTCTTGTTCTCATTCTCTATGGGAGACGGCTTCACAACAAGCTCTTTGAACCTTGCAGCTATCTCGAAACTCACACAGGCATCGAGGGCAGCATATTTTATCCTCTCGTATGTCAAGGGATAATTCTCCCATCCAGACGACCTTAATGCCACCGTCTTGTCACCCTTCTGAAGATTTGTACCGAGCACAAAATTTGCTACGTCGAACAGGGATGGTGTCTCAGGGAGTCCTGGATTAGGGGGTGTTCGGATGACCGGACTATAACCTTTGGCCGGACTCCTGGACTATGAAGATACAAGATTGAAGACTTCATCCCGTGTCCGGATGGGACTTTCCTTGGCGTGGAAGGCAAGCTTGGCGATACGGATGTGTAGATCTCCTCCCATTGTAACCGACTCTGTGTAACCCTAGCCCTCTCCGGTCTCTATATAAACCGGAGGGTTTTAGTCCGTAGGACGAACAAGATACCATAGGCTAGCTTCTAGGGTTTAGCCTCTCTGATCTCGTGGTAGATCTACTCTTGTACTACCCATATCATCAATATTAATCAAGCAGGAGTAGGGTTTTACCTCCATCGAGAGGGCCTGATCCCGGGTAAAAACATCGTGTCCCTTGTCTCCTGTTACCATCCGCCTAGACGCACAGTTGGGGACCCCCTACCCGAGATCCGCCAGTTTTGACACCGACATTGGTGCTTTCGTTGAGAGTTGAACTGTGTTGTCATCTTTAGGCCCGATGGCTCCTCCGATCATCAACAATGATGCGGTCTAGGGTGAGACTTTTCTCCCCAGACAGATCTTCGTATTCGGCGGCTTTGCACTACGGGCCAATTCGCTTGGCCATCTGGAGCAGATCGAAAGCTACGCCCCTGGCCATCAGGTCAGATTTGGAAGTTTGAACTACACGGCTCACATCTGCAGAGACTTGATCTTCGACGGGTTCGAGCCACAGCCGAGCACGACGCACTGTCATGATGGGCATGATCTAGCTCTGCCGCCGAACAGTGCCTAGGAGGCTGTCCCAGTGTCCCCTCCGACCCTTAGCTCGGAGCCGGCTACGCCCATCAAGGGCGGGTGGTTGGACACCGCCTCGGGGGCTGCAATTTCTACGACGATCGAGCCGAATACCAGCCTTGTCCTTTGCGAAGCTCGTGACTCCAAGGTGTCGGACTCCTTTCCAGACTCCGAACCATCCGCGCCCCTACCGATCGAACCCGATTGGGCGCCGATCATGGAGTTCGCCGCCGCGGACATCTTTCAGCACTCGCCCTTCGGCGACATTCTGAATTCACTAAAGTCTCTCTCTTTATCAGGAGAGCCCTGGCCGGACTATGGTCAGCAAGGTTAGGATGCGGACGACGAAGAAATTCAAAGCCCACCCACCACCCACTTCATAGCCACTCTCGATTACTTAACCGACATGCTCGACTTCGACTCCGAAGACATCGATGGTACGACGCCAATGCAGGAGACGACCAAGAACCAGCGCCTATAGGGCACTGGAAGGCCACCTCATCATACGGAATATACATGGTGGACACCCCAAAAGAAGGGAATGGCGATGTAACAACGGAGGATGACCCCTCCAAGAAGCAGCCTAAGCGCCGGCGTCAGCGGCGCCGCTCTAAATCCCGCCAAAGCAAAAACGGCGATTCCGGCACGGGAGATAATAACACCCCGCACAGCGTCGAAGCAACCCCCTCCAGCAGGATTCAGCACAGGAGGATGGAGAAGCCAGCCCTCATGAGAGAGTGGTAGACAGAGAGGTAGAGGACGATAATTACATGCCTCCCTCCGAAGGCGAGGCAAGCCTCGACGATGACGAATTTGTTGTGCCCGAGGATCCCGTTGAACAAGAGCGTTTCAAACGCAGGCTTATGGCCACGGCGAGCAGCCTCAAGAAAAAACAGCAGCAGCTTGGAGCTTACCAAGACTTGCTAGCCGACAGATGGACTGAAGTCCTTGCGGCCGAAGAGTACAAACTCGAACGCCCCTCCAAGAGCTACCCAAAGCGCAGGCTGCTACCCCGATTAGAGGAGGAAGCACCTAAACCTACATCACCAGCGCAGGATGCGGCCGACCGGCCACCTCGTGGCCGCGACAGAGAGGCCTCTCGGCCATCCACTCAAGCCGCACCCCGGCGTCGGTCAAAAAATACTAAGGCACGGGGAAATGCGCCAGACCTGCGAGACATATTGGAGGACAAGGCAAGGCAAACAACATCGATCTATGGATCGCGTGGGCGCCCCACGACACGTGATGATAACCGTCACGCCGGATATGGAAAATACGGCCAGGCCGAACACAGCAGATAAAGCTCATTTGAGCTACGTCGTGATTTAGCCCAGTACAGAGGCGCCGCACACCCACTATGCTTCACAGATGAAGTAATGGATCATCAAATCCCCGAGAGTTTTAAACCCATAAACATCGAATCATACGATGGCGCAACAGATCCTGCGGTATGGATTGAGGATTATCTCCTTCATATCCACATGGCCCGCGGTGATGATCTACACGCTATCAAATACCTCCCACTCAAGCTTAAAGGACCAGCTCGGCATTGGCTTAACAGCTTGCCAGCAGAGTCAATTGGTTGCTAGGAGGACCTGGAAGCCGCATTCCTCGACAATTTCCAGGGCACCTATGTGCGACTACCAGACGCCGATGAGCTAAGCCACATAATTCAGCAGCCAGAGGAATCGGCCAGACAATTCTGGACACGGTTCCTAACCAAGAAAAATCAAATACTCGACTGTCCAGACGCAGAGGCCCTTGCAGCCTTCAAACATAATATCTGTGACGAATGGCTTGCCCGGCACCTAGGACAGGAAAAGCCGAAATCCATGGCAGCCCTCACAACACTCATGACCCACTTTTGCGCGGGAGAAGACAGCTGGCTAGCTCGTAGTAATAACATGACCAAGAGCCCTGGTAATTCGGATACCAAGGACAACAATGGCCGGTCGCGTCACAACAAGCACAAGCGCCACATTAACGGCGACAATGCTGAGGATACGACAGTTAATGCCGGATTCAGAGGCTCTAAACCCGGTCAACGGAAAAAGCCATTGAAAAGAAATACTCCGGGCCTGTCCAGTTTGGACCGAATACTCGATCGCTCGTGCCAGATACACGGCACCCCTGAAATACCAGCCAATCACTCCAACAGGGATTGTTGGGTGTTCAAGCAGGCAGGCAATTTAAGTGCCGAAAACAGAGACAAGGGGCTGCACAGCGATGACGAGGAGGAGCCCCGGCCGGCGAACAATAGGGGACAGAAGGGCTTTCCCCCACAAGTGCGGACGGTGAACATGATATACGCAACCCACATCCCCAAAAGGGAGCGGAAGCATGCACTCAGGGACGTATATGCGTTGGAGCCAGTCGCCCCAAAGTTCAACCCGTGGTCCTCCTGCCCGATCACTTTTGATCGAAGGGACCACCCCACTAGAATCCGCCACGGCGGATTCACCGCATTGGTTCTAGACCCAATAATTGACGGATTTCACCTCAGTAGAGTCCTTATGGACGGCGGCAGTAGCCTGAACCTGCTTTATCAGGATATAGTGCGAAAAATGGGCATAGATCCCTCAAGGATTAAACCCACAAAGACGACCTTTAAAGGTGTCATACCAGGTGTAGAGGCCAACTGTACAGGCTCAGTTACACTCGAAGTGGTCTTTGGATCCCCGGATAATTTCCGAAGCGAGGAGTTAATCTTCGACATAGTCCCGTTCCGCAGTGGCTATCACGCGCTGCTCGGATGAACCGCATTTGCAAAGTTCAATGCGGTGCCGCACTATGCATACCTCAAGCTCAAGATGCCAGGCCCTCGACGAGTCATTATGGTCAATGGAAACACCGAACGCTCTCTCCGAACGGAGGAGCATATGGCGGCCCTCGCGGGGAAGTACAAAGTAGCCTCTCAAGGCAATACTCCAGTCCCGCTATTAAACGTCCGGACACCGTCAAGCGCGCCCGGAGTAACCTACAATAAGACCGACTGGCACGTTCCGAGCAAGCGTAGCAGTGCGGCCCCATCCCCAGCCCTCGCGAAATTGCGAAACCAGTACCACACATACATAATTACGCTCTAGAAATACCATGGGCATAAGGGGAGGGGCACAACCACGGCACGCCCGAAATGCGGCTCAACCGCACTAGGGGCTCCCGATTTTGTCATTTCTTTTTTCTTACTTTCAGGACTTCACTCTCCAGGAGGGCCTGTCCGGCAGTATAATCGCCGAACACACGATGCAACAGCCAGGGAGGCAGCAAGCTACGTCGAATGTCCAGGTGGTCTCTATAACGAGCTAAATATGTGTCTTACATAAAGTCTCGCAGCTTGCCCGTGGAGGGGGGCATGTCAAATAATCCCATCTCTTGCTTATCGCACTATTTGTATCGTTCTGCTTTCACAGCAGCCTTTTAATAAACAATACATAGCTCTTGTCTATTATTGCATTCATTTTTTATGTAAATACGTTGAGTTATGACATTATGCAACCGTACACTTCGGTACGGCCCATACACCAGGGGCTTAAGTACCCCAGAATATGGTGTGAGAAGTCCGAACACTCTCGCGAGTGCGGCACCCCGAACTTATATCATTATATGCATCGGCTCCGAATCATGTCTTGGGTCAATAGTTGGGTTTGCCCGGCTCCCATGTTTTGGTACCTTACGTTCCGTTATATCGGCTAAGGTAGCGCTGGGAGAACTACTGCGATTGTGCCCCGGTTGAGCTGGGTTAAGCACCTCAGTAGAGAAACCTAAAACTGACCGTCATGATAGGGCGAGAGCCTGTTGCTATTCGAGAGGTTTCGAGTCCCTAAAGACTTATGCCGCTTAGAGCGAGGAGCTGGCTTTGTCCGGCCTAGGCGCGGATAGCGCCCCGAACTCGGTCTTCCGAATACTAGGGGCTTCGCCAAAATTTAAAATTATAGAATTCTATGGCTAAGTGAGAGTGATAAAGCATTATAGTCTGATTGCCTTGTTCGTTGTGCTGAGCGCCTCCCTCGAAGGACCCAAGAATGGGAACAAGAGCGCTCAGGTTTATCCCGAACACCCCAGCACTCGGGGCATGGGGGTAGAAGCCGACGACTCGCATCTCTCAGATTTAATAAACGGCCGCACAGAAGGTAATATTTTAAATTCAAAAAGCGTTGCTTAGCGCATATGAACAAGTTTTCAGCGCACGGGATAACACGAGCGAGTTTACTCAAAAATTACATCCTTGGAACACTCATTCGCCACAAGGCAGGCACCCTTCAGGACGCCCTCATAATACAACTCGGGCTTGCGATGCTCCTTCCCCTCCGGTGGCCCATCTGTCACCAGCTTCTCAGCATCCATCTTGCCCAGTGTACTTTAACACGGGCAAGGGTCCTACGGGCGCCTTCGATGCATACGGAGCGCTTGATGATTTCAAGCCATGGACAGGCATCCACCAGCCGCCTCACCGGCCCAAAGTAGCTCCCAGGCATGACCTCGCCAGGCCATAGCCGGCCTATAAGGCCCTTCATGGCCTGTTCGACTACCTTATGGAGCTCGGCCAGCTGCTTCAGTTGGTCTCTCAAGGGCACCGGGTGTCCGGCCTCAACATACTGGGACCAGAACACCTTCTCCGTCGAGCTCCCTTCCTCGGCTCGGTAGAATGTGGCAGCGTCGGACACACTGCGGGGCAGATCTACGAATGCTCCTGGAGAGCTCCGGACTCGGGTAAGTAACAAGTAATTCACTTTCACGTGCTTGCTTTGCATAAAGAATGCCTTACCCGCCGCTATCTTCTTCATCGACTCAATTTCTTGGAGGGCTTTTTGGGCTTCGGCCTTGGTAGATTTGGTGCTCTCAAGGGCCGAGGCAAGCTCGGACTCTCGAGTCTTTGAGTCAAGCTCCAAACTCTCGTGTTTGTTCACAAGAGCGTGGAGCTCTTGCCGCACCTCCGCCACCCGCGCCTCCTGCTTTTCTCGCTCGATGCGCTCCACGGCCGCATTGTCTTCGGCCTTGGACAGCGCTTCCCTCAGGGTCGCCACCTCGGTTGTGGCCCCTGTAATACTCACGTTGGTCCTATCATTATTTGCAGCCAGATCTTTTTATATACTTACATAAGGTACTACTTACCTTCCTTGTCCTCGAGCTGCTTCTTGGCAAGGCTGAGCTCGTTCTCGGACCGCTCGAGGCTCGATCTGCTTCAATGCATCGACCTCCGCAGTCAATGCGGCAGAGGTCAGCAGCGCAGCCTGCATTCCCATATTGACATACTTATGTTAGAGTCCTGCGTATATCTTTTTAGATCCTCAGTCCGACTTTTCTTTCCGAACACCAAACTGAGCATCTGGGTCTACTGTCTATGCGGTACTATTCTTACATGTCTTAAATACATACCTCAAAGCCTGTTAGAAGGCTGGCACAGGCTTTCGTCAGCCCGCTCTTGGCGGACTGAACCTTCTGGAGGCGCTGTTAAGCACCTCCAGCAAATTATCCGGTGCCTCCGGTTGGACGGAGGTCACTAGCGTCGTAGGCTTGCCCTTCTTACTAGGGGGCTGCCTGCCGGACTCCAGAACCACTGAAGGTTCCGGTGTGGTGTCCGGCCCAGGGCCGTACTTAGAGCCCTTTGGGGTTTCATCCCCTTTGCGCCTGGAGTACGGGAGGTCGCCTTGTGGCGCCTTTAAGACCACCTCCTCCTGGCTTGGCCCCTTTTGGGACTCCACCTCGGCATCGTCCGTAGGGCGAGGGGAGGTAGCAGTCGGGAGTGGAAGACTATTCACATCCGACGAATCCAGGGAGCTGCTCGACGAAGCATCGAGCCGGGCCTTGGGCGGACTGCATGATTATATTCAGCGTCAGAAGATACTGTGCCAAAAAGGAACGCCATGAGTTATTCTGGTATCCGGATACTTACAGTTTTGCCAGGGGCTTGGCCCTGGATGGCCACTCCTCTCCGCCGTCGTCGGCGTTGATGGAGTAGTCCGGAGGAAGGGTCTTTCCCTTCTTGGACCCTCCGGCCCCCCTAGTTGGGGCGGCCTACCTTTTCTTTCCTCCCCCCGTTAGAGTGGGAGAGGCCTCTTCTTCCTCCTCCTCGTCTCCGTGGGAGGAGTGCGCTTCAGAGTCATCGGACGATGAATCCAACAACACCAGGCGCCGGGAACTCTTTCGAGTTCCCGTGGTCTTCTTCTTGGCCTTCTTCTCCGGCACCACGTAAGGTGCCGGGACCAGCAGCTTCGCCAAGCGGGCATCTGCTGGGCCTTCGAGCAAAGGAGCCGGACAGTCGATCCGTCCGAACTTCTTCTGCCAGTCCTGTCAAAGGAACGGGAGCTTAGATCCCGCATAGAGTCAAACTATGAAAAACAAGTATCCTGTAAAGGGTAAAACAAGCTTACTACGCTGGCTTGGCGCTTCGTGCAGAATCGGCAATCCTCGGTAATGGGAGGGGGAACCTTGGCGCCCTTGAATAGCACCTTCCAGACATCCTCATGCATTGTGTCAAAGAGCCTGGACAAAGTTTGGTGCTGGGCCGGGTCGAACTCCCACAAGTTAAAAGCCCGTTGTTGACACGGGAGGATCCGACGGAAGAGCATGACCTGGACTACGTTGACAAGTTTAACCTTCTTGTCCACCAGGTTTTGGACGCGGGTTTGGAGTCCGGTCAGCTCTCCTGAATTACCCCATGACAGGCCCGTCTCTTTCCAGGAGGTGAGCCGTGTGGGGATGCCAGATTGGAATTCGGCGGCTGCTGCCCATTCAGGTTCACGCGGCTCGGTGATGTAGAACCACCCCGATCGCCACCCTTTGATGGTTTCCACAAAGGAGCCCTCGAGCCATATGACGTTGGGCATCTTGCCCACCATGGCGCCTCCGCACTCCGCTTGCTGGCCGCCCACTACCTTCGGCTTGACATTGAAGGTCTTCAGCCATAAGCCGAAGTGGGGCTTGATGCGGAGGAAGGCCTCGCACACGACGATAAACGCCGAGATGTTGAGGATGAAGTTCGGGGCCAGATCGTGGAAATCCAGGCCGTAGTGGAACTTGAGCCCTCGGACAAATGGGTGGAGTGGGAAGCCCAGTCCGTCGAGGAAATGGGGGAGGAACACCACCCTCTCATGGGGCCTGGGCGTGGGGATGAGCTGCCCCTCATCTGGGAGCCGGTGCGCAATGTCATTGGACAAGTATCCGGCTTTCCGCAACTTTTTTGACATGCACCTCCGTGACGGAGGAGGACATCCACCTGCCTCCCGCTCTAGACATGGCTGCAGAAGGTTGACGTGGGAAGTGCGGACTTGGGCGCTGGAGCTCGAGTGCGCGGAAATGGATAAGCAAAGGAGGAAGAAGGCGTAGATGGAAAAGGTGGATTCTTATCCCCTTATATGGGCAGACGAAACTATGTGCCCCCGCCAGCCTGGTAAAACTCGCTTATCTCCCAAGAGCCATGATTAATGGCACGGTTGGGTTACCCACACCCGTATTGATGAGAATCCCGGAATAAGGGGACACGATCTCTGCTTCGACAAGACGTGCCAAGGAAACCACCTCGCTAAACGCGCCGAGGTGGGACAGTAAAACGATTCGAATGAAGGCTTGGCCGTGGCGTGATGTCACGCTGCGGAATACGTCAGCAGATTAGATTTGTGCAAATATTATTCTCTCTACGGTGGTATGTGGAACTTATTTTGCAGAGCCAAACACTATCCTTGTGTTCAAAATCTTCTACGAAGTATTCGGAGGAGGAACCCCCCTTGCAATGCCGAAGTATTCGAAGTATTCGTCATTGAAGCCTGGTTCAGGGGCTACTGAGGGAGTCCTGGATTAGGGGGTGTTCGGATGACCGGACTATAACCTTTGGCCGGACTCCTGGACTATGAAGATACAAGATTGAAGACTTCGTCCCGTGTCCGGATGGGACTTTCCTTGGCGTGGAAGGCAAGCTTGGCGATACGGATGTGTAGATCTCCTCCCATTGTAACCGACTCTGTGTAACCCTAGCCCTCTCCGGTGTCTATATAAACCGAAGGGTTTTAGTCCGTAGTACGAACAACAATCATACCATAGGCTAGCTTCTAGGGTTTAGCCTCTCTGATCTCGTGGTAGATCTACTCTTGTACTACCCATATCATCAATATTAATCAAGCAGGAGTAGGGTTTTACCTCCATCGAGAGGGCCCGAACCTGGGTGAAAACATCATGTCCCTTGTCTCCTGTTACCATCCGCCTAGACGCACAGTTCGGGACCCCCTACCCGAGATCCGCCGGTTTTGACACCGACAGTGTCTGTTTAGCACAATCTTCTACAGGAATTTTGATTCTGGTTTGTAGGTCAGCGAAGCTTTTCAAATCAAGGTTGTATGGCTCGAGCTTTCGTTTGTCCGATTCGATGGCTGCCCCATAGAAGTATATGTCCTCCCGAGAAAAGAAATCGTTAAGCTCACCTGGTATGGAGGGCGAGTGTATGATGTGGTACACCAAAACATCATCTTCGAGGCACAGCTGAAGGACGGAGGTGCGCTGGATCTTTCCAGGGGCACGCTCCGTGTACTCTGCATCGAGACCGATGACACTCGTCTCTACCTTTTCGAGGGAGTTGGATACATTGTTGATCTAGTGCCGAACAACCCTTGGGTTGACGGTGACGGTGGCAACTATGCGCATCGAGCCTTTGACGAGGACATGTTGGACGCTAAAAACCTGCATCTCGATCTCTTTCGCCATTTGGGACCGCTGGAATGGAGGGCTATGGTTTGGAGAGTTAGGATTAGATGGCTAGTCCAACTGAAGTAGTATATGATTATTTAAAGAGGTTAAAACAATGTGAACACAGTGGGGTTTGGATGCAAATGAAGACGAAGGGGAAGCCGAGGTGAATCGGTTCCCGATGGAGAAGTAAATGGGAGAAGTGGCATGCAGGTAGTTGATTAGACGGCTAGGTAGACAAAACGAAAAGGCTATGCGGGTAGACTGAGGAGTCGTACAAAGTTCGTGTACGTGCCCATCCTTCCTGATAGGTGGGACCTATGCAAACAGATAAAAAAATGTGTCGTAGCTTTTTTGAGCGCGTGAGTGGGAGACACAACATTCTCTGGTTAAGGAATACTCCCTCCGTTTAGGTGAGTATAAGTCACCTTATGAAAATCAGGTTTTCCCAAAACCTTTAGGCATGGAGCATTAACTTCCTGCTCGATCCCCTCCCGGCCTCGTTAGCCAGCGTTCTCTTCCTCTGCTGTCGCGTTCTACCTTTCCATTTTTCCTCTTCTCAAGTGTGGAACGATCTGCATGCTGTCCTTGATGCACCAAAACGACCACAGCATGCATCGCGGTAGGGCGTTGATTGGGCATGCACGAGAATTTGGTTCTGCTCTCAATATGGATGATACCTGAACGATGAAGTGTACAGGCATGTTAGCACGAGAGACCTATTTCCGCTATACAATACTGGAGTACTCATGTTCCTACTAGTAGTAGTAGTAGTACAACTGTGGTACACTTGATGGTCAAAATACTATTCATCCGGTCCTCATAGTGAAGTGACAACACCCTGCGCCTGACACTAGTCCAGGCGAGGCGGCGTGTTCGGGTTACCAAAGTCAGCCTCACCCTGTGCACTGTGCAGTCTGTCACCGCCACTGTACAGCACATTGGCGCCTCGCCTCGTCTCCCTCTCCGCTCCCATAGCACCACTCCATCTCCATCTCCTTCTCCGTCTCCGTCTCCGTCTCCATCTCACTGTGCCCCCGTGTACCGTCGCCTCACTCACCTCCCCCAGTACCACTATTCCCTCGCTAGCCGCTCCAGCACCGACATCGTTCTCCCCCGTAAATCAAGCCCCCTTCCAAACTCCACCATGGCCGAACGCGAACCGCGCAGCATCCATATGAGCCGTTATTGGAGCAATCTCCCTAGTGACATCCTCGAACTCTATTGTTCGTGTATGGATATGTTGACCGCCCTGCGGCTGGCTGCATGCTCGAGGGACATGCACACGACCATCGTCGAAGCGAGGCCTAAGCTTTTCAAGACACCCTGCTTGCTGCTATCTGGTCTTGCGAGATCGGCTCACCATGATACAGAGGCGTGCATGATGCCCCTCGGCTTCAATCCGATCTCCATTAGCCGAAACTTATTTGCAGGTATGTAGTGTGTCGCTGTACATCATTTCCCTCAACATCGATCCGATCACCATCTCCCGAAACTTCTTGGCAGGTATGTACTGGGTCGGCATGAACTCCCACTGGATGGCTGCCTTCAGAGAAGACGGTAAAAAGTTGGTGATCGTGAACTTCCAGACCTCCCATGAGATCATCCTTCCTCCGTTGGATTATATAGAGTATTACCATCGCGGTCCAAGTCATGTAGATTACTACGTCAGTTGGACGGATCTTGTTTTGCAGAAGATTGTAATCTGCCAATTACCCACACGACATGCGAATTACGCAAACTTCAAGCTAATTACCTTGTTCGACCGTGGACTCGCCTATTTGTATGCCGGTGCCTTTTTTAGCTGGAGACAACTCGGCTTGCAGTGGATCATCGTCAAAGCTGATACACACTTCTGTGATGCTATTGAACACAATGGCATCATCTACGCGATCGACAAAGCAGATGCCACCACGTATTGCTGGGACGGTGCGTGTAAGTTGTTTCCGTCTCATGTTAATGATGACGCCATGACACTGTTTGAACTTTTTGTGATGATTGGCATATCCCTGTTTGAGCAGAATTTGAGTAGAACTATGGCAACATATTAGAGACGCCGTAAATCAGCTATATTTGGAATGAGTTAATTCATGCGATTGTGACCATGTCATTACAGCCAATTTGTACACTGAATAATCAAATGGTTAGGAATATATGGATATTATCCTTATTTTACAGTAATCTATATACTACTACTAAATATGAGTGTGTATCAATGGCCATGTTAGTTTCCTCATTTTCATGATGTAGAAACATGCACGATGATAATCCCCAAGTGCAGGGAATCATATAGCAATTCCCAAAGGTGGAAGAGATAAGTATGGAGTGTCGAACCCACAAGGAGCTAAAGGTAAGATCAATATTCTCTCAAGCCCTATCTGCCACTGATAAGACTCTACGTGCACCGAACGTTTGCTTCCAACTAGACACAAGAAATAAACTGTGTTGTGGGTATAAAGAGGATAACTTTGTATGATACCAGAGAGCTAAAATATAAAAGTAGGTGCTGTTATCATAAGGTTAGAATATATTACTAAATAATATAAATAGCGAGTGTGGAATAATGGTGGATTGGTGTGCGGAATTATCCTAAGCAATTGTTAACAAGACCGGTAGTCACTATCGCAATGTCATATGAGGGAGAGGCAAAAGCTAACATACTTTCTCTACTTGGATCATATGCACTTATGATTGGAACTCTAGCAAGCGTCCTCAAATACTAAAGATCATTAAGGTAAAACCCGACCATAGCATTAACACATCAAGTCCTCTTTATTCCCATACGCAACAACCCCTCTTAATCGGGTTTGTGTTTCCATCACTCACCAACCCACTATAAGCGAATCATGAACGTATTGCAACACCCTACAGCAAGAATTCCTCATGCTTGCGCGACACGGAGGGCACCAAAGGACAGCATCAAAGTGAAACATACAACTCATACCAATCTAGATCATCAATCAACCCAAAGACAAAAGATATCTACTCAAAACATCATAGGATGGCAACACATCATTGGATCATAATATGTATCATAAAGCACCATGTTCAAGTAGGGATTACAGCGGGGTGCGGGAGAGTGGACCGCGTAAAAGAGCTGAGGATGGTGATGATGATGGTGATGTTGATGAAGACGATCACCACGGCGATGATTCCCCTCCCAATGGCACTCCGGTGCCACCAAGAGAGAGGAGGAGAGGTTCTCCCCCTTGTGCTTCCTCCTCCATGGATTTCCCCCTCTGGTCCTTGGCCTTCATGGCGATGATGGCCCCTCCGAGATCCTCCTCCATGGCCTCCGGTGATGATGGCCCCCTTCGGCAGGGTGCCAGAGAGGGCCTAGATTGATTTCTCATGGATACAGAGGCTTGCGGCGGCGGAACTTCCGATCTAGGTTAATTCCCGAAAGTTTCAGTATTTATAGTAATTATTGGCGTTGGTTTCACGTCAGAGGGGTCTCCGGGCCGTCCACGAGACAGGGGGGCGCCCCCCGCTAGGGGCGCGCCCTCCTATCTCGTGGGCAGCCCAGAGCTCTTCTGGCCCAACTCCGATGCTCCGTGGTCTTCTTTTGGTCCATAAAAAATCCTCAAAAATTGGCACGTCATTGGACTCCGTTTGGTATCCCTTTTTTGTAAAACACAAAAACAAGGAGAAAACAGAAACTGGCACTGGGCTCTAGGTCAATAGGTTAGTCCCAAAAATCATATAAAATGGTATATAAATGCATATAAAACACCATAGATGGGTAATATAATAGCATGAATACTTCATAAATTATAGATACGTTGGAGACGTATCAGCATCCCCAAGCTTAATTCCTGCTCATCCTCGAGTAGGTAAATGATAAAAGAAATAATTTATGAAGTGTGAATGCTAGTAGGTGCACAAGTTTGATCAATGATAATTTCAATCACCTTTTCTAGCATCAATATGTGTCATAATAGTAGCTTATCTCATAAAACTTTTCATGATCAAGTAACAATCTATTCACAATGTCAAGTATGGTTTAGAAACTTCATTGCGAACTAACAAACTATAATTTCAGTCATTGAAGCAATTGCAATTTATCATATCATCAGAAAGAGTCAAGAATAGAGCTTTTCAGCAAGTCCACATACTCAACTATCATATAGTCTCCTACAATTGCTAACACTCACGCAATACTTGTGGTTATGGAGGTTTAGCCGGACACTGAGAAAGATAGGGGCTTATTGTGTTGCCTCCCAACATATTCACCTTCAGGTGAAGTCAACAATAATAGCCCATGCTAACTTACATCCAATTGGATATATATATATATCATGATCTTTCAAGCACGAGGAGCTTGCCAAAGGATAAAATGAAAAAGAGAAAGGTGAGGATCACCTTGACTCAAGCATAAAGTAAAAACATAAAGTAAAAGATAGGCCCTTCGCAGAGGGAAGCAGAGGTTGTCATGCGCGTTTAGAGTTGATGCACAAAATCTTCATGCAAAAGAACGTCACTTTATATTGCCCCTTGTATGTGGACCTTTATTATGCAGTCCGTCACTTTTATTACTTCCACAACAAGATCGTACAAAGCTTATTTTCTCTGCACTAATAAGTCATACATATTTATAGAGCGATTTTTATTGCTTGCACCGATGACAACTTACTTGAAGGATCTTACTCGATCCATAGGTAGATATGGTGGACTATCATGGCAAAACTGGGTTTAAGGATATTTGGAAGCACAAGTAGTATCTCTACTTGGTGCTAGGAATTTTTGGCTAGCATGAGGGGGAAAAGCAAGCTCAACATGTTTGGAAGGTCAATGACAATATACTTTAACTGAGATGTCGGAAAACATAAACTAATACGTTGTCTTCCTTGTCCAACGTCAACTCTTTTAGCATGTCATACTTAATGAGTGCTTCACAATCATAAAAGATGTACAAGATAATATATTTGTATGTGCACCTCTCTTTCCTTATTACTTCCTATTAATTGCAACGATGACGAAAACTACGTTTGCCAACTCTCAACAACTTTTATGCCTCATACTTTCCATGTGTGAAGTCATCACTAACCATGTTATAAGCATATGAAACATATAAAAAATTCAGATTTATGACATTCAACTTATTCAACAATTTACTCAAAGAATATACATGAAGCACATGAGTAAATGACAAACTACTCCAAAAGATATGAGTGAAGGACACTGAGTAGTCAAATAATTAACTAGCCATGGAAGGGTTCCCCCTTTTTTTATTCAATAATTCAGATCCAAAGATTTTATTCAAACAGCTAGTAAAATTTAAATAAATTGGCATTGCAAGGATAGCACAACTTATGTGAAGAAGCAAAATCTTAGGCTCAACTGATACTAACCGATAGTTGTTGAACAAGAGAGGTGGGATGCCTACCGGGGCATCCCCAAGCTTAGATGCTTGATACTTCTTGAAATATTATCTTGTGGTGCCTTGGGAATCCCCAATCTTGAGCTTTTATGTCTCCTTAATTCCTCTCATATCACGGTTTATCTTTTTATCATAAGCTTCATTCACAACAAACTCAACAAGAACTCGTGAGATGGGTTAGTATAAACCAATGCAAAACCTTATCATTTTATACTGTAACAAATCACTTAAATTATTATTCATCATTGCATAATAAATGTCACTGCATATTTAATACTCCTATCCTCAAATAGAATCATTAAACAAGCAAACATATGCAAACAATGCAACCATAACAGCAATCTGCCAAAACAGTACAGTCTGTAAAGAATGCAAGAGTATCAATAGTTCCCTAAATCCAAAAATTATGACCTAAAATTCCAACTGTAATAAATTTATCAGAGCTTAATATTCAGAAAGATTCAACATTATACCGTTCTCTGAATTTTCTAGGGAATTTTTGCAACAGCGGTAAACTTTCTGTTTTCAAACAGCAACATGTATACTAGCAAAATAAACATGGCAAAGGCTATCCTTGACTTTTTTATTGAAAATAAAGATGCAAAACATTAATCTAAATACCAGAAAGCAAATACTAACAAAAGAAAATGACGCTCCAAGCAAAACACATATCATGTGGTGAATAAAAATATAGCTCCAAGTAAAGTTACCGATGAACGAAGACGAAAGAGGGGATGCCTTCCGGGGCATCCCCAAGCTTAGGCTCTTGGTTGTCCTTGAATATTACCTTGGGGTGCCTTGGGAATCCCCAAGATTAGGCTCTTTCCACTCCTTATTCCATAGTCCATTGAATCTTTACCCAAAACTTGAAAACTTCAACCACACAAAACTCAACGAAACTTCGTGAGATAGGTTAGTATGATAAAGAGTAAACCATGCGCTTTGGTACTGAAAAAGACAAGGTTCATAATTTTTTTCACACAATGCCTACTGTAACATATTATTTGGACAATTTATATTGAGGAATATAAGCCATAGAAACTAGGAAACAAGCAAACTATGCAATGAAAACAGAATCTGTCAGAAACAGAACAGTCTGTAATGATCTGAACAATAACCATACTTCTTCTACTCCAAAAATTATGAAATAAACTGGTGGACGTGAGGAATTTGTCTATTAATCTTATGTAGAAGGAATCAACTCAAAAGCACTCTTCTTTAAAAAATTATAGCTAATCTTGTGAGCGCAAAGTTTCTGCTTTTTACAGCAAGATCACATTAACTTTCACCCAAGTCTTCCCAAAGGTCTTACTTGGCACTTTATTGAAACAAAAGCTATAAAACATGATTACTACAGTAGATTAATCATGTAGACACACAAAAACTGTAAGGATAAACATTGGGTTGTCTCCCAACAAGCGCTTTTCTTTAATGCCTTTTAGCTAGGCATGATATGATTTCAATGATGCTCGCATAAAAGATAAGAGTTGAAACATAAAAAGAGCATCATGAAGAATATGACTAGCATATTTAAATCTAACCCACTTCCTATGCCTAGGGATTTTGTGAGCACACAATTTATAGGAACAAGAATTAACTAGCATAGGAAGGCAAAACAAGTATAACTTCAAAACTTTAAGCACATAGAGAGGAAACTTGATATTATTGCAACTCCTACAGGCACATATTCCTCCCTCATAATAATTTTTTCAGTAGCAACATGATAACAAATTTGTTCTCATACTCAATTGGAACCTCTTCCGAAATAGTGGAATACTAACTAAAGTTGACACTCTTCCAAATCCACTTTCATAAATATCGTACAGAGATTCAACACCCTCCAAGGTAATGGGATGACTAATTCCTAAAGTTGATACTCTTCCAAACCCACTTTAAACTGTAGTATTATTCATACTCCAAAAGATATAAATGAAGTTCCTGGAGCATTTTACCATTAATATAGACTAGCCAACATACAAGCTCAAAATATATAAGTGAAGCGTATGAAGCATTCTATAAAACCATACTCAAACGATTTAAGTGAAGCACAAAGAGCAATTCTATAAGATCATACTTAAAAGATATAGGTGAGGCACATGAATAATTCTGTAAATCAATGAAGAGCTAGCTCATACTAGCATGATTCTTAAAGAAAAATACAAACATAAAGGACACAAATCATGTGAACAAAACAAAAACCAAGGTATACCCATATTTGTTGAAGAAGAAAGATGGGATGCCACCCGGGGCATCCCCAAGCTTAGATGCTTGAGTATCCTTTGAAATATTTACTTGGGGTGCCTTGGGCATCCCCAAGCTTGAACTCTTGTCTCTCTTTATTCTTCTCACATCGGTAACTCCTCGTTCTTCAAACACTTCATTCACAAAAACTTAAACAAAAACTTGTGAGATTGTTAGTGTAATAAAGCAAACTACCAAGGTACTGTAATTAACTCATTCTTTGTTTATATTGGTGTTAAACCTACTGTATTCCAACTTCTCTATGGTTCATACCCCTCGATACTAGCCATAGATGCATCAAAATAAGCAAACAACACACGAAAAACAGAATCTGTTAAGAACAGGACAGTCTGTATTAATATGGAAGTTTAGTAAACTTCTGTAACTCTACAAATTATGAAATAAATTTGAAAACTTGAAACATTTGTACAGAAGTAATGTGCAAAAAGTTTCAGGTCCATTTGACTTTCCAGTAAAAACTGTAAATTCATGCACTACAGCAAAAGTTTCTGTTTTTGTTCTGCACATAGTAAGCAAGCAATCTTATCATACTAAAACCAAAGCTTGGCAGAAATTTTTTATAATACAATGGATATATACAAGGGGATAATTATTTACAGAGAAACTTCCATGAAAAAATTCTACATTGTCTCCGTGAGCATGAACGAAAAGTGCTCAAGGTCGACCCTCACTTCTTCAATGCATAACTTTCCAATCACTTCTCTTTTTGAAAAACCTTTTTAGGCATGAGAGGCAAGTAAATAATTTTTTTGGTATTTTCATTCTTTAATTTTTTTTGTATGTTTCACCCACAACTAAACAGGAACAAAAAGGAAAAATAAAATCTACTAAGTAAAGAAAGCAAACAAGCACACACGAGAATATCAACCGCACGCTATTGCTCCCCGGCAACGGCGCCAGAAAAGAGCTTGATAATCCCCAAGTGCAGGGAATCATTGTAGCAATTCCCAAAGGTGGAAGTGATAACTATGGAGTGTCAAACCCACAAGGAGCTAAAGGTAAGATCAATATTCTCTCAAGCCCTATCCGCCACTGATACGACTCTACGTGCACCGGACGTTTGCTTCCAACTAGAAACAAGAAATAAACTGTGTTGTGGGTATAAAGAGGATAACTTTATATGACACCGGAGAGCTAAAATATAAAAGTAGGTGCTGTTATCATAAGGTTAGAATATATTACCAAATAATATAAATAGCGAGTGTGGAATAATGGTGGATCGGTGTGCGGAATTGTCCTAAGCAATTGTTAACAAGACCGGTGCTCACTATTGCAATTTCATATGAGGGAGAGGCAAAATCTAACATACTTTCTCTACTTGGATCATATGCACTTATGATTCGAACTCTAGCAAGTGTCCGCAAATACTAAAGATCATTAAGGTAAAACCCAACCATAGCATTAACGCATCAAGTCCTCCTTATTCCCATACGCAACAACCCCTCTTACTCGGGTTTGTGTTTCCGTCACTCACCAACCCACTATAAGTGAATCATGAACGTATTGCAACACCCTACAGTGGGAATTCCTCACGCTTGCACGACACGGAGGGCGCCATAGGACAACATCAAAGTGAAACATACAACTCATACCAATCTAGATCACCAATCAACCAAAAGACAAAAGATATCTACTCAAAACATCATAGGATGGCAACACATCATTGGATCATAATATGTATCATAAAGCACCATGTTCAAGTAGGGATTACATCGGGGTGCGGGAGAGTGGACCGCGTAAAAGAGGTGAAGATGGTGATGATGATGGTGATGTTGATGAAGACGATCACTGCGGCGATGATTCCCCTCCCGATGGCACACCGGTGCCACCAAGAGAGAGGAGGAGAGGTTCTCCCCCTTGTGCTTCCTCCTCCATGGCTTTCCCCCTCTGGTCCTTGGCCTTCATGGCGATGACGGCCCCTCCGAGATCCTCCTCCATGGCCTCCGGTGATGATGGACCCCTCCGGCAGGGTGCCAGAGAGGGCCTAGATTGATTTCTCGTGGCTATAGAGGCTTGCGGCGGCGGAACTTCTGATCTAGGTTAATTCCCGAAAGTTTCAGTATTTATAGGAACTATTGGCGTTGGTTTCACGTCAGGGGGTTCTCCGGGCCGTCCACGAGACAGGGGGGCGCCCCCCCCCCCCCTAGGGGTGCGTCCTCCTATCTCGTGGGCAGCTCAGAGCTCTTCTGGCCCAACTCCGATGCTCCGTGGTCTTCTTTTGGTTCATAAAAATCCGCAAAAATTGGCACATCATTTGGATTCCGTTTGGTATCCCTTTTCTGTAAAACACAAAAACAAGGAGAAAACATAAACTGGCACTAGGCTCTAGGTCAATAGGTTAGTCCCAAAAATCATATAAAATGATATATAAATGCATATAAAACACCATAGATGGGTAATATAATAGCATGAATACTTCATAAATTATAGATACGTTGGAGACGTATCACACCACACTGTTGGTTTCATCTAACCATACATTAGGGAAGTAAATGTGCATATGGAGAACTCTATATTTGGAAGTAGTGAAATCCTGCAATGCTTACCATGTGTACATACCTATATTCGCCCTTCAGCAATCAATGCCTAGAATAATGTCCCTACAATTATTTTGCCCGCATAACACGAGTATATAACAATGCATGTTCTGTTAGTTACCTTGAAGAATTTGTTTGTGAGGACAGAACATGATTACATAACATGCATGACATGGTAGTTTCCTGTGAAGAATCGATTGCGAGATAACATGAGTATAACCATGCATGGCACTTCTATATTTTTGAACCCAGTATACATTTCCCTGTATTTTCCTCCGAGTTCCAACAAGGACATATCAATGCTGTTTCTTGCATTATCCAACTCATACTCTGAACAATGCTGATCTTACATTAACAACGCATGTCCTTTTTGATATGATGCAGTGTCCCTACAGTTACTGCCCTTTGTAATTACACCACCTTTGCCAAAAACAGGGAAGCACAACTGGTTACTCGCTCGATCAGACGACGGCAAAAGACTGATGATCATTCGGACACATGACCCGGAAAAGTTATATTGCAAAACCTCCACTGTATACAAGCACCGTGTAATACGTGAGTATATGGACAATGGTTGTTACGTCTATGAGCAGGATACCAACTTGTTGGGGCCTTTAGGATTTTTTAGTTGGAGGCGGGTAAACAGCCTTGGTTCACACTCTCTGTTTCTTGGACTCAATTATCCAATTAACTAGGAGATCACCGTTGGCAAGGACCTTGATGGCGGAGAGGCTTTGTTTGCTATGGAAAACTGTGTCTACACGGCGAGCCCTAGGAGTTTGGGAGCAAACTCCCCTGATTGTCAACGATACAGCCTGCAGCCAAAAGAAGGTGAGAATGACAAAGGCATCCGGACTAACTTTGATCCTTGGATGTCTCAATTACGATAGGCAGTGATGTGGTTCAAGCCTTCAGGTTGATAGGTAACTGGGCTATTGCATCGAAAGGGTGGAGTACTGGTGTCTCCGGATCACTGGTCGCTGAAGCGGGGCTGCAAATTATGATGGTGTTGGATCATCTCTTCGAATGACTTTGTTGTCTTTGCTGCTGGTTCTAGATGGGTAGTTCTTTCTTTTGTTATGCATATTCCTTGTCATTTGGTCATCCTCATCTATGTCACTCTTTCTATGTAATAGTTGCTTCTGTTTAGAATGTCATTCTCGTCTGGATCACGAGAGTCTGAGCGCTGCAGATGGGTACGTTTTGGTGGTGTAGCAAGACTTCTTATGAACTATCATGTCTTGCTGTTTATGTCAGTAGTAGTCACTAGTCAGTGTTTGAATGTTGTATATATCATTGTTTTGAACTGTTTATTGTCTCGAACTACTGGTGGGCTAAATGAGGGCATCACCATTCTCCAGTGTTCAGAGTATATCTCCTTTTTTCAAGTTATATAATTTGAGCTCACTGCCTTTTCGATGATGTACACTTGCTTGCTCCAGTGAGGTGTCGTTGAATATGGGCCGAGTAGTAACGCAATGCCAAACAGGTCAATTATGACTCTCGGGCCAGGCTCTCAAAAGATCCTGAAAAAAAAGGCCGGGCATATTGGCGCCACCGGTGTTTTCGTGCGCTTGCGCGCCGAGAGCATATTGGCGCGTGCTCGAAATTCATGCTACCTTTTCATCCCTTGTCTCCCGCCCCTCCCCCACCTCCGGAATCTCAATTCCTAATCCAGTTCCCCCAAATCCCCCTCCTGTAATCCATGTACTCAAGCGCACTATCATGTCGCCGGTCAACACGGACCTCCGAGCCGGAGATCCTGAGGTCCGTCCTGCCTTCGGTCGCTGTGTGCTGTCGCTCAACAGTGGCATGGCGGCGCTTGACGACCAGTTTGCCGGCAAAGTGCTGATGGTAACCATCAACGGCGACCGGCCTCCCGTCTCGACGGATGACCTTGTCAAATCTCTTGGCTTTGCGCACGGCATCCAAATAAGTGACTTGCTCATCGATGTCTGTCCGCCACCGGCTAATTTCTTCGTCACGTTCCGGACAACTTTCGACTGCAGTCGTGTGTTCGAATCTTCCCGGCGTTTGTTCTGCGATGGCGCGCTGGTGAGCTTTGATCGGTGGCACCCAGGATGGGGCTCTGTGCCCTCTGAGCTTGAGTTATTAATAAAGCTTACCTTCCACCGCTTGCCTCGACGTGCTTGGAACAACGAGTCCATGAACAAGCTTATCAACGACCTTGGAGGTGAGCTCCTAAGTATGTTTGTTCCTCCAGACAGCTAGGCTCTGACTGTTATGGCATGGATGAAGAAGCCGTCCACCATACCGAAGGTGATTGGGGTTGAGATGCCGGTGCAGGAACCGGGGTTGTACTATTCGTCGCCACCAAGGCCGCCGCGGACCACGTTAGGGATGTACCTGTATCGAGTGTTCGTGCATGTCAAAGAAGTGGTCAATCCATCAATCGAATTCCTGCCGCCGCCGCTGGTACCAGGGTCCGTCGACGACGTCCATTACAGGAGTCAACGTCAGACTTTCCCCGTGTTGCTCGGAACGATGGATGGCACAAGGCCTACTCCATCGTGCGGCGGAGGCCGCTGCTTCTTTAGGAGAAGAGGCAGGGCTGGCTGCCTAGATGTGCTCTAATTTGATGTAACAACTGAATCTTGTCAGATAGTACTAGTTAAATCCGAGCTATGGGTCTGAAGCACTGATATGCCAGTACATTTGATTGTGACCTGTTCTAATTTTGTACCTGGACTTTTTCTAGAAAGGGTTGTACGTCAACTTAATGTGCTAGCAGAACTTATTGTGTTGTCTGTCTGTTTTCTTTGCATAACATTCAAGATATTTCCCCATCATTTATAAAGACGATGAACCATTATGTACGACTTCGTTGGTTTCAACATAACCCTTCCCGTAGCGATCCACTGCTTCCATCCTGATTGTGCCGCCTGCGTGAAATTTTTGTATGCAAGTTCAGTGTGCTATGATGTTCTATATGATTGTGTCAACTATATAAGTTTTTACTGAGCATCAGCAATGCATATGGCTGAAAGATGTATTTACGAGCATCGACCGATGGGTCTCTCTCTCTCTCTATCTCTCTCTCACACACACACACAGACACAGACACAGACACAGACACACACACACACACACACACAGACACACACACGCGCGCGCGCACACATGCACAAGTGGGTCCCGTTGAATTATTTATTTGCTCATGACAGCTTTTAATTAGGTTCCACTATAATCTAAATTTTTTCTTAAGTTATTAGTTGAGCTCAGTGACTTCAAAAAGTTGTACAGAAGCCTTGTTTGGGCCTTTCCGGCGTTGCTGAATGTGGGATGAGTAACCATGTTAGGTTGTACTGTACTGCACAGGTCTTTTTTTCAACATCAGCAATGCAACTGGGCCGATAGTTGTACACAATATCCGGGTCAACTTGTTATCCGCCCCGCTGGGCTGCCAACTTTCCTATGAGGTATGCATTAGGCTTAACAAGAAAATGGACTTTATGAAATAATAAATGGGATGTAATTATAGTAACTAGGCAATTACTATGCACCAAACATGTAATTAGTTTGAAAAATATATTATATTTGGAATTGGGAAATTTTAATTTCATTACTTGTTGCGCGCGCAATATTTCGTTGGATTTTAAGGTGATACAACTTTATTTTGAAATTATATTTAACCTGACTAGAAATTTCGGATAAAAATATTTCAGATACCATCAAAACGTGAGAATTTTTTTTTTAATTCTGTTTTGAGCGGCTGTTTGAAATTATTAATCGTTGTCCTAGATAGAAGTTGGGTTGTACTTTTAACAAACTGTGAATGGGCTGTAGTAAATTCCATTAGAATTGAAAAATGGGCTATACATTCTTACGAACCGCAAATGGGCTATATGTTCTCTGCCAAATCCGAGATGTGGGCCTACTAAGTTGACGCTTACCAAGGGATTTGTCAACTTATTCAATATAAACGATTCTAGCTGCAGTGATCATACGATGTCCATCCAACAGCCGTAGTGCTTCTTCAACCTCTGGTCTTCTTGCTCCGGCCGCCCAAAGCAGCGCCGGTCGTGTCGCGTGCTCCTGCCTCCCGTGCCGGCTGTGATGCCGCGGAGACCTCACCGCCCTGTACAACTCCCACCGCTGGCCAGGCCATCCCTCTACTCACCCACACCCCCTGTTATTCTGCGGCGACGGCAGCCTCATACCGCAGCCTCACCAGTGAACCCTCGTACTCCTCTCCGCGCGGTCTACCACTGTTGCGTCTTCCCCGGCTCCGTGTCGTCCCCTTCCTAGGCCTCCCTGTCATCCAGACCACCGCCCTGGTGCTCTCGGCGCGGCGTTGTCAATGTGGTCAACGACCGACTTCCATCGGAAGAGTACTGCACGTGGAGAGGCTGACAGCTGGGTCCAGGCGGCCGCAAGGAAGTGCCTCCTTATTACTCGCAAAATAATTATTCCTCCACCTGACAGCAGGGACCCACCGGACGGGCCACCATATTTCGCGAAAAAAACATTTCCCCCCTGACTGCTCGGACCCACTGGACGAGCCAGCGTATTTTGCGAAAAAAATGTTCCCCGCGCTGTCAGCTCGGACCCACCGGAAGTGCCTCCTTATTACACACAAAAAAAAGAATACTCCCCCTGCTACCTGGGACCCACCATGGTGGGAGGCTGACTTGTGGGCCTACTAAGTTGACTGGGACGGGGGCCTTTGTCAACTTTAGTCCATATGAACGATTCTAGCTCCAGTGACCGTACGATGTCCATCCAACGGCCGTAGTGCTTCTTCAACCTCTGGTCTTCTTTCTCCAGCCGCCCAAAGCAGCGCCGGTCGTGCTGCATGCTCCTGCCTCCCGTGGCCGGCTGTGCTGCTGCGGAGGCCTCACCGCCCCCTACTATTCCCACCGCTGGCCAGGCCCTGCGGCGACGGCAGCCTCACACCGCAGCCGAACCAGTGAACCCTCGTACACCTCTCCGCGCGGGCTTCCACTACCACGTCTTCCCCGGCTCCCCGTCGTCCCCTTCCTAGGCCTCGCCGTCGTCCACCGCCCTGGTGCTCTCGGCGCCGCATGGTCAACGTGGTCAACGTGGTCAAGGAACGACTTCCATCGGACATGGACTGTACGTGGAGAGGCTGACAGCTGGGTCCACGGCCGCAGCAAGGAAGTGCCTCCTTATTACGCGGAAAATAATGGTTCCTCCACCTGACAGCTGGGACCCACCGGACGGGCCACTGTATTTCGCGAAAAAAAGTTTCCCCCTGACTGCTGGGACCCACCAGCTACATCTTCGCACGCAAGGAAGTGCGTCCGGGCAAAAAAACAAAACGATTCGCCCCCCTGACCGCTGGGACCCACCAGCGACACCTTCACACGCAAGGAAGTGCGTCCGGGCAAAAAAAACGATTCGCCCCCCTGACTGCTGGGACCCACCAGCTACATCTTCACACGCAAGGAAGTGCGTCCCGGTAAAAAAACGATTCGCCCCCTGACTGCTGGGACCCACCAGCTACATCTTCGCAGGCAAGGAAGTGCCTGACAGTCGGGACCCACCTGGTTGAAGCGTACGTAGCGTCACTACTAGGGAAAAGCCTAGCAGCAGCGCGGGTTTTAGGACTATCAGTAGCGCGGGCAGGAGTGCTGCTGATAAGGCGCTACAGCTAATGCTTACCAATAGCGCGCCTGGACCCACGCTACTGCTAAATTGACTTCGTAGTAGCGCTTCTTCAGAACAGCGCTACTGGTAATTAGTAGTAGCGCTTCTCCTTTCCCGCGCTACTACTATTATTTAGTATTTTGTTTCTTTTTTATTCCATGTTGTATTCATACACCTTTACACAAGTTTTCATACAACAGGAATTTAGAGATTGTTTTTACATCATAATGAGTTATTACATCACGGGGTGAAAGAACCGTGGACTAGTTTCAAGTGGATGTCCATCCACTTCAAACTAATCCGCGATTCTTTCACCCAATGATATAATATCATCATCATCATCATCATATCATTAACAACTTATCATCATAATACATCATTGTCATATAACACCTCCTCAAGATCATCGTTTTCATCAATGACATCACATAGCAAATTGGTCACTAGTCGTAATCACAAGTACTCCTCATTATCAACTCTAACACATTACCACATAATAAACATATTGTACCTCATAGGACCTACTACATTCGATTAAGACCTACTACATTTTCTAAGGTGAAATAGCAAAAAACAAGATAGCCCCTGACTCTCCATTATGGAGAATGGAGATTAGCCTGTCTCCAATTCTTGCCTTTCGCTGAATGTTACTTCCGAGAACCTCCTTGCAAATGTCCATACATTTCCTCCATTCTTTGATGATCATGTGTTCACCGGTTTTAGGAATCCGATATGCACAGGTGAGCTCCCTAGATTTACCTGGCAGTATGTTCAGAACTGAGAGGCGACCACTCAGAGAAATCAGATAAGGCACACAATCCATCGGGAGTTTCTATTGAAACACATAATAATAACTTCGTAGTTAGCAATGATGTACTAGTTTCAGAAGTATGCAAAAGATGCACCGATGTCGTAATAGTAAAAAATCTTACCAGGGTATCTCCAGAGAAGTTACCGTGGTTCAACACATGCACTAGTGGCACGTATTCACCATAATTTGGAGGAGTTCGATAATAGTTATTGTAATTCTCAAGAAGAGTACAAAATGCGATCAGATGATTTTTCTCCTTATATGTTAATTCGGTGCCATCGGTGTAGTGGGCTTTATCTACCATCTTCCGCACAGTCTTTGAAGAATAAAAATAAGCTCTCAATGGAAATAAGCTATCAACTATTTTGAAATAAACAATATAAATTAGTTAATAACTATGTTTGAGAAACTCACATAGAGGTACAATCGGAAGCGTATCAACAAGGAACCAATTGTCCATATTGTCTTGCTCGATGTCAGGATCACCAAGATCCATGGTGACAATCATACCCTCATAAAAACCATACATTTTGCAAAGTGCTTCCCAATTTTGGCAACCAAAATGGGTTACGCTCTGAGAATTGCACAAATTTACTTCAAAATCCATATCATGATGGGTCCTTAGGTGTATTTTCTTTGTTTCGAAATTTTCATGGTCTTCAAAACCCATCCTCTCCAAGACATAGTGTCTTGCATTGCAAGGGATAGGCTATTCGAATTGTAAAATATGAAAATTAGACGTTGAAATAGTTGAAGTCATGCTTAATTACAAAAAAAACACTTGTCGTTGTTGCGTACTGTTTCACAATCGAAGGTCTCCTCGAGCTTAATCCTGAAGCGCCGATCTTCGTCCAGCTGAACAAACCTGTCGCACATACCTCGATCGTCGTGGCCCCAGCTACACTCCCCCGGGAGACATTTCCTACATTCATAATTCAAAGATTAAACTTGTACATATTCTAGCACAAGTCATGCCAGAATTCACGAAAAAAATCCGGCATGACCTTTGCTAAAAAAGGACATATCGAGCGCCTGAAATTTGCCGGAACGGAAATTAATCAACACTCCGGCAAAACATAGGACACTCGGAGATGTAAACTGAACATGAACGGCCACTTGGGCAACCACATATCCTATTTGAGCAACAACACAGGATATACAAGGATATTTGGCTGGTCTCACCTCGATGTCGGAGGGGGTCGGTGACTGGGACGATGGCGGGGATGTCGGAGGGGGTCGGTGACGGGGACGACGGCGGGGATGTCGGAGGGGGTCGGTGACGGCGACGACGGTGGTCACCTGAAACCATATAAGTTATCACTAATTCATCCCGGATAATTGCTTAAACTAAAAAATAACAACAAATATGAGATGTTCAACTAGTTTTATTAATTCAACTAGTTCTTAATAAATATAAACTTACTATAAATAGAGAAAAACTAGTTCTTTTTAAAAATAAAGTAGTTCAACTAGTTATATTAATTATCTTACTAAAAATACATTAGTTCTATTAATTCAACTAGTTCAACTAGTTTATTAATTTACTTAGTAAACTAGTTCAACTACAACTAAAGTAGTTCAACTACAACTACTATTAATCATACTGGCCTACTTAACTAGTACCATCACTACTAGTAATTAACATCTACTACTACTAAAAATCTAGTACTAACTAAGCAACATCTAGTACTAGCTATGAACCCTAAATTAACATCTACAACAACTAAATCTAGTACTAACTAGTGACAGGGGGTGGGGGGCGACGGAGAGGTAGCTAGGGGCGGCGAGGTCGGGGACGGTGGGAGGAGGGCTGCCGGCGGAGGAGGGAGGAGGGGCGGCCGCAGGCGGAGGGAGGAGGGCGGCGGCGGAGGAGGGAGGGGCGGCCGCAGGCGGAGGGAGGAAGTGCGAGGAGGAGGGAGGAGGGACGGAAAGAGGGGAGTACCTCGGCGGCGGACGGACGAAGGCGGCGGCGGCGACGACGCACGACGACGGTTATCGGCACGGGGGTGCGAGAGTGAGAGTGTGAGTGAGGGCCGGTCATGCGCGTGGGGATAAGGTAGGGATAGTTGTAGCGCATTTGCCAAAACGCGCTACAGCTAATCTGAATAGCAGTAGCGCTTTGCACATAAATAGCTACTGCTAAGTGTAACTATACAAAAAATACGTCAATGCAAAAATACATTGGCCATCAATGATCTTTTTGTGTACAATCTGAATTGTCAATATGAGTCCTCTCCGGTAGGAACCGAAGAGGACTCATATTGCGGCCATAAATTTTACACATAGAGTTCAGTGAAGACCAACTGGTTGTGGTAGTTTCAGAAATAACATATTTAAGGTGGTAAACACCTTGTTCACGGAGCGAGGTGGGACTATACTTGTGGGCTGATCTTAGCAATAGCAGTTTTCCTATAAGAGCGCTGCTGCTAACTTCTATAGCAGCAGCGCAGTTCAATATAGTGCGCTACTGCTAGAACTAGTGGGGGCGAGGTCATGGTAATTATAGTAGTAGCACGGTTTGTGGTGGACGCGCTACTGCTATTTTCCTGTCAGCAGCGCGTTTTGCTAACACGCGCTGCTGCTAAATAGCAGTAGCGTGGTATTTTGGGGAGCTTGCTGGTAAGATTTTGTGTATAGGCTTTTCCCTAGTAGTGCGTTGTCATTCTGGTCGGGAACGTTTACGTACATACTGGTCGATGTAGAGGCGCACACGTGTCGTAGTAGAGGCGTGCACGTAGCATGTACACGTATGTACAACGGCGAGGGTGCAAGAAAGAAAATATGTCCACATACGTATATACGGGCAGGGTCTCGAACGCCTACTCACGCATACATACATGGCCGGGTCGGAACGAAGAAACAGCGTCGTCGTCATGTTCATGGGGAGACAACCGGCTCGGTCAGAACGGAATGCGTGCTCGTGTTCATAGGGAGGGCTTGGACGGAACAGGCGATGGAAACAAGGCCTGGCGTACCACAAAACGGAGGAAACGGACCTCCTACGTTCGGCACGGGGTCCTGTTGATCGGGAGGGGTGTGGTGTACCGCAAAACGGAGGAAACGGACCGCCTATAGTCGAAATGGGGGTCCTATTGATCGGGAGGGGTGTGGCGTGCCGCAAAACGGAGGAAACGGACCTCCTACGGTTGAAACGGGGGTCCTGTTGATCGGGAGGGGTGTGGCGTACCGCAAAACGGAGGAAACGGACCTCCTACGGTCGAAATGGGAGTCCTGTTGATCGGGAGGGGTGTGGCGTACCGCAAGACGGATGAAACAGACCTCCTATGGTCGAAACGGGGGTCCTGTTGATCGGCAGGGGTGTGGCGTACCGCAAACCGGAGGAAACGTACCGCCTACGGTCAAAACGGGGGTCCTGTTCATCAGGAGGGGTGTGGCGTACCGCAAAACGGGACTCCACGGGATACTGTTCATCTCCACCGTCGACCTCCTCCAGCCTCCACGGGCTACCGTCGACCTCCTCCAGCCTCCACGGGCTCCTGTTCATCCAGCCTCCACCGCGCGCTACTCCACCGGCTACTATTCAACCACCCCTCCACCGTCTACTGTTCATCCAGCCCTCCACCGTCTACTATTCATCCAGCCCTCCACACCACGGTCCTGTTCAACCACCCCTCCACGGCCACCCCTCCATCGTCTACTGTTCATCCAGCCCTCCACACCACGGGGTCCTGTTCATCCATAGGCAATGCCACCGCTCACTATTCATCCAAACCCCCCGCAACGCTCACTGTTCATCCAATCGATCGGCTTCAGTTAGCAGCAGTAGCGAAGGAATCGCTCCATCGGGTTCAGTTAACAGCCATCGATCGATTGCTCGGGTTCAGTAACGCGTAGCCTACAGTGCAATCGCTCGGGTTCATTTAGAGCCCAACGCCTCGCTCGGGTTCAGTTATAGCCAACGCCTCGCACACACGTGCGTACGTGTACGAGAGAAACGCGCATCGCTCGGCCCCCGACCTCCCACCGTAACCAGCAACTCTGCGAAAATTTCCTCCCCCTCGCTTCTACCACGGTTTTTTCCGTCATGGATGGCCCAAAGAATTTCATGCAGCTGCGTCTCCGGCCCGCCCAGGACGAAAAGCCCATTTTCTGTCATGATTTTTTGTCACAGAAGTAGGAGCCCACCACATCTATGATGATATTGGGTTCTGTCAAAATTATCGTCATAGAAGTGTCTTATGTATGATAGAAAATTTTTTCGTTCGGCCCAAAATGTCACGGATGTGTCTTTTTTTTGTAGTGCATGTCAGAGGGTTTCTATGCAAAGATATCCCAGTTCTCACGGAGGAACTGGATGATCGTTTCTTCCTATTTGCTATCGAGTGTCGTTGATATATGAGTCGGTGCAGCATTGGGATCGGTCGGGTGAATATGAATCCGTTTCGTTTCACCAGTCGACTGAAATGCAGAGTCTGTAGCAGGCTTCTTGGCTCAGAGCAAATCACTCAGATCTGCACTCTTCTGATACTGTTGGAATTCAACTGCTACCATCTGTGCATCGGTGATTTTGGAACCTTTCTAGAAACATTCCTCTGCCTTCTGCCGATTGCCAGTAACTGTGATCACACCTTTGGGGCCATGCATCTTCAGCTTGAGATACACATAACATGGTCGAGCCATAAAACGTGCATTGGCTGGCCTGCCCAAAATGGCATGATAGGCAGTCTGGAAATCCACAACTTCAAATGTCAACTTCTCCTTATGGTAATGCTTGGAATCACCGAAAACCACGTCGAGGGCGAACCGGCCGAGTGATTCAGCTTTCTTTCCAGGGATAACACCATGAAAACTCATGTTGCTCTCGCTAAGTTTGGACATCAGAATGCCCATCCCCTTCAAGGTTTCAGCGTAAATGATGTTCAAACCACTGCCACCGTCCATCAGTACTTTGGTCAGTCGAGTGCCCTGAACCACGGGGTCAACCACCAGTGCTTGCCTCCAAGGGGTGGCTACACGAGCAGGATGGTCAGACTGGTTAAACGTGATGGCTGTCTGAGACTATCTCAGGTATGTGGTCGTCGCCGCCGGAGCGACCATATTCACTTCCCTGTTGATGACCTTCAATCGACTCTTGCTCTCAACATCAGCAAAAATCATCAGAGTGGAATTGACTTTGGGATAGCCATCATCTTCCTCTTCGTCCTCATCTTTGTCCGACTCTTTCTCCTTCTCATTGGGCTGTTTCTCTCGGAACTGCTGGATCAGGAGTCGACATTGTCGAGTGGTAAATCAGATTACCTTCTTCATCTTTCTTCATATTGATGTGACATGGCAAATCCAGCACATCATTCCCTGCTTGATCCTTTACCTTCTTAGGGGGCCAGGGCCCCTTAGGTTTTTCCTTAAACTTTCCTTGAGTCACTGCCGCAATCTAACCAGGTGCCGCTTGTTCGGCCTTACGCTTCTGTTTCCGACTGGAGTTACCCCCACCGGCCTCTTGGCCGATTGGTTTACTCTTCCCGCTACGGAGTCGATCCTCTTCTTCTCCGTTAGCGTACTGGGTTGCTATCTCCATCATCCGAGTCAGAGTCATATCTCCAGTCCGACCGAATTTCAAGACCAACTCTCTGTATTTGACGCCTTCCTTGAAAGCGCACACTGCTTGATGCTCTGAAACATTTTCGACGGTGTGATGCAAAGTGGACCACCTCTGGATAAAATCTCTCAAGGTCTCACTCGGCTTCTGCACACAATGCTGCAACTCGTCCAATCCCGCTGGTCATTTGCATGTGCCTTCGGAAGTTCTGACGAACACTCGAGCCAGTTCTTCCCAACTGTACATACTGCTTGGAGCCAGCTGAGTCAGCCACGCTCAGGCTGACCCTTCCAACATTAGAGGCAGATGTTTCATCGCAACTTCGTCGTTTCCACCGCCAATCTGTACAGCCACACGGTAATCTTCAAGCCAAGTTTCAGGCTTGGATTCGCGGGTGAACTCACTGACCCCGGACGCCAACCTGAAGTTGGGAGGAATCACCGCTGCCCTGATGGCCCTACTAAAACAGTTGGGACCGGAAACATGCACTCTGCTACCACTTGGACGACCTCTGCCAGGGTCTTCTCTGTGTGCTCTGTTCTGGTCGACCAGGCCTTGAACGAGGATAGACCTCGCGTCGAAGCCCGGTTCCCTTGGGTCGACTGATTCTCTGCGCTCACCACTGTGATGGCGCCTGTCATCGTTCCGTCGAGGCACATACTACGCACTCCTCGGAGGAGGCGTGGGTCCTCGGTGATGATTGTCACGGTCGAGTGGATGATCATACTGCCCACGGCCCTCACGTCACGGAGGCGATCTTGGGATGTGAGCCGACTGAACCGTGTCCGCTGCAACGGATCTGCTGTGAATCCTATTCCGCGACTGAGATACTGCTGTGTTTTACTCTCCTGCTTCCCGGAGCAAGGCCCGGATCTGCATCGACCCTCTGCCAGCTTCTGACAGGGAAGGTTGGATCGACTCTGCTATTTGGGCCGCAGTTGTGAGATTCTGAATCGGAGTGCAATATACCTTAGGTGGAGGCGGAAAAAGTTGTCGTCGACTGGACTCATGGATCCGCTCTTGAGCGCGCTCATCGAGAGCACGCTGAAGGTTATCCAGTCGAGTGCGCTCAGCCAAATTAGCTAGGCGCACCTCCTCCAAGGCCCGAGCCTCGGGGGTTTCTCCAACGATGGGAGTGTTGAGTGCATCCATGTTGCGGCGACGAAGTTCTTCCCTCTGCTGCAAAGAGAGGGGTTTGGGTCGGTATTCCTCGTGGACGTGCGACGGATCGCCGCCCCCATCTCCGCCGCCTTCACGGCGGAAACCGGGCGGGCTATGAGGTTCGTCGACCATCAAGACTTTAGCCGCAGGGTCGCTGCTATCGCACTCGGATGCGGTCTCCGCGGAGCCAGTCGAACAGGCCATGGAGAGTTTAGTCGGGCTCGATTGCCACGACTTGATGGGTGGTCGAACGTTGAGCCACCACGTGTTTCATCCACCGCTAAAGCCGCGATCGACCGGATCACTTGCGGCGACGAACGGCGGGGAGTGAAAACACCGTCGGGGTCAACTGATACTGAGTCGACGGCTGCCGAAGGAGAACGTCGCGAACGCACACTCGGAAGTGCGTTGCCCCTCGGACGGGGAGTGCCTCAATGTCCAGGGGAGCTTCTTGAAGCCATGCGGAGTCGTCGGCGACGAAAACGAGCGTGCCGAGACGGATCTCGCGGCCCTCAGCCAATCCGTCGCCGGAAACCATGACGATGACGATCGGTAAAACTTGCAACTTCACCAGCAAGTCGCTAAGATACCTGCCCCACGGTGGGCGCCAACTGTCGTCGTTGTAAGACTGACAGTAGAAAGGGGGTAGGTATGGAGAGGCAAGATATCAGCTATGGTGAAGGTGTACACACGAGGTTTACGAGTTCAGGCCCTTCGCGGTGGAAGTAACAGCCCTACGTCTCGGTGCCCGGAGGCGGTCGATTGGGTTATGTGTGTGATATTACAGGGGGTGCGAACCCTTGTCCCAGTGGAGGGGGTGGCTTATATGGAGTGCGCCAGGACCCCCGCCTAACTCCATTACAAGGGGCTTAATGTACATAAAGTAAGGGGCATTACTGGTAACGCCAGCCTTAAGTACTCTTAATGCTTATAAAGGCTAAGGGGTGAACGTCCGGCCCTTGTGTGCCCTTCCGACTCCTGGTCTTCGATAAGTCGAGTGACTCTCCATATGGTCTAGTGATGTGGCCATCGAGTGGATTGCACTCGACGCACTCGACCGGTGCTCTCCTGTTGTCTCTTGGTCTTTTTATCTTCCGGGGTGGTGACCTTGGGTAGGACGTATAGGTCAGGCCTATGACCCTACCCCAGGTCTGTATCCTCATCACATGGCGCGCCAGATTTCCATCTCACGCCATCCCCCCTCGCCTTCGCCTCGCACCCGCCCGTGCGACCTCGCGCCGCACTCAACCTGGCTCGCGAGAAACTGTCGATCCGAGCATTTCCAGCGAGCCAGGCTCTGGGATGATTTGAGAAGCGTGCGATGCAGGCCCAACAGTGAAACCAGGAAACCAAACAGGCCTCTCGCTTCCCGCATGGTCCTGGTTGGGCTCGATGCGGGCAACCAAACACGCCCTTAAAGTACCTCTGGGCCTGCATCCACAGAAATGCTCAAACAGATTTTTTTTTGTTGAGCCAGACACGAGCGGTGCAACCCTAGGCACGTGGGCATGGGCGGTTGCACGTGTGGATGCGGTCTTGAGACGTCATGTTGTTTCCCGAAGCATCGTCATAAATTACCGTTACCTCCCTTCCTCGCTGCTCTCTCTCCTCTTACCCACTCACACCGGCGGCGGCGACCACCGGAGCGACTGCAGGACGATCCAAGACGGAGGCTACCACCAGAACGACTTCAAGACTCCATCGTAGCGCATCGGCCATGGCGGTAAGTCCTTGCCCTATCTCCAGATTTATAGCTTTCACTCGGGCTAGATTTGATTTGAGCACACGATTGGAGAGTTAGGGAGGGGATTGAACACATCAGGGGTAGGCGATTGGATTGGGGGAAACCCTTTTGATGAACACTCCAATCCATCGATTCTACACCGACGGCTTCTAGGGTTAGGGTACAAACTTTATTGTCCAGCCGCGGCGACCCTGGAGTTGCGTCGAGCGGCCGGGGGCGTAGCCATTTTCTTTTCTTCCTCATTGTCTTTGTTCTCATCGTCTTCGTTCTCATCGTCTTCGTCAAGAACGATGGGTCTTGCACGGTCGCCTGCCGTCGGCGCCCTGGCCACCATCTGCACCGCGTCGTTGTCGTCCTCTAGCGACACGAATGTCCAGTACCTTGCGGCACGCTAGTCCAGAGGCTCCTTGTACTCCCTGTACTTGGCCCATCTTGACCCCTGTCCAGCTCACCTTTTTGAACAAGTTTCAAAAAGAAAAATATTGTTTAAACAGGAGAAAAATGAATTACCTAAAAAGAGAAGAAGAAAAATGAAAAATAGAAAGAAAAAAAGCTTAGGCCTTGGTCCAACTAGGTGACGACATCGCTCGGGTCCAACGCCTATTGGGCCGGGCCAGGCGATCACGAATTTGAAAAAAGTTCAACGATTCAAAATGTCCCTGTTTAAAAATTTTATTCACTAAATCAAAAAATGGTCCCTTTTTTCGAAGATGTTCAAAAACTCAAAAGGTGTTTGCGGAGTAATATTCACGGTTTCAAAAATTGTTCCTATTTTCCAAAAAAAACTACAGAAATAAAAATATGTTCAGGGAAATTAGATAATAGTTAGTTTCAATTTTTTGTTCACATTTTATGATTATTTCAAATTTCAAATTTGTAATGTATTAAAAAATTGTGTTCAAATTTTTCGCTCTTTTTTTTAATATTTGTTTTTTGACATTTTGAGGAATTTTGAAAGACACAAACATTTTCTAAAAATTTATGTACAATTTTATAAAATGCGAATATTTGTAAGTTTTTTAAGAAATCAAACTTTTTTGAAATTTTGAACAAATCCATGTGCATGGCACCATCTTTATGGGATCTCCTAGTCATCTCTTTAAGCGTCGGTGTCGCCGGGCGTGTGCAGAACATACACGAGACACCATGGATCGTGGACGTCTTTTTGCTGATTCATGAGTAGGGCGGAAGGTGATGATCTACAGTATGGAAATGCATGAAAGTTGACACGATGATTTCCTAAGTTCGGGCCACATGGTTTCTTAATACTCTACCCCTACTTTGTGTGTGGTTTTCTTTAGTGGATATCGAGCTACTAGTCCTTCACGGGAACGGGAAGAGTAGTGTGCTCAGATTGGTGTTCTACCAGGTGTCTAACCTTGTTCACCGTCTCTCTTTTTCCTCTCTTCCTTTCTTTCTTTTTTCTCCCCCTCACTTAGTAGGTAGGTCCTCTTTTTATAGCTCAAGGGGTACCACAATGGCTTCACCTTTAAGGAAGTTACCTGTGTCTGACCAGGTAGGTAGATGCATTAACTGCTTGGTGAAGTGTCTTTGCCTTCTTGCTCCTGGGAGTGAACGCCTGTCTTATCACAGCTGCCCACGGTGTCACTCGTGTGGAGCATGACACGTCTCCATATAGATGTGCGCCATGTGACGGAGTGAGGGGGTGATTCATCCCTCACGTCTTGTCCCTGTACAGGTGCGACTTCCCTCTCGCCGTGTGGCGCAAAATCTCTATGTGCATAGAACAACCACGCCACGCATGGGGGAGGGGTGATGGCTTGCTGTCGACGCTTGCTGAATGCGGGCCAACTGGAGGTGGTCGTTGTCGGGCGTGGTCGTTCCGGGGTCTTGGTCATCCAGGCTCGTTGCCGGACGGTTCCATCTAACTTCTTCCACCTTTGGTGAACTCAGATGCTAACTATGAAGATCTTTTGACAAAGATCTACATGCCACCACGGAGCCTGAGCTCCTTTCTAAAGGAGTTGTTGATGTAGTTCCTGACGAAGATCTGCATACCACCACTAGTTAGGAGAAAAGAAACCTTTTCATGAGCACTTCCTCTGTCCTTGTGAATCTTGACCAAAGGCGACCGCGGTGCTTGCGTAGTTGGGTCCGTGAACCCAACAGTCAGGGTACCGACAGAGGGTGAGGAAATAGGCGCTCGTGCGCATGTAAGCAGACCGCGGCCCAATATTGCGCAAGCTAGCTCGCCCGATCACCAGCTTTGCACACTCGCTCGCTTCGCTCGCTAGCTTTGAAAAATGATCTTGAATTTGAAAAGTTGAGAAGTTTGAAATACACTTCATGAATTTGAAAATTGATCACAAGTTAAATTTTAAAAGGTTAATAAATTTGAGAAAAGGTCATAAGTTTGAAAAAAAGTTTGTGAATCTGAAAATTATTAGGAGTTAAAAATTTAAAAAATACCGTGAATTTGGGAAAAGTTCATCAATTTGAAAATTGTTCACGAGTTAAAATTTTAGAAGTTTCACAAATTAGAAAAAGTTCACAAGTTTGAAAAACATTCACAAATCTGGAAAAAGTTTGCCTATTTAAAAAAAATGTTTCACGAATTTTCAAGAAGTTCACAAATTCAGAAGAAAGTTTGTGAAGAATTAAAATGAAAAAGGGAAAATTAAATATAAAACGGAGATGGAAAAAGAAGGAGAAAATCCGAGGGGAAACCATGCATACAAAACAAAAAGAAAAATAGCACGGAAAAACTATGCAAAATCTGAACAGAAAATCTAGATAATAAGAAGAAAAAGAAGTGGAAGCATGCAACAAAGGTTATTTATATGAACTGGTAGCTGCGGTAAGAAATAACCTGGAGGTATTGAATTCGACACCCAAGTAGTGCAATGTTTTTAAGCTAAAAAAGAAAAAAATGTAAATGGGTCGTGCCCAGGAAAAAGCCTATAATAACCAACTCCTATACGACATATACATATAACTAGAATACTAGGCCTGTAAGGGATCGATTTTTTTAGTTTTTTTGGATTTTTTTTAGACAGTTGTAAAAATGATGCGTGTGATGGAAGTGCTTTCTTTCCTTCGTTTGCCACGTCTTACCCCCACCGCTTTGACTGTCTTCTGGTCAAATTTGTCAGGGAGTAAAAGTCTGAGGAGTAGGAAGTGAAAGACGCGTGTAGTTCTAGAAAAACGTGGGCGTGAAGACTCCCGTGAAGGATAGATCAACCTCCACCGCTCTGCCGCCCATCTTATGTTCAGCTTGCCGCAGCTCCATCGCCCTTATAAAAGGGGCCCCCTCTTTCCCTATATACGTCGTTCGCAATGCGTCTCACGTCTCTTCCGTCCACCCCGACCTCGCCGGAGCGCACCTGTCTTCCACTGAGGGCCGTGCCTCGCAACACAGCCGAGGTGGTCCTGCAGCCAGAAGAGACTGGAGGCCACGGCCGAGGACCCGCAGACCCGTCGAGGTCGCGCCCGCCCATACTGCTGGTATCTCGCCGCCCTGTGTCGCCCAGGCATGCCCGGTGCTCGACGCCTCAAGCCGTCCTGCGTCTTTTCCACAAATTTTCACAGGCCGCCGGTGTTGCGCCACCTCGCGTCGTTATCGTGGACTCGAGGAGGCGCCCCAACTTCATATTGCTCCGCCAGGTGGCAACCGCCGCAGGGTCCGGAGGACGACTTCCAGACCAGGCTCCTTTCTGAATATGGGAAGCATTGACGACGACACCGGCAAGGCAGCGGTGAGCGCCCTCTCCACTTTCTCCCTTTCTTTTGCTCTGCCTTTTTTGTTGGGTTTCTCTAGGTGTACTGCATATTAGGGTTATCCAGCACTTCTCGGTACTCTACTACTTTAGGGTTATTTCCACACTTTACTGAAACTAAAATCAACTCCTCTTCCTTTCATTGTTACTTACAATTTTCCTGTCTTTCTGGAACAGAAGTATTGACACACAGAGTATACTCCACTCCAGAGACAAAAGAAGGTAAAAAAAACTACATAAGATAATTATTATTTCCAAGTAACCGGTGTTGGTGCCTTTTTCGCCATTTCGACCATTGACCCATAATGTATGCAGCGAAGAAGACCTTCGTGGACATAAAGGAGGTACAACCAGGTAGCAGTGGAAGTGATATGTTGCTAAAGAAAGTCGAGCATGATTTTCTGACATGTTTAATTGTAGTTCTGAACATAACCTACTGTCCTTTTGATGTGATTTCTTTAATTTACTTTTGCTGCAGGATAGTGCCCTTTTTTGTACATGAACTGGTTGTTTGGGCTCACTGATCCACACTCTTCTGTTGTAGTTTCTCCATGAAGCTTTAACTTCCCATATCTTTGTTTTCTGCAGGGGTCAGTGAGTACCACCCAACGACGTTCTCCTCATATTGTTCTTCTTTTCCCCTTGCTACTTTTACTAGAGCATTGATGGCACGCGTTACTGCGCCCGTCTATTTCTACAATGAAATGATAGGTATTTGATAAATAAATGACCACATGAAATATATTGAATTTAGCTAAACATAACCATACATTAGTTGTTGCGCCTATCTACTTCTACAATGAAATGATAGGTATTTTGATAAATAAATGACCACCTGAAATATACTGAATTTACACATAAACATACATTAGGCGGTAATCCAAGAAAATCTCATATATACACTCCGTAAACGCAAGGTCACATATACAAATTGGCTTGGTATAACAACATACAGAAAAATTTAGATAGTAAATACAACTAATCAGTACAGATAATAGGCAACAAGAAATAATCCCTCCGTTTATAAATATTAGTCCTTTTTAGAGATTCCAATATGGACTACATATGGAGCAAAATATGTGAATCTACGGTCTAAACTATGTCTATATACATTCGTATGTAGATTACATTGAAATTTCTTAAAAAAATATATATTTAGGAATGGAGGGAGTAGATTGTATACATCATGCGTAAATGGAATATTCACATACCTCTACCAAAGGGCCACCATGTTCCGAAACAAAGAAGATTTATGTCTGCCTAATGCAGCTGGCTGTTTCTTGTGGAGGGCATCACATTCATAGGACAAGCATCCTGACAAGAATTAAATTAGTTGCAATATCAAATAATGATATATACTAAATACTACCATACGAGCAGTAGCAGGGATATGCGGTAATCATACTTTTCCTTTTTGTTTGTTGTTTTGTTGAAGATCAATCAGGCTGAAAGCTATATGTAATAAAGTCGCAGACCGGCAATTCCATTTTATACATGAAAATGCTTACCAAAACAAACCAACATGGAAAATGGTGTCACTACACTTGTACGACTTAAGTAAGGTCCAAATTAAAATGTCAACCAATCAGCAACCACCTGTGTCGCTTACAGAAAAGATAACTATCCGGTCAGGACAACATAACTGATATAGCTAAGTAACATCATGTATAAAATGGAAGACAAAGAGTTTTACACCAAAAGTGATAACTGAAATAAAAGCGAAGATATGCGTAAGATGTCAGTATACCTAGCCTGTATCCAGTGCGTCGTAGTTGAGCTGCTCAAGCTAGATATCATTACTTAGTTATGCATTAGTACTGAAATAAATTTCAAAGAAGATTCAATCAAATTTTATTGCATCAGCACATATAAATACATAAAAGACGATCTTGAATTCTCTTTGAAAACATAACATCCGTTCAATCAGCAACAACCATGTTTTCTGCAACACTATTGGAAAAGTTGAACAATAATAATACCCATGATTGACATGCTCGCTTCTTGTGTTGTTGTTTTTCATCTGACATGGAGCTATTGCAAGTAGGGCTGGACGCTCGAGCGAGCTTTTTAGCTCGGCCCGAAGCTCGGTTCAGCTCGGCCCGACTCAGCTCGGCCCGATAAGAAAATAGGCCGAGCCGAGCTCCAAATTTCGGCCCGTTCGGCGAGCGAGCCGAGCCTGTTTTCGCTCGGTCCAGCTCGGTGGCTCGTTTCATAGCCCAGTTAGTTTTTTTAGGAATTTGCAGCCCGGTGTAAAGACAGCAGCCAACGCGAGTAGCCCAAGCCCACTACGAAGCATTGCCTCCACTACCCGACGTCGGCCTCCTCGGTCCTCTACTCACGAAATTCCCCCATGCCTAGGGTTTCTGCCGCGCCGCGCCGCCGCTCTCGCCACCACCTGAAGCCGTCCTTCTCGTTGTCGCGCCCGATGTGGCGTCGTCCTCGCCGCGCCCGATACTGGAGGGCTCTCTCTCCGGACCGACGACGAACATGCCCTTTCGTCGCCGTGTTGGACGCCGCCGTTCCTCGCTGACATGGTGCCTACTGCCTAGCCAAGCTTCTGCTGCCGTCCCCAGCATCTGCCGCCGCGTTGGATGCCGCCGTTCGTCGCTCACTTGGAGGCATAAGCAGGTATGACCTACCTGGCTCACTCCCGTCCTTGCCCCCCTCTTCTGACAATGACTCCGGCACCCAACTCGCCGGCGTCGCCGTCGGCGTCGGCGGCGCGCACGCAGACTGCACGCGCTCAGGCTCACGCACACATCGGCGGCTAGTAGGCATACTATATGCATTCGCTGCTACGGACGCGCGCAAGCACACATACTACACAGGCGTACACACACATAGTAATACGAACACGAGCTGATCGGGCTGGACCGAGCCGGAGGCAAAACGAGCCGAGCCTCCAAAACTAGGCTCGTTCATCCAGCGAGCCGAGCCGAGCTTGGCTCGTTTTAGGCGAGCCAAAGCCAGGCTCGGACTGAACTCGGCTCGGCTCGGCTCGTGTCCAGCCCTAATTGCAAGTTCGAACTATCTCTATCACTGTTGTGAAACCTTATTCAACAACCAAAAAGAAGTGTCCTAAATTTAAGACCAGCTAGAGCGATTAGGTTTTTTTTATCTCTAGGAAATATATATCCAAAGGGCTAGACGTTCTAAAGAAAGACAGTTACAGGAATCTGTAGCAAGCATTGCTTTCTGCTTAATCTTTTTGTCATATCTCAGAACTGTTATAAGCAAAATGAGTATTTATGAGGTCCATGAAAATAAAATGGAATCGGTGTTTATGTTCTTGAGGCCAGCTTATAAGGTTCAATCATATTTTCCCCACGGTTGCCGTGCCATGACATGGTGAAAATAGATACTGAGTTTGTACGCAGGTACTCATGAATTAGAAAGCAGAAACAATCGTACCTAATTTATAATCTTCATGTAGTACTACTGCAACTCATAACTGAAAAAGGACCACATGATTTAGATAAAGATAACCTATACGATATGTAAAAGTAAATTTCCTCCATAAATATTTCCATTACCTCATATCACAATGTTTTGACCTGCAACTGCATCTATCAGTTCAGGAGAAAATTCATAGATTCAATGAAATATTGTCTGGGGCTGAGTGGAAGACTTGAAAGAAACAAAGCTTGCAAATTTGTAGGAATGGATTGTCTAGTTACCTTGTAGAAGGAGATTTCACATCAACATCAGAGGAGAAGAGGATGTACTGCATAACCAGAAGAAGATTTTCAGCTACAGATAAGCATTGCCGAAGATTTGTTTTTTAAGATATTGTGACCGTGCAACGCAACATTCAGAAATGAAATAGGCAGTATTGTACCTTCCACGGAGTTAAGCGGTCATGGCCTTCTGCCTACAATCCCAAACACAGACATGTCAACATTCTGCTATTGTTACTCTCTCAACAGGTACACATTATTTGACAGGTTACAATGTATCCTCCACTTACAGATTTCAACCCGAGATATCATTGCTCTGGACGGCTATGGTGTCCTCAAGCTGCAGTATCTTGGACATGATGGTCATCACGCGCTCCCGAACCTCCAGTGTGCTGCACGAACCTGCTAACAATAAGCACCACCGAAATGAGCCGACACCGCCATCCCCATGGGCAACGGACACAAGACGGCCGGCAAATAGACGGCGAACCTCACGACGGTGCCCTTGGTGAATCATGGTGCGCCGGCCTCCAGATCCGGCTGGAGCAGGATGGTGTAGCTTCCATTGGCAATCTGCTCTTGAGTTGCCTTGAGGTCTCAGCATGCTGGAGGCGATCTTCTCCTTCCTCCCGTTGGTTATCACAACCAAATCTCAAAATAGTAATGAATATGCAAAATAAGCAAGAGAAATGCATGGATGTTTAGTAAACCTGGTTAGATAATTGATTCTTGAATTTGTATGGGTGCGGTTTCCCCTCAAAGTTAAATGCACAAGATACTTAGCATCAATTACTATGACAAAACTGATTCGCCTTCCAAGTTCCTTTCTCTGTTATAAACTAAACAAAAACGTCTATTCTTTTTTGTTCTGCTCAATCCAGTAAAAGTCTAAAAGAGAAAGAATTCAATAAAAAATGTATCACCAACATACAATGTGCACTTCGAAAAGCAATTAAATGATACATAAAATAAATAAGAGAATTCTCAATTTATTTGGAATACCTAGGACAAGTAAAAAAAATAGGTATACTATGGAACTCACATATTAAATCGAGTGTATCTACCATAACCATCGCCATGTCTTGGGTGATTCTCGCATGGGGAAAGGCCTCCATCTCTAGCCTAGGCATATTGTGAATGAGGAAAGGCTGGTTGTACCTGTAGGAAAGGCATGGATGTGCGGAAGCCATCTAGGACGGCAATCGCACCGCACATGTGGACGCTGAATCTGGTGGCACCGCCGGCGGACGATATGGCTAGATATATGATAGACGATGCCACAGGAGGTTGAGGTCGCAGGAGAATCTGATGGCACCGCCGGTGGACAATATGGCTGGATATGCTGGACGCTGCCACTGAAGATTGAGGTCGGGGGACGGCTCTGCCGCTCGAGGTCAACGTTAGTGAAGCGCGACGACCTGCTTGATGGGGAGGAACAGGAAGGAATTGAGGTCGAGGCCGGAGGCCTGGGTCGGTGACAACGGCGGGAGTCGAGATGGGGCCGCAGGCACCACCCAGTCGCGATTGATGCGGTATGGATCCATAAGCGCGACGACAAGCCGCCGGATCCGGCCCCGACTCCTTCACCCGCCGGCGGTCAAGCGTGTGCGGGCGCGAGCCCTGCAGGCGGACAGAAGAGAAGAGGTCGGGGAGAGGTTTTTTTTTTTGAGGTGGGGGAGAGGAGGAGTCGAGGCAAAGAGATTGGCATCACGAATCGAGGAGGAGATATGGGCCAGAAAACTAAATATCAGCCCACTTAACCACAGTGGGCCAAAAAAGCTACGGGAATAGCTGCCCTTTAGGACAGCCAGCCCACCTCGTGAAAAAAATCATGTTGACAGAAGATCTAACGGCCATGGACGTTTAGCACATCAAATCGAACGTCTAGAAATGCTAATGGTCTGAGAGGGCCGGGAGGGTGCTCAGTTTTAATATATCTAAATGGTTCCAAATTCATGGTCACTCTATTTTCTGTTCCTTTTGTTGACATGGAATTTACCTAGAAAAAACCCTTCTGATCTACAATGTTTTACTATCTAGGATTTTCTTGAATATTGTGAATGAATAGGTACTGATACAGCAGCCCACTTGGATGTGAATACTGTTCATGCTTTAAAAGTATGCAACTAGCAAAGTTTCTTATTTGAGGAACTGGTTTTTTAACTGAAGTGAAGAACATATAAGTTGAGACTTAACATGTCAATGAAGAAAATGTTTTTTTAAAAAACGGGGGGCTCCCTGGCCTCTGCATCAGTAAAAATGTCAATGAAGAAAATGTGTCTTTTTAAAGCTTATTTAAAGTTTTTTCTATGATTTTTGATCTTTATGTTCTAATCTGAAATGTACAACCATGTATGTCCATTCTAATTGTTAGCAATATTCTCTTACACAAAAAAGGCAATATCCTTGAGGCCAGTCTATAGTCTTTAGCTTTCATCTAGACAACAATGATATTTTGGAAATTGATTGACGTATGTGCGTGATATATATATATATATATATATATATATATATATATATATATATATATATATATATATATATATATATATATATATATATATATATATATATATATATATAACATGTGTATTTTGGCTGACAACTTTACTGTTTCTGGAGAAGGAAAACCGATCATTAAGTATTTTAAGGATGTTATTTCGAAATTGGTTGCTTATTCCCCGTAAAAAAGAAAAAGAAAGTTGATTATTAGGGTAAAGTGGTTGCCTTCCCCTCAGACTCTTGCCGTCATGTCCTGCGCTCTGTGCGTGCGCTGCATCACGGGCTGCTATTGCGTTGTGTGTGGTGCGTGTGGGTGTGCCCATGCAGGAGGATTATTCCTTAAGTATGATTTCAATTCTTTGTTCATTGTTCTTTCCAGATCAGCTGCTGCCTCAAATAACAGCTTAACTAGGAGATTAGTAGATTAGGATGTTAGGACGGTTAACGGATCATGAAGAATTTGTTTGTTCGCTCCCTTTGTGCACTGCTTCAGAGATGCCAAATAAATATTCAGGCATACAAAGAAAAAAAAATCGATGTTGTTCAGGAAAGTTTGCCCTCTTGGTTACATGTTGAAATGGCATTAGATCATAGGAATCTGTTGATTGTTTCATAATAATAAGATTTCGGAATCAATTTCCAGCTCACCAATTAACCATCTCTGTATTCTTTCTTCTTGATTAATATCAGCATGGTCATCGCAGTTCATCCATGTGTTTACCTCAAATAATGTTTTTTTACCATGCGACGCGATCATGACATACACTTTCCATTATTGACAATTCATTCAACTGCTGCTGATGTTATACATTTTACTTTGTATGTAATGAAATACCTCCTTGACTATGATACTATTTGACTCACACGTGTAGGGCAACATCATGGAAGGAATAGTTCTTCAGAGAATTCAGTGAAGGGCTGATCTACTACATTGAGCCATTCAATCTCATTGAGCATGAGAAGACCTTCATATCAGTAGCATCGAACTGCCCATGATCTCTACCTGCTAATTGGAGCATGCTATTTGTAACTCAGATATCTAGACATCTCTTCTAACTGCGACCTTTTTGTATATCCTCATGAAAGTTTTTATTATATCCTCCTTGGATATCTATCACTTTGGGACTATTTTCATGATAGGCTCAAACAAATATAAGTAAAGATCACGAGCATAATTTTTTCTTTCTCTCAAAATAATCTAGGTGAAGCAAGAGAGAGTTTCTTCTAAATTTACTAACTCCCAAATAAATTTAAGTGAAGCATGAGAGCATTTCTTCAAAATTAACAAAGCACACCGTGCTAAAAAAGATATAAGTGAAGTACTAGAGCAAATCCATGGCTCTAAAAATTTAAGTGAAGCATAGGAGCAAGCATAGCATAATTTTTGGCTCTCTCAAAAGGGTATGTACAGCAAGGATTCAACACTTAAAACACAAAGTAAAACAAGCAAAGACTCATATCATACAAGACGCTCCAAGCAAAACTCATATCATGTGACGAATAAAAATGTAGTTTCAAGTAAAGTACTGATGGTGGTTAGAAGAAAGCGGGGATGCCACTTGGGGGCATCCCCAAGCTTAGTTGCTTGCTACTTCTTGAATATTATCTTGGGGTGCCTTAGGCATCCCCAAGCTTACCCTTTTGCTTATTCTTATTCCTTCATCCATCATAATAACCCAAAACTTGAAAACTTCAATCACACAAAACTCAAACAAAACCTTCGTGAGATCCGTTAGTATAAGAAACCAAACCACTACTATAAGTACTGTATAAAACCTATTATTATTTTGTTTTTGCATTATATATATTGTATTCCAACTTTTCTATGGCAAAAACTCATCAAAGAAAACCATAGAATCATCAAAACAAGCACACAACGCAAAGAAAACAGAATCTGTCAAAAACAGAACAGTCTGTAGCTATCTGAAAATTTCGAATCTTATGTAACTCCAAAAATTATGAAATAAATTGGTGGACATGAGAAATTTGTCTATTAATCCTCTTCAAGAAGAATCAACTTAAAAGCACTCTTCTGTATACAATTACAACGAATCTCGTGAGCGCAAAAGTTTCTGTTTTTTAGCAAGATCAAATAAACTTTCACCCAAGTCTTCCCAATGGTCTTGCTTGGCACAAACACTAATTAAAACACAAAAAACACAATCATAACAGTAGCATAATTTTGCTAACACTCAAGAACAGAAAGCAAAAATCAAAAATAAATTCTATTCGTTGGGTTGCCTCCGAACAAGCGCTATCATTTTACGCCCCTAGCTAGGCATAACGCGTATGATCTAAGTTTTGTCATCTTTATCCAATTCTTTGCTCGAGCACTTAGTATTTTTCAAGGATTTTGCATGTAAATTCTTAGAGGCAATACTTCTAGGCAGGAGATTGAAAAATTTATTTTCGCAAAAAGGATCTCTTATGACTTCAATAAAGTTGGGATGGCTACTAATCATCTTAAGATCTCCTTTATCATTGCTAGAAGTTGATCCTTTGTTTTAGTGACTTGCGTAGTCTTGCTAATTTTCACGGGAGTTTGAGCGGAAGCGAAAGCCGTACCTAGATTAGAAAAAATTTCTTCTAGTTTATCAATCTTGGCTGGACTTTCTTCAATTCTTTCATGAATTATAGTTCATTTTTCTTTTAGCAACTTAAAAATGTCTCCCGCTTTTGACCCAACTTTAGTTGTATAACTTTGCATTTTTTAATCCAAATTTTCAATATGTTCTACCGTAAGCATTTTCTTTTCAATAGCATCTAGTTTGTCCATAACATGCTTGAGAGTCAATATTGTTTCATAGATCACGAGTGGTGGTGAACCCGCTAAATTTCCCAAAGTATTACAAGCATCAAGAGTAGGACACATCAAAAAATTCCCACCGGTAATCGTATGAAGGATGAATCTATACCAAGTGGTAATGCCCACATAAAAGCAACGAAGAAGAACAACGGCAGATTGCTAGCGGATAGATCTATTATGAGCATTGCAAATCCTATACCAAGCATCTTTTAAACTTTCTCCTCCCCTTTGTTTAAAGTTGAGAACCTCGTTCTCGGGGGTGCACGCAATAGAAGAAGAGAAATCCATAACGACAAAAGGTGATAAGAAAGTTTGCAGACGGGAAACAGATCTGACGAGAAATCGGCGAACGAAAAGGAGGGCGAATAAAACGACAAATTTTTGTGAAGTGAGGGAGAGGAAAACAAGAGGCAAATGGAAAATAATTTAAATTGCGAGGAGATGAGATTTGTGATTAGGAACCTGGTTGATGGTGAAGATCCTCCCCGACAACGGCGCCAGAAATTCCTTTTGATGTCTTCTAGAACTACGTTGATATTTCCCCAAAGAGGAAGGGATGATGTAGTATAGCGATGGTAGGTATTTCCCTTAGTGATGAGACCAAGGTTATCGAACCAGTAGGAGAACCTCCTCACACCACGTAAACATCACCTACACAAAAATAACAAATACTCACAACCCGACATGTTAAAGGGGTTGTCAATCCCTTCCAAGTACGGCGCCTCAAGGTAGGCAAAAACATGAGATAAAAAGTGGTAGATAGGATAAATAGACCGCGGAACACATAAATTGCAGCAAGGTATTTTTTGTATTTTTGGTTTAATAGATCTAAAAATAAATGCAAAAGATAATAGGTCGCAAAGGCAAATATGATAAAAAGAGACCCGGGGCCATAGGTTTCACTAGTGGCTTCTCTTGAAAAAAGTAGCAAACGGTGGGAAAAGAATTACTATTGGGCAATTGATAGAACTTCAAATAATCATGAAGATATCCAGGCAATGATCATTATATAGGCATCACGTCCAAGATTAGTACACCGACTCCTGCCTGCATCTACTACTATTACTCCACACATCGACCGCTATCCAGCATGCATCTAGTGTATTAAGTCCATGAAAAAACGGAGTAATGCAATAAGAACGATGACATGATGTAGATGAGATCCATTTATCTATTGCAGAGATATAGATCTCATCTTGTTATCCTTAGTAGCAATGATACATACGTGTCAGTTCCCCTTCTGCCACTGGGATCAAGCACCGTAAGATCGAACCCACTACAAAGCACCTCTTCCCGTTGCAAGATAAATAGATCAAGTTGTCCAAACAAAACCCAAATATCAGAGAAGAAATACAAGGCTATAAACAATCATGCATATAAGAGAACAAAGAAGACTCAAATAACTTTCTTGGATAAAACATAGATCTGATCATAAACTCAAAGTTCATCGGATCCCAACAAACACACTGCCAAAAGACTTACATCATATGGATCTCCAAGAGACCATTGTATTGATAATCAAAAGAGAGAGAGGAAGCCATCTAGCTACTAACTAAGGACCCGTAGGTCTACAAAGAACTACTCACGCATCATAGGAGAGGCACCAATGGAAGTGGTGAACCCCTCCATGACGGTGTCTAGATTGGATCTACTGGTTCTGGCCTCTGTGGCGGCTGGATCAATATTTCGTCGCCTGTCCTAGGGTTTCTGGAATATTTGGGTATTTATAGAGCGAAGAGGTGGTTCAGGGGGCACCCGAGGTGGGCACACCCCACCAGGGCGCACTTGGGCCTCCTGGCCTGCCCTGGTGGGTGTTGCTCCCCTCGACCAGCCCCCAGGTGCTTCTTTGGCCCACTAGCTTTCTTTTGGCCCAAAAAAACCTCCAGGAGTTTCGTTGCGTTTGGACTCCGTTTGATATTGATTTCCTGCGATGTAAAAAACATGCAGAAATCAAGAACTGGCACTGGGCACTATATCAATAGGTTAGTACCAAAAAATGATATAAAATGATTGTAAAGCATTCACGAATGATAATATAATAGCATGGAACAATAAAAAATTATAGATACGTTGGAGACGTATCATGTACCCAAGCAGGGCTCAAATCTTAACTCAACCAACAACTGAGAATTTCCGATATATCTTGAGAGATAGAAATTAATTTAGCTTTTAATAAATGTCTTGCAAAAAATTTAATTGCATGTTATCGCATTTATCGCTTACTCAGAAACTGTCTCTCCCCTCCCCCCACAGTAAATACACAAATAATCATAATCTCATGATATAAGATGAGGTAGATTGCTTGCTTTTCCCATGTCACTTCTGATGTCCATTCATGAAATTGTAACTACTAGAAATACAAGTTAGAAAGGAGACGACAAAAGTTTAAAGTCACGTTCATAGGATCGATAGGCATCAGAAATAGATGCCAGATGTGTAGAATGTGCATGTTAAAATAATATCCAAAGAACTACAGCCTTGCGTCGAGGTGATGTGTCACTTGTTGCTAAACCAAGGCACAATAACATATTGGCATCGCAAGCTAACTTTTCTTACACACCTTGTAAGACCTGATGAGGGAGGGGTGATGATGGTGGTGTACCTTCGGCTTGCTTCAGTACTTGTAATCATCACTACGTGGTCCACAGATCAGGTTTTTTTTACTTCTGGTGTTCTCTGTACTATCATTATTTATTATGAATACTTTATAAGTTTCTCCCACAAACAAAATAACAACATCTGATACATTTTGAATAGTAGATAGAAAGAAATATAGTTTTAAATTAATGTCTTATAAAAGTTTATTTGCCCCTTATAGCAACTAGCTAAGTGTCAGTGCGTTGCCACAGAATGACAATATAAATATGGAGAGATTAATCACCTGGAATTTCTATTATGAATGTGGTTCTCCAGGATAATGTGTGTGCGATGTCCAACCAACATGTTTATCTTGTTTTCTCTCATTTCTTTGGCAACCACTATGCACCCCTCTTGTTGTTGTTTACCTATGCCACTTATCACCTACATCCCCATCCTCAACGGATTTTTTCTCTTCTTTTGCCCTTCATCTCTTTTGCCACTTGGCTCTTTTGTTATTCTCTTCAAACAAGAATCGCCTTGCTACATACCCCTCCATATTCTTCCAAAGTGAAATACTTATGATCCCTTATCATTAAGGTAAATTCACCCTCTCAAATTCCAACCTCCCGTTCATGTGTTGAGTTGCATTCTAGTCTTGACAAGGTTTTGTCAAATAATTTTCCATTTTATGATACTACTACTTGAGCATTTTAGGATGTCGAGGTAGCAACAATAAGGAGCATGATTGTGGTTTGAGATGTAAGGTAGTGTTGAGGGCACCACCAAGGCACTACGCCTTGGTTGACAATTGCATGAATAGGTATGTGATACGTCCATTTTGCATCATGTTTTCCTACTATTATTTATGTTGTTTTATTGTATAATAATGCGTTTTGGAGTAATTCCAATGCCTTCTCTCTCATAATATGCAAGGTATGCATCAAGGGGGAGAATTCTAGCAGCTGGAAATTTGGACCTGAAAAAGCTACGTCGAGCTACCTATTCTGCACAACTCCAAATAAGCTGAAACTCCCCGAGGATTCTTTATGGAGTATTTAATAAATAGTGGAGCAAATAAGTACTAGAGGAGGGCCACAAGGTGGGCACAACCCACTTGGGCGCGCCAGGAGGCCCAGGCGCGCCCTGGTGGGTGTTGCCCTCCTGGGGCCACCTCCGGTGCCCATCTTCTTGTATATAAGTCATTTCGACCTAGAAAAAAAATAAGGGAAGGACATTTGGGGCGATGCGCCGCCACGTCGAGGTGGAACTTGGGAAGAGCACTTTTGCCCTCCGGCAGAGCCATTCCACCGAGGGAACTTCCCTCCCAGAGGGGGAAATCATCGTCATTATCATCACCAACAACTCTCCCATCTTGGGGAGGGCTATCTTCATCAACATCTTCACAACACTAACTCGTCTCAAACCCTAGTTCATCTCTTGTGTTCAAATCTATGTATCAAAACTATAGATTGGTGCTCGTGGGTGACTAGTAGTGTTGATTACATCTTGTAGTTGATTACTATATGTTTTATTTGGTGGAAGATTATATGTTCAGATCCATTATGCTATTTAATACCCCTCTGATTTTGAGCATGTTTATCATTTGTGAGTAGTTACTTTCGTTCTTGAGGTCACGAGAGAAATCATGTTGCAAGTAATCATGTGAACTTTTTATGTGTTCGATATTTTGATGGTATGCATGTTGCCATTCTCTTAGTGGTGTCATGTGAACGTCGACTACATGACACTTCACCATATTTGGGCCTATGGGAATGCATTGTGGAGTAGTTATTATATGGTGGGTTTCGAGAGTGACAGAAGCTTAAACCCCAGTTTATGCGCTATTCCGTAAGGGACCGATTGGATCCAAAAGTTTAATGCTATGGTTAGAATTTATTCTTAATACTTTTCTCGTAGTTGTGGATGCTTGTGAGACGGTTAATCATAAGTAGGAGGTTTGTTCAAGTAAAAAAGCACCTAAGAACCAGTCCACCCACATATCAAATTATCAATGTACCGAACACGAATTAAGCCAACATGATGAAAGTTACTAGACGAAATTCCCGTGTACCCTCAAGAACACTTTGCTTATCATAAGAAACCGTTTTGGCTTGTCCTTTGCCTCAAAAGGATTGGGCTACCTTACTGCACTTTTATTAATACTATTGTTACTTGCTCGTTACAAATTATCTTGCTACCAAACTACTCCGCTACTCACAGTTTTAGCACTTGCAAACATTACCTTGCTGAAAACCACTTGTCATTTCCTTCAGCTCCTCGTTGGGTTTGACACTCTTACATATCGAAAAGGGCTACAATTGACCCCATACACTTGTGGGTCATCAGTCTGATATATCATTTGTCAGCATATGTCTTAGGTGGCAAAGTTGGACACTATAGATAGTTTTACTTTTCTTTGGACTTCAATTAATTAGAAACAAAGGGACTAGTTATCTCAGTTATTTTGTAGCCCCATGAGGAGCATCTTGTGTTAACAAGTAATTGTCTACTCAATCAAGGATCGTCCTACATGTTGCTAATAGTTGTTCAAACTGGTATGTTAGGGTGTTACTGACATTAATAGGATTTCTACCTTTGGGGAATTGGTGAATGTAAATGTGCTCCTAACATTGGGTCAATTAACAAAATTTATTTAACCAATCATTTGTTTAACAAGAAATTTGCTGATACTTAATCCGATTCCATTCCAACCATCACTTATAGCCTGGATCGTTGATGGTGTGCATTGCCGCGCCCGCCAATTTTGACAACACATTTAGAATTTTTGTAAAATATGGAGATGACAGATGCCATTGTGCCTGTCGATTTTCATTTTGAAAGAACGTAAATATTTGTGTAAGGCTATATGGTAATATTTTTAATAAAAAATGAATGATGCAAGCTAATATACACGGTGTAGTTGCTCAATTCGTATAAGATTTGTAGTGAAACAAAACACAAAACATGAAAGAAATTGACGTCGAATTAGTGTTCACGTTTTTACATAAGTCACACCACTACATGTTCAAAGTTGTAACTACTTCTGAGTAGCCTTTTGTCATCCTTTAGGCGGCTACACGTGTACCGTCCTGGGCGTCATTGACACCATTCCTGCAAAAGTGTCAAATCAATCCAAATTGACCACAATAGATCCATCTATGTTGCTTGTTCAAAGATTGCTCGCAGACAAGTTGATACCTAATTTGCAATTCAAGAGTAAAAATAAGCAAGTCTTGTTTATTTCGTTACTCACAAACATTTTGATTAGAAGTTGGCACGATGAAGTCTCGGTTGGAAACATCATGGACTTACATATTTGAAGATACAACATAAGAAATACTTTTATGTGATTGACATTAATAGCTTTCATCAAAGCACTGAGGATTGATGCGATGTAAAATAGATGGAACAACTAAAACAATAGTACAATGACATATTAAACCAAATGATCATTTTGAGGTATCTTTTCAATACATGGAAATAAGATCGTAAGGTGGAGATGAAGTTAAATATAAGTGAACTGCAAAATGAGAAGAGTCGTGCAAGATTTTCCATGTGATAGTTTCTTAACTGAAAATAGCAATGGGAAACACACATAAAACCTAACGTCAATATTTATGGAAAAGTAAGAACAACACGTGGAAATACTATCAAGGGAATGCTAATTATATATTTGTGTTATGGCATCTATTTTCTAGTCAAAGTAGAAGTTTCTAGGAAATAAGCTAGCTTATACCTATGCCACATATAAGGTGAGATACGAGATAACTTGTTTGAGAAAGTTGCAAGTGAAGAAAATTAGTACTCGTGATTAATTGAAGACTAAGGTCAATTCAGGATGCATCTCATTGCAGGGGCTGGAATGATAACACTACCACACAAAACTTGGAATGCTATAAAGGAGAAAAATTTAGAAGAGATATTGTCGTGGCATTGATCTCATTCATAAGAAGAGAACATGCAAAATGGAAACAACAAAAATTACAACATTCTCTACCTCTACTAAGGAGGCTAGAATCTTCTGGTCTTGCACATATTTCAGCTCTTCAAGAAGTGAAATGGTCAACTATTCAAGAAGCAAAATGGTGTGCTCTCGAAAAACTGTTGCAGTGCAATGTCATTCTAAAATTACTTGGCATCCACAAAAGTGATAAGAGCATACCTCCTGGTCTTATTTGTTGATTGAGTATAGCTATAGCAGAAGCCGAGTTCTTAGTATCTTTGTTTCCAATATGGGATAAACCATGAGCGGTTGGACAGGAATTTAGTCAAGAACACGAGTCTTTGAACCAATAAAATTGGATGCTTTTGCTCCGCTCAACTCCATCATGGAAAAATCTTAGTATTATTATACAAGTTTAAATTGCAAATAGGAACTGGAACAGTGATAAATAAAATGTTACGTAAAATTCCTTCTATGTTTTAATGATAAACAAGAGATTCAATATATGAACATCATGTACCTGTTATATCACCACTAAAACTAACACAACCGACCGGAGGTTCCAGGACAGTAAAACTGGTTACGCCTCTGTTTTGACTGCATTGATAATACCAATGTTAAACCGAGTAATCATATAGGGCACTAAGTATAAGCTCAAGTGGAATTACTATTCAAGCATAGCTAAAATAATGAACACTTGAAATGTGGAACACAAACTTAATAGGGCCCATGCTGATTTTCCGGAGCATGCCGTCAAATAATGAACACTTGAAATGTAAAATATTCTAGCTATTTCCTCTGATGGTTACTATTAAAGATCATGAGGACACGAATTATTTATTCTTTATTCTTTGAAGCGTTATCTTTTTTTATTCAGCTTGTGATTGTCTCCTTAATTTTCCAAAACAATAGTAAGTAATTGAAGAGAGGAATCCAGTTGGTTTGGAAGAAAGTAGTGTGTTGGGACTTTTTCTTAGATCTAACGAGTTGGAGTCTGGATCAAGTTTGGGTCGTTAATGATCATGACCTTGCACGTTTTCCATGCCTATATGTCCAATAAATTGGTAGGAATTTAAGTAAATATGATGAGTTGGAACATGGAAGTTCAATTTGCGTTGAACTTAAGTACAACATCTCACTGAATTTTCATCATACTAAATAGAAAGATCTGACGAAACATAGGAGGGTAAATATACGACTTCTAATCTGCTACGAGTTTTAGTTGCATCACAAACAAATGTATGGTAAGAAGACAACTATGAGACAACAAATACATGATCTTACTGAGCATTAAAAGCATAAACATAAATGTCATCTTGTGTAATATTGCTGGTTTATCCCTGCCCATCATAACCCACACTCTTTTCTTGATTTTAGTGCATCCGTTTTTTATTGGCAATTTATCTATTGATGGTTTCGTAAACACTTAAAGGTGCTCACGAATGAGCTGTCATGAGAAGTACGGTTCAAAGAGGACAAGGTCAGTGACCATGTACCTCCTATAAGAACACATATAATGCATGATATGAGTGTGGAACTTACCTTTCTTCGGTTCAAGGAGGCGAAGGTCTTTATCATGGTGCATGCTTGGTCCAATTGCCTTTTCTTAAATAGCTGAAGGGTCGGGAGATGGTTACGACCGTATGCATACAAGTAGAATAGACGACCAACTAGTTGCTTCAATTCAGTGCTTGTTATCTTTGTTTTCTCCTCAGTATTTAGGACTACTATACTTGTTCATTATAAACTTCATTTGTATATCTTCTGTGTACATCCTCAATTGCTGAGACCACAGACCACCATGCAGTTGTATTTGCTTTGTATGATCATAAAAATAAATAAAGCTTCCATTGAGAAACATTATAACAAGGCAACTAACGAGCCACCAGAGTGATTTTCTTCGTTAGCCATTGGATCTATTAACGAGTTGCATAAATTTTCCCTTGCATCTCCGCATGGTCATCACTACAGCCCACCGTCTCTTGGGCCGATGTTCCAGAGGCTGATTTAGTAGACTTGCGCTTAACTGGGCTTATGTTGGGCTGGTAACATTATCTGCCGCATTCAGCCCACACCAGCAGCAAAGAGCATTCTCACACTAAAAATGCCCCCCTGTTAGCTGGAAAACATTCGCCAGGAGGGGTGGCAATTTCGAACAATTTTGCTGGTAGTTTTAGTTGTGAGGGGTGGTAGTTTATTCAGTGACATGACAGGTTTTGTCAATGAAGGCAGTTTTTCTTTTAAAACTGCCGCCGTTTGATCTCACTTAGAACTAAAACTACCATCGAAAGGTGTTATGCCATCCCTCTCACAGCAAATCGGATTCCCTTGAGGTGGCATCCACGAATAGCTCTGCAACAGCGGCGTATAGCGTTGCTCGTGGAGCTGATGAGAAGTGATGGCAATGACTCATGATAGCTTCACGAGGTGACGACGCTGGCTCCTTTGTGAGGAGCTCATCAACGACCCTGCCGAGTAGAAGGATTCCCTAATGTTTATGATGAATCCAGTATTCCAGTTTGAAGCCTAACAATGCAGAAGATTATTTGAACATTTTCTGAGTACATTCTGCAGTGAAGCATTAAGTCATATGCACACCAAACCAAAGATGAAAACTCCACTTGAGCTGTCCATTGTTTTTGTTATGACTTCAGAAACAAGACCAGTCAGGTCACTTTTGTGCTAAAGATAGCTCCCAAGTAAAGAAAGGATATTTCCTAAAAAGGTGTAAATAACGAATGTGTGAAAGAAAATTGCACCATGTTGAAAGTGCGTTATATCGACTAGAGGGGGGGTGAATAGGTGATTTTTATGAATTCTTCACTGAGGAATTTGCTGGTGAGGAAATTTCTAAATGAAGAACTACTTGCAGCGGAATAAGTACTCAAAAAGGAACATAACATAACACAAGCATAGTCATCATGATGAAAAGAAGACAAGCATAGAGTACAAAAAGCATAAACACAGGATAACACAAGGAAGAAGATGAACATACTGAAGAAATAGAACTGAGGAAATCGATAAAGTCTTCAAACAGATATGAACAAACACACAACAACATACATGAGGAAATGAAAGAGTTGAGGACATAGAACCAGTTAGCTCGGTGAAGACAATGATTTGGTAGACCAGTTCCAACTGCTGTCTCAGTTGTACATCTGGTTTGAGCGGCTGAGTATTTAAACTCGAGGACACCCAGTCCCGGACACCCAGTCCTCACCGTATTCTCCTTGAGCTAAGGTCACACAGACCTCGCCCAATCACTCGTGGTAAGTATTTAGGTGACTTCCGAACCTTCACAAACTCGGTCACTCGGCGATCCACAATTCCTCTTGGATGCTCTAGACCTTGATGCCTAACCGTCTAGAAGAAGCACAGTCTTCAAAGGAAACAAGCGTCGGATCCACGCAGGATCAATCTCTTCAGTGATGCTCAATCACTTGGGGTTTTGTAGGTTTGGGTTTGGGATTTCCTCACTTGATGGTTTTTGCTCAAAGTCCTCGGAGGATGGGTTGCTCTCAAATGACAAGTGTCAGTTTCTCTCAGAGCAGCCAACCAACTAGTGGTTGTAGGGGGCGACTATTTATAGCCGAGGAGCAGCCCGACATGATAAGACATAAATGCCCTTGTCTGATATGACCGTTAGGTGGGTATATATTTTGGGACAACTGGCGCGTAGCACAGCAATGGTCGGAATATTAGGGTTCGAATTCCTCAGGGCTATCATGTTCCTCACTTTGTAGGCAATCCGCACTTGCAAATTCCTAACTCCTCAGTCAGAACAAATTCCTCAGAGACCAGAAGAACTTCGTCTCTATCACTGAAGAATATGACTGAACTGTGCAAGATTTCCAATGGCTTCACTCGAAAGGATTGGTAGGTGTAGGATTTTGAGTTGAGCATCACATGGAAAATTTTCCTTAGTATTTCCTTGACCCCCTTTAATAGTACGGTGTTTCCTATGACTCAAGAAAGAGAAAATGAAACTACTAAAACAAAAGTCTTCATGCTTCATGTTCCTCGAATGATTACCAAGTCTTCAAGGTCACACTAATTGCTTCACTTTCAATGTCTTCAGAAAGTGTTCAGAAATACAAAGTCTTCAGTTCAAGAACTTCATTTTTAGGGGTCGTCTTTCTCTGTAAATATCAAACTCCTCATAGACTTATAGACCTGTATACACTCACAAACGCATCAGTCCCTTAACCTATAAGTCTTCAATACACCAAAATCACTAAGGGGCACTAGATGCACTTACAATCTCCCCCTTTTTGGTGATTGATGATAATATTGGTTAGGTTTTCAACGGGGATAATTGTATGAAGTGTAAATACTGATATTGAGGAATTTAATTGCAAGATATAGAAGAACTCCCCCTGAAGATGTGCACCATGATGAATTTGCTTTTGAAGCAATGCACACTTGAAGAGTATAATCATGGAGATCTCCCCCTATATCTTGTAATTCATACACACATTTGACATATAATATGAGGAATTTGAAATGCATGATGAAATATGGTGACTGATGTAATTCAGCATGTGTGCATTAACATTAATGAGGAATAAGCATGCAGAAGAACACATCAAAAGTATCAAGCCACCATTGAGTTTAAGATTACAACTCGATCCAGCAAAGTCATCAGAAGAACGAGAGTTGTAACTTAGCAAAAAACGCCCATATATAGACCCGCTTGAAGACTAACTCTCAAATTTCTCCCCCTTTGTCATCGAATGACCAAAATGGTTTAAACTGAGGACTAACGCCCCTGAAGACTATCATGATGATGGAGGAACGCCAGCGTTATCAGGGTCTTGAGTCATTGTAGGGCCTACTGCAGTGTCGTCCAAGTCTTCATGCTCGTCCGTGGCGCGTGATGAAGAATATGAGCCGGCGACCAAGGAAGGAACCTTGACCGTCTTGAATTTCTTCGGTGGAGGTGTAGACCAGTCAAAGTCTTCCTTGAAGCCCATTTGCTTCAGATCTTCTTCACCATATAGATGTGACAGAATAGCCCAGGTGCGATCAAACACTTCATGGAGGTAGTAGTGGTTTTTCTTCACTGCATTATGTGTAGAAGTCATGTTGTGAAGAATAGAGCCAAACTGACGCTTAACCCACTTGTGGTTCCGATCGACCTTCTGGTGAAGACTTATCAGTAGTTCACGATCAGTCATCACAAGAGGAGCAGTAGCTTGAGGACTTGTCTTGGTAGCATTGGCAGCAGTATCTTCAGTGGCATAGTCATCATTGGTGGAGTAAGATGCAGCTTTGCGGAACTGACCATCCAATGGACGAGTGCCTTCATCGATATAGCTGGTGACTTGCCCTTCTCATCGGATGAGGAAATTGTCCGCTTGAGGACCTCAATAGGGGGCAAGTAGCTGAGGTGATTCTGAAAATCAGCGTTGTAGTTGAGTCAAGACCTTGTTCTGAGGAATCTCATGATCCACGGCGCGTAAGGCTTCAGCTCAACTGGAGAAAGTGCAACATTCGCGAGAGTCCTCATGAAGAAATCATGGTAATTGATAGGGATACCATGCATGATGTTGAAGAGCATATTCTTCATCATCCCCACAATTTCTTCATGAGATGAATCATGACCTTTGATTGGACTGATCTTCTTCGTCAGAATGCGATATATAGTCCTTGGCACATACAACAAATCCTTCACGAGGAATTTGTTCCTTTGGGCTTGTCCAGGCTTCAGCGGCTTCATGAGCACTTGCATATAGTGGTCAGTGAGTTCAGGTTCATCATATAGACAGCGAGCACCTTCTGGTGGAGGACGGATTGGCAAGGCATGAAGCAATTCAGAGGCTGGTGCCTTCTAGTGAGTGTTTTCAGTCATCCAGTCCAACATCCATGAGTTGACGTCAGCAGCATTGCTTGTGATATGCAAAGTTGCGTAGAAACTAAAGAATAAGCTCTTCATTCCAATCAACGATGTCAGAGCCGAAATTCAGCAAGCCTGCATCGTGAAGCATACTGAGAACCGGCGTGAAGCAAGGCATAGATTCCATGTCCACGTGAGGAATGTGCTCATGATCGAAGACTTTATCCTTGTCAAAGAGAACTGAGGAATAGAAGTTTGTCTGGCTGGCAGTCCAGAAAGGCTTCCTTCTAAGACGAGCATTGTCATAAGGGTTGAATTCAGTGAAGAATACGTGCTCGCACTACTAGGGAAAACCCTATACACAGAATCTTAGCAGCAGCGCGGCTCAAAAAGGAGCGCTGCTGCTAATTAGCAGTAGCACGTGTGCGGAAAACCCGCTACTGACAAGTGTTTAGCAGTAGCACGCTCTGTGTAACCCGCGCTGCTACAAATATCGACCGACAGTGCCCCCCCCCAACTCCATTTAGTAGCAGCGCGGTACTGCTAGCCGCGCTACTGCTAAAGCTTTAGTAGTAGCGTGGTTTTTCTGAGCTTGCTGCTACTAATTTTCAAATTGGACACACTTTTTGTCCCGGTTAGCAGTAGCGGTTCTGCCGAAAGCGCGCTGCTGCTACTTTCTTATCAGCAGCGCGTTTTAGGTCCCGCACTACTGCTAATCCGCACCAACCACCACCTTTTCCCCACCCCCCTCACCCTCCTCTCTTCCCTTTCCCCTGCCTCCCACATGCTCCCACTCTCACTCTTCTTCTTCCTCAAGACTTCTCCCCCATTACTCTCTCTTCTATCTACCTTTCTCTCTCTTCATTACTCCTACCTAACTAAACCACCTCCATTAATGCATCTCCTTTCTCCTTTTCCTTCCCCTCCACTAGTTGAAGTTGTTTCCTCCCAAATTAGGTAGCTAGGTAGATGTAGGATTTAGTTAAGTGACCTATTTTCCCCCTAACTAGATCTATGTTTGTCAAGAAGAGCTTTGTGCACTTTTGATCTCCCTACAACATCATCTCCACCGTGTGCTCGATCTCGAGATAGGTGATGAAAATTTCATGCTTTTGCAAAATGGAAATATGTTTATGTGTGTGTGATATGTTTGTGGAAATTGTGTGTGTGGCATGAGTTGACGCCAGATTGTGCTTTTGAGTTGCCTATGTTTTGCCGAAATGTCGATTTATTTCTCTTTCGGCGAATTCTGGGCAAACTCTAGATCCATATATGTCCTATTTTTAGGGAAGGTCATGCCGAATTTTTGTATGAGTTTGATGCATGCACGCATTTTTATAATCAATTTGTTTATTATTACCGTGCAGAGTTGACGATGGTCAGTGGAACGATGGTGGACAGGTGGTTGCGGTCGGCGGTGCAGGACATGAAAGAAAATAACCGGACAGAGGTTTTATGTCCGTGTCGAAAATGCAAAGGAATAGTTTGGCTCGACCCCTATGACGATGGTCGTGTCGAAGCGCACCTGCTCATGACTGGTTTCATGGATGGATATACTCGGTGGATAACTGAAGATGAGGATGACGATGTTGAGGATGCCGATGGGGTAGGCAATGATGAAACGGGACAAGACGAAGAGATGATCGATAATGGCGGCGGGGAAGAGGCCGGACATGGTGACGGAGAAGGGGCCAGACATGGCGGAGGAGAAGGGGCCGGACATGGCGGCGGAGAGAACGACATGGACTCCATGCAGCAGAGTTCATCAGTACTAAGTTCAATCGTGCGGGACTCTCATGTTCAAGCATTGCTTCGCAAGGAGACGAGTACTGAGAGAGCTGCTTCTAGAGAGGAGGCTAAGCTGGAGCAAATGGTGGTAGACTCGAACACTCCATTGTATGATGGTTGCAATCCTGAGGTGACCCGCTTGAGTTTCACGCTCCAACTCCTGAAGACGATGGCTAAAAACAAATGGACCGACACTAGCCTCAATGAGCATCTCAAGTACCTAAAGGATGTTCTTCCCGCGGGTAATCTATGTCCTACTAGTGTTGATGAGGCCAAGAAGATCGTGTGCCCTCTTGATCTGCCACACGTTAGATACCATGCATGCATCAACGATTGCATAATTTATCAGAAGGAGCACGCGGAAAAAACAAGCTGTCTGGTGTGCAATGCTTCTTGATACAAGAAGGCCGGGAAGAAATGTCCCCAGAAAGTTGTATGGTACTTACCGATCACTCCCCGTCTCCAGAGGTATTTTGTAGATCCCAAGGAAGCAAAGCTAATGCGCTGGCACGCGGAGAGGAAGAAGCCCGACGATGGAGATGATCCGAAGCTGAGACACGTGAAGGATGGAAGCCAGTGGAGAGCGTTGAACAGCTTCTATCGATATTTTGAATGTGATGCAAGGAACATCATGCTCGGCGCGTGTACCGATGGCATGAATCCGTTTGGCAACCAGAACACCAACCATAGCACATGGCTCGTGTTTGTATGGATGAACAACCTCCCCCCCTGGTTGTGCATGAAATCAAAGTACATTCACATGAGCATGCTTATTCAAGGGCCGAAACAACTAGGAAATAATATTAATTTGTATCTGGGGCTACTTCAAGAGGAGTAAGACACGTTATGGAAAACACCGGCCAAGACATGGGACGCCAGCAAAGGCGAGTATTTAAACATGAGAGCCGCGCTGATCACGACAGTGCAGGACTATCTCGGTTATGGATATGTGGCTGGCCAGGTGTGCCATGGATATTGCAGATGCACGCGGTGCACAGATGATACGATGTCTCAGCAGCTAACATCAAGGAAAGATGGCGAGTCTGGCAAAATCGTGTACATGGGGCATCGAAGATGGCTTGAACAGGACGACCCATGGAGAAACCGTGGAGATCTATTCAATGGTCACGCTGAGCATCGAGGACCTCCACGTAAGCGGAGCGGTGCCGAAATCGATGAGCTGTTGAAAAACTGGAAGGAGTGCCCCGCGCTGGGAAAGACGATGAGAAAGGCGCCGGACCCGCTGCTGAAGGTATGGAAGACGAGGTCTATGTTCTGGGACTTGGAGTACTGGCACAAACTCGATACACCTCATTGCCTTGATCAAATGCATATCTGTAAGAATGTCCTTGAGAACATGCCGGATAAGACCAAGGATGGGCCGAAGGCAAGAAAAGACTTGCAAGATTTCAAAATCAGGGAAGATCTGCACATGCCGCCCCGTAAAATGTCAGACGAGACAGAGACGGAGACAGAGGCACGGGAGAAGAAGGGCAAGAAAAGAAAGAAAGAGGATTATTGCCCCCCTTCTTGCTTCACCTTAAGTCAGGCTGAGATCAATGCCTTCTTTAAGTGCCTTACCGGAGTCAAAGTTAGTTCCGGTTACTGTTGGCAAGATAAGCAGATATCTAGACACGGACAAGAAAAGGTTTAGCGGGATGAAGTCTCATGACTGTCATGTGATGATGACGCAAATACTACCTGTTGCCCTTAGAGGGATAATGGACAAGCACGTCCGTGACACGCTTATTGGTCTTTGCAACTTTTTCGACGTCATCTCTCGAAAGTCGATCAGTGTGAAGCAGCTCCGAAGGCTACAGGAAGAGATCGTTGTGATACTGAATGAGCTTGAGATGTACTTCCCGCCCGCGTTCTTTGACGTGATGGTGCATCTGTGTGTCCATATTGTGGATGACATAATAGACCTGGGGCCGTCATTCCTGCACAACATGATGCCGTTTGAGAGGATGAATGGGATCATCAAAGGATTCGTTCATAACATGTCCCGTCCAGATGGAAGCATCGTCCAGGGCTATTTGACAAAAGAGTGCATCTCTTCCTGTGAGAATTTTCTATATGGCGCAGACCAGCCGCCCGGTGTTAGTATTGGTTTGCCCGTTAACTAGCACGATGGGAGGCTCGAAGGAGATGGTCACTACAACGGTCGCAGGGAACTGCACGTGGCATACTCAGATCTACGCAGCGACTTTGACAGAGCAAACTTGGTAGTGCTACAACACCAAGACGAGGTAGATCCTTTCGTGGCACTGCATAAAGAAATTATCGCAAAGAAGTATCGTGACCGGGGGGTATGCAGGACGAACGCAGAAGTAACTAGAGAGCACAACTCCACTTTCCTGCATTGGTTCAAAGAGCATATTATTGCTAATCCCCTGGAGGAGGGCTCTAAGGACGGATTGCTCATATACGCCTTAGCACATGGCCCCTCTCCCAAGCTCGTAACCTAACATGCATATGATATCAATGGATACACGTTCTACACGGAGGCCAAAGATATGGACAGTGATGATCAGAACTCAGGGGTGACGATGGAATGCATGACCGGCAGCGACAACGGCGCAACTGAACGATTTTATGGAAGGGTCGAGGAGATCTGGGAGCTTGACTACTCTGGACTGCACAACACGACGATGTTCCGTGTCAGATGGGCAAAGAATGTTGAAAGAGAAAACCGGATTTTCACTACCATGAGTATACCCGATGCCAAGAGCGCTACCATGAACGCTATCGCAAAAAACGAGCCATGGGTACATGCTAAGCACGTGACACAATGCTTCTTCATAACCGACCCATGCAATCCCAGTCGTGTTGTCTTGAGGAGAGGCAAAAGGAACATCATTGGAATAGATAGAGTCGCCAAAAAGGAAGACTATGATCAGTACGGCAACCCAATGAGGGAAGATGACGATGATGATGAAGCATACGTCAAAAGAAGAATCAATACTACATTACCTAAGAAAAATCGTACTCCATGAAAAAGGGAAAGTCACAATGAGGGGCTCAATTATTCTTCGACGAACAAGAAGGAAAAGAAGCTGACTCAAAAACGAAAACATCAGCGCTGAGGAACCCTATGTTATCGGTCAAATGATGTAATATATATATATATATATATATGTTCCTATTTTGTATACACACTTAGCCATTATTATGCATGGGTCAAATGATGTAATATATATGTTCCTATTTTCCATACATATTTAACCGTCAGATGATGCAATATATATCGCCCTCCCTTCATTCACTGCTCTCTGGAAATAAAAGTGGGAGAAAGTAAAGGAAAATAAAAAGGAAAACTGGGAGTAGTAGCAGCTATTGAAGGTAGTAGTAGCGCGTTTCATATAAACTGCTACAGCTACTGAAGGTAGTAGTAGCGTGTTTCGTACAAATCGCTACAGCTACTGAAGGTAGTAGCAGTGCATTTTGGCCAAACGCGCTGCTTCTACGTCCACTTAACCCAAAATTGTCACTATCCCCTGCTTCATCCCGCCTTTTCCCCCCAAATCCCCACTCTCTCTTCCCCTGTTCCTCGCCCCTGACCCCGGCACCGGCGCTCGCCCCCGACCCCGCCCTCGCCCCCGACCCCGACCCCGGCGCTCGCCCCCAACCTGGCCCTCGCCCCCGACCCCGGCGCCGGCGCTCGCCCCC